>NC_088909.1:78960267-79289712 GCF_037157495.1 Lathamus discolor
TTTCCCTTTTTTTATAATAACTGCTTTTTTGTAATACCAATTACAGTACCTGACCTCGTTTGCATCTTAATTTCACTATTGGGATCACAAACTGAAACAGGGTCCAGCACTGGGATTTTCTCCAGTCAGACCCTGACACAAGAATGCTCTAAGACAGTATTTGGGTCCAGTTTTATCAGATGAAGAATACCCTCAATTAGGGTAATTGGAAATTGAAAACACAACCATCATAAAGCAAATGAATTTCAATTACAATCATAGTTGTAGAATCTCTCTATTATAGAAGGCAGTAATGTGAAGAGGAAGCTCTGCACATAAAGCTTTTATTATACCTTTTATTTCTGAAAGAGTATTATGAGAGCGTAACATTACTTTTACATGACTGACACAATAAGCATTACATTTTAATTGGCACATCTGTGATTTATCACTGTATCATGTTGGGAACACCCCATTAGGGCATTTGTAAGTGAATGGCAGGGTGCTGTACGACTGACAATACTTGAAGACTTCCATTGAAGGCTCCTATTAAGATGAGACACCAACTAAGAGTTCATGTCCCTATTTGATCTAACTACTGAATTGAACTGAACTGTATTCTTCCCTTCCTACCAGAAATATAATCCTTGCCATCCCAGTAGTCTCTGGTGCTACCACACTGCCATGTTTTCCTGTCCTGCAAATGCATGGACAATATTATTTCAGTTTCTAAACTAAGAAGACCAGGAAGCCTAATCATATTGAAAATAATGGTCTTGGTCATCTCAACTTGTTACTTCCACTGTAACCATAATGCCTGAGCTAAGTAAGAAGCTGTATCAAACCCTGGGTTTAGCTTAAGGTGGAGTTTCTCGGTACTGTGGTTTAAAACTGTTTAAATTGCTGCCACTGTTGTGCTTTCATACAGAAAGCATTTCATTCTAGAAGCTATTCAGACACTGAGGAGGCAATAACCAAGCAGAACCTTTAGATATTGGTTCTAGTCCCTGTCACCTTCATTCGCTTAATGCTCTGTTTACTATCCTTCATTCAGGTGCTACAGACTAGTGATTCTCTGCAGCATCTGAATTAGTCCATTTTAAAGAGCTGCACTGTTCAAAACTTTTTGATCTGAATCAGATAAGATTTTGTGGTTCTAGTTGCAGAAAAGCAATTAGTCTCGACAGATTGTGATACATGCAGACTTACCTTAGTATTTTGATCTGGCCCAAATGATTTCTTTTCAACTCCTATATTGCATATTGCATGTTTTGCATTGGCAGCTGTTACTCCATGTACCATCTGTCTTTACCAACACCTAGGCACACAGATGCGCTGTTGCTGTACAAATGTGAGAGATCAGCTTAACCTTTCCTATTCCTAAAATTCATCATCATCATAATAATGCCTTGAATCATGTCAACATCTAATATTTATTCTAATTTGTTTCAAGTGGATTTTTGTAGGCTTTTCTTGCTCTAAAAGATGCATTTTTAAGGATAAAATTCCTAGCCAAAATATAAAATTATATATTGCATTGTTGGAAAGTACATAAACTGAAAACTGATTTAATATAGAAAAGAAAAAATAAAATATAAAATTACATAAAATGCTGACAATGGTAATGCTATGGTCTGAGGCATTTCAAGGTTATTTTTAATATACCTTTAATTGTTTTTTGGTTTAGTGCCAGAAAGCTGTTCTGTCAAGAATCGGACTTTTAATAAAAAATAAACACCACAAATAGTCTTCATAAAAAGTAAATATAACGGTGTCTTAGAATGGATGCCAGTTACTGCCCTTTTTTCCAACCTATTTCTTATCTCTGTGTATAGACGTGTATAGATACATGTAGTATCTAAAGACAGAACTGAAGGTAGCTTTATCATAAATAACTGGTCAAGATTTTTTTTCACAGAAACAGGAAGATGTTTCTCATGTTAGATGTATGTGTACAAACTCTAGTGATTTTATACCCATGATACCAACATATGGATAGTATACACAATCTTTTTGTCACACTCAGATTTTGAACTCGGTTGCAATAAAGTGAAACACACACGAAACAGCTAAAACAAAAGGCATGAAATAAAATTTATTTTAAACCACTTTAAATAACTAAATAATGTTTAGAGTTTTGGAGAGTTTGACCTCTGCTATTCTTATCGTATAAGTGGAGAAGACTGCGATAGGCACTTACCTAATATAAATTTGTAACCTTCCTTGTTAAAATAAATGAGTCATATTTCACTGTATTTTATTTGTATTCGGATTTAGGAAAATATAAATATGTTTCATGTATTTTCAACTCTGTAGTCAAGAGCTTCAAAAAAGTGTTTATATAGATACGCACGAATACAATTGTAAAAGTGGCTGTATTGTTTATTACCATGGTATTTCAGAAACAGGAGTCTAGGGTTCTGCTGGAAAACAGGAAACCCCTCTATTATGTCCAAAGGCTCTCTGTTACTCTCCTAGTGAAGTAAAACTGAATCAGCTGTGGATGTGTTGGAAGGAGAAGAGAGATAAACCTTAACATTAATTGGCCTAAATATGAAAAAAAAAAAAATTAAAAATTACTGGCACATATATTACTCTCACATAGTTTCTGACAACGAATTGTCATAATACAGGCTTTACAAACTTCAAGGGTCACTTTCAGTCTTAATTGTTATGCATTATGCTATTAACTTCCTCTCTTCTATTTGGAAAATAGAGAAGATGGAACCATGTAGTGCAGAGGGGTAGATAGATAAATAAACACTTAATAGATGAAGTTTCAGTTAAGTCGTAAAGTCATTATTTTAGCAGATTTGACTCAATATTGCTTCAACCCATGAAATTCCCATGGTGGCCCCCAGAAAAGCAGGGTTTATTTCATTACATATTCGTCTTCTCACACGTTGCTGACTTTCAGCTCTGCCTGACTACTTTTCCACTATCCCAGTGAAAAGTTTGATTTTCCAGAGGTCTGTGTTGTCCAATTTCTCAAATTTCCACTTTTCTCTTTTTTCTGTGTCAGTCACAGTCACAGAAATTTCCTTTCATTTGCTCACTCCCCTGTTTCACACACACCTTTTTTGGCCTACAACTTCCAAGAAGTAAATAGTGAGACACAGAGACACTCACTGCTTCATACAGTGCAAGTAGCTTTTTACTCCCCAGGAAAAGCTAAAAATCTCCATAAAACTCCACACTTATAAACTTAGAATACTTAGAATACCTAACCTGTTACCCGGTCAAACTCTCATATTTCTGCAGATGAATTCCAAATAAGAAACTGAATATGTTGATCATAATCTTGCTTATGTTTGCCAATACTGTATATATAAAACAGGAATCAGTCCAATGTACTTCTTTGTACAGTTTTAAGTCTCTTGTTCATGTGAAAACAGAAAAAAAATGGCAACTTAAGTTCTGAGATACATCATTTGAATCTGAGGGACCATATATCTTATCACACGAGCTGTGCAGAACAGTAAGAGAGGCAGCAACCAATATTCCTGAGGGTAAACAGAGGAGAACAGTAGAAACTGAAAAAAAATTTGTGAGTTAATAGTATCAGCATGAACAAAAATGGATGTAAAGTGAAGACTTGGAAAGTGTAAAGTTCTAAAGAAGGGATATACCACTGAAAATTTTGAATGAGAAATCTGAGAGAAAGGATTACTAATGCACTGGTAGAAGAGAATTAATGTAGCCCACAGAAAAGTGCAACTTTAAAATAATAGAGCATTACATTACTTTTTAGGTAAAAAAACATTCTTTCTTTTTGGATGTTTGCTGACCGGTTATATGTTAACATATGATTGCATGAAATCTATACATTTAGTATAGAAGGCAACTGAGCATGAAAATATCACACATTTGGGAAGCAGATGAAATTCAATGAGCATGTTTTAAATCTACTTATTCCTACCATTCTGCATTGTAGCTCAAGCCTATTATATGGAATTTACTCTTATTTTGTAAGTCCTACCTTTTTTCCTTTTTTTTTCTGAAAAAAAGTATGACTCAGTTTTAGTGCTCAGTTACTGAATACAATAGAATTCCGGCTGTCACTAGTATCATTTGCATTGCAGGACAACCAAAAGATCCCTAATATTGTACATGATAAGATATATAGTTTCAAAAGCACAATCACAACCATAACCTGAGGAAAAAATAACAACTGAGAGCAAACAAATAAGGGAAAAAAATCAAAGTGTAGAAACAAGAAAAAATTCCCAAAGAATATTTCAGTAAAAACGTTTCGACAGTTCATTTAGCCATTTTTAGGTAGGACAGAAGAATGGCAACAATATTTGCCAATGACCCCTGGAGTCACTGCTAAAGACAGTGTACAAGTGGAAGAAAAATAAAAGCTTGTATTTCTTATGCAAAATGATGCATTGATATTTGAAAATATTATATTGACTAGAGCTGTTGTATATGATCCCTATAGCATACAGCAGAATGCGCAGCAGTATGATTAAGTGCAACAGTTTACTAAAAGTCATCTTAAAAAAGCCATCTGAAACTTATTTTGTGTTATTCATTACTAATATTTTGTACCTAAGGTGTAGAAAACATCACTTATTGCATATTTTAGAATTGTGGGAATAGCTAAAATTAATACAATCCCTTTGCAAAAAAAAAGTTGGTAATTTTTTCACCCACTTGAAGTACATTTCAGTATTACATTTACTCAAAAATACACACAGTTTAACATAACAATATACAGGTAAATAAAACACTGCTATACCTAGAGCTAATCTCAGGATGATTTTAGGACAGAAACTGTTCTTTCAAACTGTCCCATGACCACTTACTGGACTTCCACAGTGTATCTGAAGTGCCTGCTTCTACACAGTTATTCATCAACATCTGATACATGTATAGCATATATATATATATCCTATATCAAGAACAAATTTTAACATTTCCCAAGGGTCACAGTCCTAACTGTCCATGACAAGATGAAAAGAAAGACTGTATTATTTTGATTGTGAAGAGTTAAAATGGTGTGCAATTTTTGGTTTTTGTTTGATTGATTTGCTGCTGGTTCTTTTGTTGTTGGGCTGGTTTACTTGTTGATTTTCTTTTCTTTGTGTTTGGGGTATTTTTTAAAGCGGAACACCAGTTACAGGAGACCTTAACACTGAAACCTCTCCTCACTACAAGTCATCACTTGTCCATCTTTCTGCACTAACACCAAAATATTTCGAAAATGAAGTCTGTAGAAAGAGAAAGGGATGGGAATTAAGCTAGTAGACTTGAGGTTTATTTTCTTTAGAATCTGGGTCACCTTTCTCTTGTAAAACTGCTTCTTGAAATTTGCACATGCTTTGAGTGAGACCTTGGCATTTATATCCTCTGAAATGGATGGATATAATGTTTTTTTTTTCCTGACATTCTGGTTTCAGCTTGGATAGAGTTAATTTTCTCTCTAGTACCTAGTTCAGTACTGTGTTTTGTCTTCAGTCTGAGAACAATGTTGATAACACACTGATGTTTTAGTTGTTGCTCAGTAGTGCTTACCCTGATCAAGGACTTTTCAGTCTCTCATGTCATGCCACTGAGGAAGGGCACAAGAAGCCAGGAGGGAACAGAGACAGGATGCCTGACCCAAACTCACCAATGCAGTATTCCATAACACAACACAGTATATAAACTGCAAGGAGTTAACCAGAAGGGACCTATTGTTGCTCAGGCTGGACTGGGTATTGATCAGCAGGTGGTGAGAAATTTTATTGTGTTTATTGTTTTGTTTTTTTCCCTTTCCTCTTTTGGTTTTATATTCTCTCTTCTTATTATTTATTATTATTAGTAGTAGCAGTAGGATACTGTACTTTAGTTATTAAACTGTCTTATCAATCTTTGTGTTTTACATTCTTTACATTGCCCACTGCATTGCCCCATGGTGAAGAAAGGTGAGTGAGTGTGGTACTTAGCTTCTGGCTGGATTTAAAACACAACACTTGAGGACATTTCTACAGTGCAGCTAAAGCAAAATGCATAGCTATAACATAGCACTGAAGAATAACTAGAACAAGTTTGCAGCATATAATTTGTTAGAAATATCTTTGTGTGTATATGTGCACTGTCAGATATATTTAATCTTAGTATTTTCCAGGAATGGCATTTTCCAGGCAGAAGACTTCATTAGTACTCTGTAAGACTTGTATATTGCATAGAAAACAGATAGAAAATGGTTCAACAGTTGCAGTAAATCAGCAGTGCTCTCTGATGTTGAATATAATAATGGATATTCCAGATGGACAATTTTATATACCACTCTAAATAAAACTGTGTGATAAGGGAAAGCAGACATGATTATGGCCTTTTTCACATCCTGTTAGTACTTCCAGTCTCATTTCTTCTTCAAGAAAAACCCACAGAAAGCACTAAAAAGTGTCACTGGAAACCTCAAACCTCATCATGTGAATTCCCCCTACTAATGATACAGCTACAGTTACCTACTGGGAAGGAGAAAACCAAACCAAACCAAGACTCAACCCAAACCAAAACCAACCAAATATCAGGTACCTTAATGTGCCAACATGCCATTTCATATTTATTTCTGCATCTGCCCTTCTCTCTTTGGAACCTCAAAAGGCACTCACTGTGATAGACAATCTGTAGCCTCTCAAAAGAGTTAAATTTCTCTTTTCTCCTTATCCAGCTTTAATGATAACGTAATGTAATACAATCCAAAGCAAATACAGCCCATTGTAATAGGTGCAGTCCAGAAAATAATGGGCAGTACCTACTCCAATTATGGAATGCTTATTTCCCTTTTTCTGAATGCTGGATAGAAAAACATGGTATAGTGTTTAGATCAAATTAAGCAGATCCATACAAGTGTTTCAGCTGTGGCAGCATACCAGCTATTACTGAATTATAGTTCTGAAATTATGGGAACTAGCAGCATAATGAAACAAAGTTGATTTCTGCCAGCTAAAAGCTAGGGAAAAAAGTCAATTACATGGTTTTGGGATAAATAAAAACTACTACCCTGATATTATGTTGAAAAAAACTCTCTTCCTCAGAAACACAAACTTGAGTGAAGCTGGGGGATGGCAAATGACTTGGTTGGAAGGGATTTTTATTTGGGTTTTGGGTTTGCTTTTTTTTTTTTACCCTGTGTTTCTACTAATTTTTTCTTTTTTTTTTTTTTAATTCACTGCCACAGGGGGCCATTTAGGAGACCAAAACAATGTGAGATCCTTAATCTGCAAAGTAATTCAGCTATTGGATAGTGAAAACACTATAGTAAAATCAGATTACTTTTAAATTTTGCCACCATAATTGGCTCCCTGAGGCAAAAGATACTCACAAGAAACATTATCATGACCACCATTATATTCAAGTTTTCCCAGAAGTAAATACCAGTCAAAATAATATTTGATTTATTCAGATTTAAGCAAAAAAACTTAAAGAATGTCTACCATGGGAGAGTTGTGCTGCCAGTGTTAGAAATGCAGTATTGGTTCCATTGCAGAACTAAAGAAGTTTTCCAATTTTCAGTGTAAAACAACCCAAAACAAAGATAATACTGACACCCTCAAACTAAAAAATAAATTAAAAAAATCCTGAAAACCAAAACCCTAAAAAAAAAAAAATAAATTATCCTCCTGCCCCCCAAAAACTAATAAGTGAGAACACAGGTTTTACATTTCCTTTTGTAATCCAGCAACCAGTGATGAAATCAGAGAAGATCATATACCATGTACCAGAGAAGGGAGTACCACATCTTCTATAGAAGTGGAATCAATGTAGAGATATATGAGTTTTTAAAGGTCAGTTTTACATTCTTGTTAACAACTGTAAATATGAACAGTTGTTTAGAAACAGGTTCAGAGGTTATCAGGAATCAGAAAGCATTTTGACTGGGAAATTAATGTGTGCTTCCTTTATTGGTACCACCATTCTATCACACTTCAGACAGAATTATATTAACAATATCCAGCAATCAGTACTGAAGCATTCCTTTTCAGATCTTCATAATAAGTCAGTAATAAGCCACTCCTGGGGAGCAGGGGGAAGTGGGGAGGAGGAAGTGGTGACAGACCATGGGAATTGTATCAGAAAGCTTAAACAAGTTTTGTAGTTTGTATATACTGACCCACTGTTTTAAAGCATTAAAAAAAAAAAAAAAAAAAAAAATAGCAATAAACTTCCTTCTATTATATTAAGCAAGAAAGGGACCTGGGAGGTGGGGAGATGAGGAATGGGGAAGGGAGAGTAAAAGATGAAATCTTAATAGGAGAAAAAATATACCTACAAAAGGTTAAAGAGGAAAAAATTAAGGGGATAGAAAGGACAGAAAAAAGTAATAGCTGGGGAAGCAAGACAAAATATCAATAAGCTTTAGAAAACACATTGTATGAAGTGACTCTATGTACTCCACAGTTGACTTCATATGCTATTTTGTTATTGTTTTAAAATTATATTATTTTTCTAACATTGTTAAATTCGTTAACCTTTCTGTTGAAACTGGAAGTCAGAGAACCAACAATTTTTCCCCCCTAAAGCACAAATGCATTCAACAGTTCTTCATCCTATCATCCCCTTTTTCTCTTGCCATACTCTATAACACATTCTGTTCATATTGCAATCAAAATCTCAAACTGGGTGTTAACAGAGAATTTATCTACTAATCTAACTTCTGTAAAACACCCTTTGTTTAGGGCAGCTCTGTCTCCACCAATTTGTGCAGGAAATTTGGGCACTGGAATACAAAGATAAGTTCTCAACTATCAAATCTTTTGATGTCTTCTGGTGCACAGTGTGCACCATATCTTGTTATGTCGTGCTTTGGCATTTGGTCAATTATTATGTGGATGCTTATTGCCACAAAAATAAGAGAACCTTTCCTTCATTCGAATTCATGTTCAATTACTACTTTATTAAGTAAAATCAATAAAACAATAACACATTTTAAGAAGAAAATGGTCCTTAAATCCTCCTTAAACAGCAGCAACTACTAGCACAGGACACTCACCCTCTCCCCTCACACCGGACCCATCACTCTTATGCACTACCTACAACACACCACATGGTTGTCCAGCAGAAGTCAGTCTCCAACACAAGTTCCCCACTGGGTGAAGGGCTCAGATTAGCCTTAAGGATGTGGGACTGGTGCCAGTGCCTAAATCTGTGCACTATGTTTCGCAGGCTACAGTGAAGATGAGGAGGTGGCTCTGATGCTTCCTCCCTTGCAGCTCCTCTGCTCCCATGCCACTGTTAGGTGTGCTGCAGGTGGTCCTTTGGTGTCTTTGCATGTCCCCTGCCCACCACCCTCAAGGATTTATCACTCAAAGTTTATGTTGCCAGTTGTCTAACCTCAACTTGGTGTGGCTGTCCAGTCAAGCATTACTTTTTCTGATGTTAAACAATCACTAGCCATTCCTCCTACTTTTCCTGTTGGAAAAGTTTTCCCTAGGTTACTTTTGTCATGCTCAAAATGGAAAAGTTGGAAAAAAGTTTTCCCTAAGGTACTTTTCTCATGCTCAAAATCCTGTTAGAAAAGTTGGAAAAGTTTTGGAAAAGTTGGAAAAGTTCTCCCTAGTTTACTTTTGTCGTGCTCAAAATCCTGTTATGAGCAAACACGCTTTTATAGCTAAAGCCAGTAATTTATTTTTAGTAAAACTGAAACCCTAGTTCAAGAATTATTACTGTTCCAGACTTAGTCATTACAGAAAAAGGAAGAAAAAAGGAATAAAAAAATCAATAACAATGACAACAACAACAATAATAATGATAATAATAGTAATATATTTGTTATATAAATAAATTTGTTATACACACACCTCCTAGCAACTTCTACTTTTCCTGGTGTCATGGTCACTTTTCCACCGCTCCTCTAGAGGGCCTAAGGTTCATAACATCACCTGGTGGTGTAAAAAGGGAACGGAAGTCTCTACAGCAAGTTGTCATCAGTCTGAGTGTTTTAACCAGGAATATGATCTATATGCCTATAGGAGGTTTCTTTCTCCACAATCTAGGACGTGCTTGAGGTCACCTTTACATGTTTGCCAATATACTTTTAGATCTTGCTTTTTTCCCCTAGTCTGCAAGTTCATGTTACATCTGATTTTATTTTATTACAGTGCCTATTGCTTCCCCTCCTTTTTCCACCTGAACTGGTCTTTTTCCAGTTCTGGCCTGCAGTTTTTTAATGAATCAGCAGAGCACTGTTTGTAAACTTAAGGTCTCCATTGCCAGGCCTGGCCCTTTGCTTACCAACCTATGCATGTGCTCCTCTACACCACCTCCTGTGTCTCCACTTCTTGGATGACATTATAGAAGCTGATCTAGGCACTGCTAAGGTTTGCCTGTCAGTTGTGTTGTAACTATTGCCTAAAGAAACACAGAGAATCAGATGTGTGCCTGTTTGACAGTTAAACATTTGGGTTTCATGATTATATACTGTTCTATATTAGCATAAGAGACTTTATCAAATGTCATAGCTCTTTTTGAACTGTCTTATGATATTAGAAAACTTATGTAATTTGATTCTAGACACTAAAATTAGAGATCCTATGTGGGGGAAAGTAATTTTATTCTAAAGAATGAAAATGATACTTGTTTAAAATTTCATTAATTCCTCAGGAATTTTTTCTTAATTTTTAATTATTTTCATGGGATGCAACAAAAGTCTTCAAGGTTTTTGATAGTCTCTCTAAGGATACAGCAGCATTACTTATAGGTAGGTACTGATATTTTTTCAATGCCTTCAAAAAAAGCATCAAATATTCTTGATCCATTTCAATAATTTTTGTTCCACTTGAGTATATTGACTATGCTGGCCTGCATCACAGCTGGCATCTTATTTGTTTACCATTTGATGATGGAGTTGGCATTCTAATCTTTCTTCCTTTTACTCATATTAAACTGTTGCCATACACCTCCACACGATGAGATAAAATTCTAAATTTATATAGAATTTATATTAGCTCCAGTTACCTTGTGCTTAAATAAAATTCTAAATATGTACGTTTGCTGTGCATAATCAGTGACATGCAAGGTATCAGGCAATCCAGTCACAACACTGAATTTCTGTTTATTTTCTCAGTAGCATTTGTGGGATGGCTGAAAAGTGAAAGCATGACAGGTGCTGCCTCAGATTTTTTAGACTAAGTAGTGAAGATATGATCATTTGGCCATATGATAACAATATTTCTTGCCAGCACCTAAAATTATTCACAATTTAAATAATTAATCGGTTTATTATATTGGGGGTGCAGGATTAGGACACTAAACAGTTAATAACAAATGCATTTTCAGGCTATTAAAGAATGTAACATTTTTGTGGTTTACTTGGGGAAAAACGGCACAACTTTTTGAATAATGGCAGAGGAGAACATACCATAACTTTCAAAGCCATTAGAGATGTCTAACTTCAAGGAAATATAATATAAAAATCTGGCAATCTGGTAAAGGATAAGACAAATTGGGTACTAGAGAAATCTATATCCTATAAATCTTAATCTTTAGACTTTTGTCTAAAGATTTTAGTAGAGAATATTATTCCTCTTCCATGCATTTATGATTAAGCTTTTCTGTAAGTTTTTCTATAGTTAACAAAAGAAAAACTTGTATGATCTGACATATACTGTGCATGGAAAAAGAAAAAGAATTTATATGCCAGCTATTAGAGAAACATTAGTCAGTTACATAGCTTTTGCATTTTCAAATATCAGCCACAGTACTGTTAGCATATGAATTTCCATGGTATAAATGAAAACAAAACCTAAAAATTATGAACTAAAAAATTAAGCAACCGGAGTCAACAAAGAAAATAACATGAGAGAGAACTGAGGTAAGGCATGCAGGCAATATTTAAGGCCAGTGAGGAGCAGGCCTCACGCAAGATCTTTGGCTGACAGTGCAATTCCGTCAAACTGTCCAAAATGGATCCATATTTGCAGGACTTACTGAGTATGTAGTATAGCCTTCTCACTCGGTTTAGTCAATTCGAGTCTTCATGTCTATAGAGCAGCAGAAGTGCATTGCAATCAGCAGAGCCACTAAAATATAACTCCATGCAGTAATATTTTAGATTCACCAGGCTAGAAAATACCAGCCTGAAGACCAAATAAGGTTTCTATAATTGTGTTAATCATAGTTTTAGAACAAGAAGTACAAAATAAAAAATACAACTAATATGACTGCAATATGCATATGTGATCATGTTCAGTTTTGTGAACAGCCTAATAACTATTTAAGCAACTAACAAATCCAACGAGATGTATAAATGTCTCTAGCCTGTGCTTGTGAGCCTACTGGTTGTGCATATTGCACACAGTTACTCCCTGAACTGTTATATTACCTACAGTTAGTTTGTGCTGTATAAAAATAAGATCACGCTTTCTGGTCCTTCAGGATATACAAGTAACTTGTGGTACAGGTATGCTTTGGAAGGCAAGGCTTAATTTTTTGTTGTTGTTTCTGATATTGCTGTGCTGTTGGTATTATTTTTGCCAATAAAAAATGTCTGTAGACATGAACAACAGAACATTGGTTTCTGGCTTCTTAAGCAGCGTAGGGGAAGTTCTGTCTAAAATGTTTGTTTGAGATTTACTGACGTTGGAAAAATAACCACAAAATTCTCCATTGTCATCCATACATAAAAGAAAATGTGGGAGCAACTGTAGCTTCTACTTGGTCTTACAGTTTAACTGAAGGTCAGCTTTAACTTGACATGTACCTAACATTGATATCTGCTATTTTCTCAGTGACCCAAGACATTAACTGGTATGTATCTTTTGCTTTAGCTCTATAAGGCTTAGACAGTTACAAGTGCTCTCAGTTCATGTTCCAGTTTTGAACAGGTTTCCAGGTTCAATTTCAGATCTTTTTCTCTGATAACTAAGATTGCAATGCACACAATCATATGCTAACACACACGCTCCTTTTAATAGTATAAAATACCAATTAATGTTCAGATAATGCATGTTGCTGAGTGCAATAATCTCATTTTAGAACTATCAGCTCTGGAGAGAATAGAGAGATGAAGGGGTATCTTGTACAAGACATTATGATTCAGATAGCTATTTTTACCTAATCACAGACATTATATCATGCTGACTTTTAAGATGCTTCTTAGAACTTTAGTTACTGGTATAAAAAGTGTGTTTGGATGATGCAATAATTGGCAGATACATGCCTGCACTTAAGAGTATGTACTCTAACATTGGCAGCTGTTCGACAATTTGGAATCAGCATTATAAACAGGTGCATGCAGTCTAGTTATGGTTACTGAGTTGATTTTTGGGGGTTTTTTTCTTTCTTTCTTTCTTTTTTCCACAAACTAGTAGGCATGTAGGCTGCTTCATTTGTTTCTAAATGAAATAGTTATGTTCTGTCATTCCTGCACAGGTTTTTGCATGCACAAACTAATCATCTAAAATTATCAGTGAGGATGCACAGGTTTTCTTTACTCTTAGATCTTCTGGAAATCCAACAGGGTACAGATGTAGGAGAAAAGTGAAGAAGTTGAGCTACTATAGTCAAATAATAGTTGACTGTTAAAGAGATATGTTAATATTTCTATGCAAATCAAATAACTAAGTGTCCTCCAACTAGCATAAAGAGAAGGAACAGTCTCATGGTTAAATAGTGAGAATGGAAATCTGGTAGTCTGTGTCTTGCATCCTTTCTTGCTGTAAAGGCAGAAATACTGGACTAGATATTATGGTAGTGATGGTTGTGTCAAATATCATAGGAGAGAAAATTACCTACAATGGTTCTTCACTAATGTTTCTCACTATTTTTGAAGATGTTACTAGAGTTGTGGAAACAGAACCAACAGATTTTTTGCTGTATAGTGGTGAACCCAGAAAGCCTGTACTACATGGAACAGTTCTACATTAAATACATAAATTTCATCACAGTAATCCAAATACTTTGGAAGTGTCACAAAAGAAAGCTTCTAGAATATTAATACAATTCCAGAACATTATGCAGAAAATACAGTAACGAAAAACACGCAGAACTTGCAGTACTTTTTTTTTTATTTTGTATATAAATATAAGCTTTCTTCTGTCCTGGTGAGCAGTATTTAATATATTTTTACAGTTTTGTGAAAAACATATAGCATTCCCTCCCTAGGTTATTCCTGCCTACCTAAGGATAATTGAATACCTTTCAATTCTCTCTCTCTCCACTTTTTTTTAATTTTTTTTTAATGTGAGGGCATAAGCAATTAAGATATTGCCTAAGGATACACAAATTATGATTAACAGATCAAAAAGACCATCTGTGGAGATCAGGTTTAACGCCAGGGAGTAATTCTCCTCCGCACAATGTTTATGTAAATCAATTTAATCCAGGAGGCTGAATGAATTTACTCTGAAAGATGTCTTTCCTTATTTGTAAACATGTATTTTCAGAAAGAGTGCTGTTGAATATTATTCAAGGCTGTAATTCAGAATATTTCTTTCTATAACTAAATCACCTTACAGGTAGAGAATGAGTTACTCTTTCAAACACAAGGGAAGACTACGTCAGATCTGCTACAAAAAGTTAAGTTCTTATTGAAATATCCTGTAATGTGATCTGTACGCTACGTTTCTGATAACTGCATTTTGCCTTTTTTTTTTTCCATCTCCCACTTTTTTAGTGGTCTTTTGTCATCTTGAATCTGAGTGCTGTAAATCTTGGTGTCGATGCTTCTTTGAAGCTAATAGCTTATACTCTTTGCAAGTTGCATATAAACATTGTTCTGTGGACTATATATTTCAGCTTTATCAACTAGTACTTCTTTCTTGAGCCATTCTTACACACTTATATTAAAAAAGTCTGACTGTATGACTTGTTGATCAGATATTGTATTATGCGTTAAATGTATTATGTGTTATGTCATGTACATATTTTCTCAAACTGACCATATTATCTTAGTAGTAGTTCAAATGTATTTCTGATTAACAACTCATTCAGTTTTCTTCAACATTCCTAATAAATGGGTAGCTTTCCAAAGAAAAGGAAGGTTTTTAGCACTGTATTGTTGTCCTTAGAGAATGTTTTTAGGTCTATATTATTAACATCAAGTGTGTAAGTACTGGCAAACTGTGAACTGAACACACGTATATACAGAAATATGAATAGTTAAAAATAGGGTCTATGTTATCTGTTGAGCACCAGTAAATTTGTTAATTTATGCTCTTTCTACCTGAATTAGTATAGCCTCTAAGAGAAGCAGATTTTTTGATCCTGTATTGATGGCTACAGATCATTAGATGTGACGAAAAAGAAGCAATTCTGAAATAACATATGACTGTAATAGTCTTGAATCACCTGCCTGTCATTTGATACTCTGACATAGTTTATTCATGCAGTTTAGTCAGATGCTTTTGCCCAGTTAAAGACAGTTGCTTTGACATTCTCTTATTTGTCTAGTCTAACAAAAAGCTAGAAACATGACTAGACACACTTTCATAAGGAACTCTGTTGTGTTCCGGCAAAGCTACTCTAAAGTGTAAAGATTAACAGAATTAGAGCTTGAAACAGGATTTCTTTCAAGGCATTATACATTTGTCTAATAGCTAAGTAGGTAAAGGAAGTGTAGATAAAACTCTGTGGAGAGATAGCTCTGCTCCTTGGTGTGTTTCTTAACAATTTTATTAACAATGTATTTATATTACTATTTAGCTTTTATTGGTTTTATTTCTTTACTTCTGTGTCTTGTTTAGTGAAGAAGATGAATAAAATATATTAACAGCAAACAATGAAAAAAATGGTGTTTATTTACAAGGTCATTCTTGCTCCTTGACCTAATAACGTACCAGGAAGCAAAGATTGCTCAAAAGAAGCCTATGGAAACTCATAGAAGCTGGCTGTCTGGACTTACCTCTTCTTAACTTGCAGTGGTAACTTTCCTCCTCTTCTCTCTGTCTTTCTCTGTAAATGGCTGCTGTGCACTGTAAGAGAAACATTAAGTCTTAGAGTATAAACAGTTAAGTTTCATGGGTGTCTAATATTATAAGAATATTAACAATAGTGATGAAAATTCCCATGTCTTCCTATAGAAGAAAAACACAGGGCCGCATTTTGAACTAAATTTTCATAAAGAAAGAAACATTAGAAAACCTGATTCATTTAGCGGTTTTGATGAAGTAGCCAACCATTGAAAGGCTTGCACTGGAATATACACTGAAATTCAGTGCTGTAGGTATAAATAAAAATCGTATTTCCAGTAGTAATATTTATTACAGACACCATAACTTTCTAAAGTAACAGCAGTGCGTCAACTTCCAGAGATTGATGCTACATTATGACAGAGAGTGAGCAACAATTTGTGCTCCAAAGAGTTTATAGTCAAAATACAAGCCACAGACAGTGGTAGCAAGAGAGAGTGAGACAGAAGAGGCAATGTGAGAAAGTGACTTACGCAATAACAGAGATGAGTACCTACTGTAGATTTACTACGCATTCACCCATTTTCTTACTTTATTTTCTTTTAAAGTGGCAGGGCTGAAACAACACTTTAAAACATACAAGAAGATGTTATACTCATTTGCTATAGTAAAACACAGTACCATCACAGCCATCATCAGAATGTATGTCAATGTATTTAGAAAAAGATAGCAAGCCCTACATACACACCCCACACACACTACATACACAGTTTATGTATAAATGTGAGCTACAACATTATTCAGCAGATGGGAAGGTTCTTATAAATATCTCTGTAATAAGCAATTTTCACATATTTGTAAGTCTAAGGTTGTGAAAGGAAAATCCCTTCTTGTACAAAAATTATTATCAGTACATCTGAGAAGTCTATCAAGTAATGTGCATGTATAAAATGCTAAGAAATTTTACACAGTATCTCCTATTTGGAATTAATTGGATTGATTTTTTTTTTTTTATGTGTGTGTACGTGTTTTACTGCTGAGAAGACTGCTTAGTTTTATATCTGTTGACTTGAAGTCAAGTGATTCAGTGTGATCTGATGACTTCAGAAGAAAACATGCAGTACCTTTAACTTGAGGTAGAGAGACATCTGATTTTTTTTCTCTTCTTTAATATCCTAGTTGCTCTTGATGATGACAACTATAGTACTGCATCTTAAAAATGCCAAGAAAGAGTACAGAAAATTCCAGTTTGTCAGATTAAAAGCTTGTAATGTAGCACTGGAATTTACCTGTGAATCCAGTAGCGCAATACTGGTTCAGTTTGTTCCAGTTGTGGAATACTTATTTAACGTAATTTGTCTCATCCATCATATTAAAGAGGGATGTTTCTGCGCTAGGAATCAGTTCATCATTCACTGTCTACTTCTCTTCTGAGGTCAGAAGGAATGAATTGTGGAACTTAGTCTCAAAAACACAAATGCATGAAATACCAATTATGAATAAACAGACTGTAAAAAAAATAAAAATTTTCTCTTTTTTTTCCCTAAGAAAAAACAGTTTTCTGAATATTTAGATGTACTTGTACTATGGAGGCACAGCTCCCACAACACAAAATACTTCATAGTCATACTTTATATGCTGGAAAGAGTTCTTGAAGTTCACTTTGGTTCTGTTACATAATACAGCTGTAGATATGATTTTTTTTTTTTTTTGTAACTGCATTATTCTCTCTTTCTAGAAAGTCTAAATCACTCCATAAACTGAGACTAGGATTGTTACAGCATTGAGGCATTTTCAAAATTTTAGCTCTATGCCAAATTGTTTACAAGGGGTTTGTATAAAAGTGGATTGTTAATTTTTTTATATCTTAACATTACAAACTGAATTAAGAGTTTGTATGTAAAACTGAAAAATAATTCCTCTTTGGTGAGGCCCCAGATAACCCTCAGCTTCTGGTAGTACTTAGAGTATCTCAAGAAAAGGTATTCACTCATGATTCTAACAAGAAAAGCTAAGACACTAGCAAAATGTAATTTACTCCAGTCACTGTGAAAAGATGCTTTTATATTTGAAGTTATTGCCACCATCAATTTTAATTATATTGATCATACCACATCAAGAATTCTAAAATCATCTTTATGTGAAAGAGCTCCAGCAAATTTTACTAACTGAGAGCTGCCAACAGACCATTGCTTGAATCTTGTAGATTCATGAGAAATGGTTAATAGTATATAAGAATACATGAGAACTCAAGCAAAAACTTATCTCACCTCCTCAGAAAGTAATTTAAAACAAAAATTAATCTAGGGTTCTTGTCCCACTTCAAAAATAATTGCATAGCTATTGCCACTAGTTGTGAATATTTAAGTTATTATATTCTAATGGTTAAAACGAAGATTCCCATAAGCTATACAAGATCTTGAGAATGCTTTCATAAAGTCTGCATTAGCTATACAATATGGATATGAACTTGTCTTTTCCTAGGAATCTGCACTGTTAGGAAGCTATGAACATGTAGAACAAGTAAAAGGTATATCTGAGAAATGAAGGTATAGCATAGTAAAAATTAATAGATGGTGATTACAAAAAATTGATTTTACATTTTTAAAATATTCATATATGCTGTTTCTTTTACGTTTATCTTCTTCCAGATAGGTTTTTAAGAAGTACTGTGGCACAAGTTGTTGTATTAGCAAACAACATATCTAAATAAATATAGGGATATATTTATCTTCAAATTTACAGGTGACACACTCATGTTCCTATGTGCAAGTGTCTTACAGAAATAATGACTTCTAACCATCACTGCCTGGTGCAACACAGAATGTAGCAGCTGTGAAGATAAGCTGCATCACCACTGCATGTCTAGAAGCGTGTTAGGTCTAGATTTTGTAGCTGGATGCATATGTCACTGCTGAGGTAGAGATTTACGGGTTTTGTCATGAAATTGGCTAGCTTCAGTTCCTACATGCAAGAAGGTTAGGTTTTGGGTTTTGGGGATTGTTTTGGCCCAGATTTATTCCTCATTTCTGTTCCAAATATGTACATGCATTTAAGGGTGACCATTAACAATCCTGAAAAGCACAATGAGAACACTGAGATTTGAAGATATTTCTTGGTAGTGGTTTGGTTTACGGTTTTCCTCTTTTTTTTGTTGTTGTTGTTGTTCATTCCCACCTGTCTGCCTCAGTTTCTCCTACATTATAGTTTCTATGTTTTAAAACCGTATGGGAAAAATTCTGCCAGATCGAATTTTACTTCTGTTAAACTGCTATAGTTGAGCACAATATGTGTCATGAAAACTTATTGTAATAGTCTTTATTAAAAGTAGTCATTTACTTTTCTGATCCTTTAGTCTGCAACTAGTCTTTATGCAGATACTGAAGTATAGAGTTCCACCACAGGAAAAACAAACAAATGAAAAAAAAAGCTGACAGAATTTACCACTTCAGTCAAGTTACTGAGAATTCTATTTATGTCATTTTAAATTTCACCTTTACCTCCAGGATACCAGGTTTAAACTACAAAAGAAAACTACAAAAGGTTTTTCCTAAATCTATTCAGTTTCTTCCAGTCATTAAAATTAATCTTCTTCTATTCATTAAAATTACATCTTTAACAAATGCTCGTTATTCACATCTTCTAATATTATTCACAACACCTACCCAATCACCCATACTTAGTAAATCTAAACGAAATTGATATCTATCAAATTGAATCATGCTCTTCCTGCACTTTATTTCTCAGTCTTAATCAAATTATTTTTATTCCTCCTATAAGAGTAACATTATTATGCACTTTCAGTACCTTTATTAAGAGTAGTTCTGAATCTACAGAAATTTCTTCCTAGCTGTGCATTCTAAAAATGTTCTTAGGGAGTTCAAGTTAGTCAAATTGTCACCTAAACCCATTTCTTCGTACTATAGCAGATACTTGATGTCCCATAGAAGAAAGCTAATGAACTTCTATCAATAGACCCAATCTACCCTGTTTCTAGCCTCTTTGTTAAGAGATCTACATTGTGTGGCTGGGTATTCTTACCCTCCTTGTAAGAATTGTTATGAAAAAGACCAATTTATGCTCTTATGTGTAATTTCAAAAAGATTTCAAAAGAAACAAGATAAAGAAATCATTGTGCCGATCCTGCATAACACAGCAGGATCTCTGCCAGTTTGTGCTGTTTTATGCTCAGCAGCATACCTCTTAGCCTAGCCAACCTGCATCAGCAAGATGGCTTTATTGCCAGAGAAGTGTCTGGAACCACTTGCTTTGCTTTCCCTCACCACATCATCCAAATGGACACATCTGTTAAGAGCAGGATTTCCTCCAGTATGTCTTATCATTAATCTTATGCTTCATTTATCCAGCTAAACTTCTCATTTTTCAGTGTGACCTTTTTGAATGCCTGAAACAGAAATATCCAGTAAGAGTATTTTACTCTCTTACGGCTACCAACCTCTCTTAACTGATTTTTTTTTTTTTTTTCCTACAAAGTGAAAAATAGGAACAAACCTTTTCAAATGAGAAGATGGATACATGGAAACAACTGGTTGCTGATGGGCTCTCAAAGGATCCTGTCGGAGAAAGGGAACAACACCATTCATGTAAGCTTGAAGAGAGGAGGGAAACACACATATTCACCTCTGATACATTTGCACTGCCCTGCAGCAATCATTTATCTGTTTTACTTTCGTGATGAGAAAAATTTCCTTTTTACTCCTCACTCTAATACATAAATACAGTATGCAAATGTGAGTATTTTGATTGTATTTATCTTAGCTAATTTTTACTGGTTTCGTGTTTTCTGGGGAGGATTTTGTGGCATATTTTTGCAAATATTCATTTGTAAGGTATACAAAATAGGCAGCGTGATGACATAGATAAATTGGACTTGACTGTTAAGGTTTGAGCAATGCAATAAGGAATATATTTACTTACACAGCAGAAAAATATCCTATGGATGGTAAGAATTAAGTTTTCTAAGGTGGAAAAAAACACTTTACCAGTGTTCTCATACATATATAACTGAGCCGTTGGGAACACCACCTATGACTGGCTGCAAATGGACTTAAATCCCTTCACCTCAGCACTACAGTATTAGGCCTGTCAAGATCATCTGCACAAGTGCCTTTGTTATGTGGCTTACCACAAGAAGAAGAAATACTTGTTCATAAAGAAAAAGATGCCTTCCAAAAGAAGCTGGTGCTTCTATAGGTGTGTAGGAGAAAGAGGTACTCCTATAAGAAAGTTTTCCCAAGGGATTCTCAAAGGAAGCACAAGTTATAGTTTATAACAATTAACAATGAATGCAACCTATCACATGCCTCTTACAAACTTCTTGATAACGTTTCTTCTTGTCTGTATAGAAGAAAATTACATGTGCAAACAAAGAGCCCATTAACATACAACATCTTAACTGAACAGGGCTTCAGAATCATGGTAGGGATATTCCATCTATTTGCTGCTGAAACTGGTTGAAAAATAATAATGGTGATCAAAGTATTATAGTATGCAGAACAGCAGAAATGGAACTAAACTTTTGCACACATGTTCAAAAAAAAAAAGAAATATTTTAACTTAAAAATAATTATTTGACACTCTTTTTAATATAGCTGTTTCAGTGTATACTAAAATTGTCCAGTTCTTTAGTTTTAATCCCAATGAACTTTTAGTTCGTATCTGTTAAGTTCTGATACAGGAAGAAATAAAAAAGATTTACAACAAAGGAGATATAATTTGAAGACTTTGTTGTTAATGTAAACTAGAAACGTCTATTTCTGTCACTCAGTTATGTCTTACTAAAAGAATTCTAAGATTATACCTCTAAATAGAATCCTAAAAATTTGAGTCTTAATTTTACTTGCAAAAAGAGCTGTTGAAAACTGTTCTGAATTTCAAGTGGGGGTTTCTTTTACCTCTTATATATTAAACTGGAACTTGATTTTACACAGAAAAGGATTGGTTATACATGATAAACCATGTTCCATTTCCCTTCTTGTTGTGTATTTAAGCAATGAGGCAGGATTTAGCACATGCAAGATTAAATAATTGTTTTATATAAGTTCCAATTGGTCTTGCAATACTCATATTGTGTATTTGCTCATAGTTGTGATATTGTGCTGAGTAAAATACATCACTTTCAAAATAACTCCAAACCCTACCTTCTTATGTATGAGACCTACTGTAGGAAGTGCAGTAATAAAACTGGTTAGATACCCTGATATTTGTGGGATTTTATTTGTATCTGCATCAAAAGGAAAACAAGGGAAAATGTGTGGCTGCTGCTGAATCGGACGGATGTCCATGTAACAGAAGACACAGAGAAGGTGGAATTACTGAATACCTTCTTTACTTCAGTCTTTGGTGCTAAGGATGGCCCTCAGGAGTCCCAGACCTTGGACGAAAGAGAAGGAGGCCAGAGAAAGGAAGATTCCCTGGTCATAGAAGCTTAGGTTGGGGATAAGCTAGACAAACTTAACACCCATTAATCAATGGGCCCTGGTGGGATGCACCCATGGGTGTTGAAGGAGCTGGCAGATGTTCTGTCGCTCTCCATCATCTTTGAAAAATCATGGAGAGCAGAAGAAGTGACCAACAACTGAAGGAAGGTCAATGTTACTCCCATCTATAAAAAGAGCTCCCATTTACAGGAAAGCCAGTAGTATCCTGGAGAGAGGTGTGTGGCCAGCAGCACACCAAGGGAAGTGATCCTCCCCCTCTTCTCAGCCCTGGTGAGGCCACATCTGGAGTACTGTGTCCAGTTCTAGGCTCCATGGTACAAGACAGACAAGACTGAAGAGGGTCCAGGGGAGGCCACAAGGATGATAAGGGGTCTGGAGCATCTTTCTTACAAAGAGAGATTGCAAGAGCTTAGCTTATTTAGTCTAGAGAAGAGAAGACTGAGAGGGGATCTCATTAATACATATAAATATCTCAAAGTTGAGTGCCAGGAGGATAGCGCCAGTCTCTTCAGTGATGCCCAGCAACAGGAAGGGGAGCAGTGGCCATAAACTAAAACATAAGAAGTTTCACCTCAATATGAGGAAGAACTGCTTTATGTTGAGGGTGGCAGAGCCCTGGAACAGGCTCCTCACACAGGCTGTGGTCTTCCCCTCTGCAGACATTCAAAACTCTCCTGGACACTTTCCTGTGTAGCCTGCCCTTGGTAACCCTACCTTGGCAGGGCAGTTGAACTGGATGATCTCCAGAGATCTCTTCCAACCCAAATGATTCTGCAATTCTGTGAATGTAGCACTTGTTTTCAGAGTTTCTTTTTTTCCCCTCCATTTCCCCATCCTCCAGCAACAGGTCTACAAGTGCAGTACTGTGCTCAAATTCAAGCTCTGATTGAAAAACAAAAAACTCCTAACCATATATTTGTTTGAATTAAATGGAGTCTATCTTTCTCCCTCTCTCTCTCTCTAGGCTAGTTAAAATGCAAATACACAAATAACAAGCACTACCACCCACACAACACAGATAAAGAACATTGTCACTTGCATTGTTAAGTTTTGTGGCTCGTACAAGGTTGCCGATAAGTGCCCTTTATTCTTCACAAATAAAGCTAAATGACCTGTTATATTTATTAATGTTACTTTAATTATTTTTTGTTTGTACTAGTACTCCTACTCATCCTTTAACTGTTATATTGTCACTGTTGTTCTCCCTAGACAATTTCAATAAACAGACTTCTGTTAGTGATTGCTTAAAAAAAATGTTTTTAAGTATTTCTGCAACAAGCAGACTACAGGGTAATGATTAGTTGCTAAAGAACAATTGTTCATTTAGCAAGGAAAGAGAGAGCAGGTTATGCCAAGACTAAACTGTAATGCTCTAAAGAGACAAATGGACATGACTTTGACTTTGCTTATGCTGAAGTTGGTGAGGCTGTTAGACCTGCTGTTTTTATCCGTCTTGCACAATTTCATCCCATAAAAGCTATTTCATTCAGTTCACTAAGCCACAAAAATTTACAAGTCTCTTACTTAAAAAGTGTGTGCGACCAACTGACATTTGCTCAGTAAAGGCCTTTTCAGCTTCTACAGCGTGTGTGCACTAAACCGTTTGTTTTTTTTCATGAAGACTGCAGACTCCTGTATGCAAATTTGAAGTGCTGAAGAAATTATGCTAATACCTTGTGGCAGTTTCAATAGTTAATTTATCTTCCTATAGTGGCTCCAAATCAGATTCAGATCGTGCATGCTAGCATCCTTTTTAAAGGGTTGCTGCATTTTAGTTGCTTTCAAGATGTGCCTAAATGGGTTCTTCTGTTATTTTGCAATCTGCTTGTGCCAAATCACCACCTTCACCTCTAGCCAAACAGAAGAGGTCATTATTCTCAACAGCTTCTGAGCAATCCTAGAAGGATGCAACCTAGCTTTAAACTGAAAACCTTTACCATGAAAACAGTTATGGAAGAGACCAAAATAAGGAGTTGTTATGGCAACTGCCATACTAAGGATAAGTATATTGATGAGAAATTACAAACAGATACAGAAAACTGAAAGAATAAATTGGATTACTAGTTAGGAATTCAGTTATATGGTTACATGTCTTGAAAGGTGTGAAATATTTCCCCTGCGAACATCAGCTATTTGGCTGGTGAGCAGTAATGGAGGTGTTACTGCCCATTTCCTTGTCCACATGGCACCGAGGGAGGTAATATCATATTTGTGCTCTTAGTTACATTGAGCCAGGGAGTTCTTTCTGACATAAAACAAGCAAAGCTCTTTTCTTCCTTTCCTGTTTCTTCATTAGACATGGGGAACTGTTGGACAGCACACATAAAGGTCATCCTTCCACAACCAGAGCTCCCAGGAGCATGAACAGAACAGGCTGTCACCCAAGAATCTCTTCCTTATTTCTCTTTCTACCACATCTTCCTTTAAGGCATTATTTCCTCGTTGGCATATTTTCATTAGTACTAGTGTTGCAGGTGTTTGTCAAGAATTTTCATAGCCTTTTGTTTTACATATAACATGGACGTACACAGTCTATGTTTTTGCAAAGTAGCTTACTATATCTTGGAGATATTATATCTTGGAGAGGTCAGCACCCAACAGGTCATGTAAGGCTGAAAATTAATTGAAAAATTTACTTGACATAAAAAAACAAATTTATTTAATATTATTAAAATTAATTTCTACAGACTTCAGAATGCAAGAACTTATCACCTCTAGTCATTAGTAAGAATATTCATGATGTGTAGGACAACAACACATTTTGACTGCAAGAGAAGTCTTGTAAGTTCTGGATGTAGAGAAAGGAGTTTCTTGCTTGTAGAAGCTGTTGGAAGAAGAGGATAACTTCCTGCGCTATGAAGCTCTCTACGCTTCTTGCAGCATGCATAAAAATAGATCTGTTATGTAGTGGGCATTTATCTTCCCATGTCAGCAGTTCAGTTAGGAAACTTATTGTTGACTTGTCTCACAATTCAGAACATTACTTTGTGACAGAAATTGTATATTTCTAAATTAATGTTGTTAAGATCGTTTCTAGGGTTTTGCTACTCAAAAGCCAGGAAAAAAGTATTCTTCAGAAAACTACTCTCCACTTCACTCAGTGGATCTGAGAAAGTAAAACTTTTTTGTAATTAATTTGGAAGCCAATGGCACTTTTTCCCAAGATCCCTTCTGAAGTGGGGAAAAAATTATAGCTAGAGAAGACTAGCAGTGCTATCTCTCTTCTGGGATATTCTGCTTCCCAAAATATATTTTATAATATTTCATGGTTATATAAAGAGCAGTCATTCATGACCTGATGGGTGACATAGTTCTTTATATCACCTGTGATGTGTGACTTTTTGGAAAATTTGTGTGCTTGTCACAGCATATTATGCTAAGAGCTTTGTCTGTTGCCTTCACCAGAATCAGCTTAAAGCCATAGACTATCACAGGAAACAAGAAGCATATTTTATTGATTGACGTGAGAAAAATAGCAATGTTACTATGAAATTCAGCAAGCGTAATATTGCAAAACCTACTTTACAAGAACCTAGTTCTGTGAACACTGTCAAGCACAGTATCAGTCACTTGTAGTGGTTTCATTTACTTCAAACACAGAGACTCAAGTCACTAGCTTTTTGTGGCTAAATATCCAGCTACGAAACTTCTCAAAGAGAAAATACAGGATGTGAGGCTTTTTATA
The DNA here is from genome assembly GCF_037157495.1 of Lathamus discolor. Lineage (NCBI taxonomy): Eukaryota > Metazoa > Chordata > Aves > Psittaciformes > Psittacidae > Lathamus > Lathamus discolor. The sequence continues at coordinate 78,986,235 of NC_088909.1, forward strand.
AATATGACAGTCATCATCTAAGGTGTAAGAGAAACATAACCCACTGTTTTTCCAAGTATTCTGTTTGAGCCGAACCAGTGTATACTGAGCCTAGTAGCTTGCAGGTTGTTGTATAAGAGCGATAGCTAGTCTTTTTCTGTTGTGGTCTAGGTCTCCTCATGTCTGTTTTTCTGCTGCACGGGAAGGATTTTGCTCTCAGTTGCAAATATATTTTATAAGGACTAATGAACAAAATTCAAATCTAGCTTTGATATCAAATGTACTCATATTCATGACCTTACAAACAGCTAATGATCCAAAAATTATATAAGAACTAGGCCTCCTGAGGACTTTGTGAAGGCAATCAGCCATAAGCATGTAAAAACATAACCCTCCCATTAGCAATAAAAATAAACAAATAGATCATCATCAAAACTAATGCGGAAATAAATCACTTTTTTGTCAGTTCCCATAAAAGCAAGACAGTCTGTGGTCTTTCTTCCCCCACTCTCTCTGTTGTTTTCCAGAAAAAAAAAGGAAACATATGGTGATCATTGCAGAAAACAAATGTGTAGAGAATTTTGATACAATCTCAGGTGGAATTTAATTACCCACACAGAAGTTATGTTCTTTGGTTAAAATTGCCAAAATGTATGCTCTTTGTTTGCAGGGCAAAACTTTAAATTAATCTTTCAGTTTTGTGACATCCATGTCAAGATTTCTCTACCTGTTTTAAGCAATTGTGTAAACATGTCCCTCTTTATTGGAACACGTGAATTTTCCAGCAGCTGCAAGGTGCTTTTTAGCCAACAGTTCCTCATAGAACTCTTGCCTGAGGATATTCAGTTTCCCAGAGATATATTTATTCCCCAAAGTTGACACGGGGCAGTACACTGATTCCTAGCAACTTGACTAGAAGAAATGTTCAGATCCTCATTCCATGGTCAGCTTTCAAACTCATCTGGAAGTGCTTATGTATGTGTGGGGGCGGTAATGATGTGGGGTGGGGTGTGTCTGTGTGCGTGTATGTTTATGTATATTGGTTTTGCTGCATCTGGAGAGAAGCATTTTCAGCTTCATCTCTATCAACTTTATTATATTGTCTAGAAGTCTCTTAATATTAGGCAGACATCATAGTGAAGAAAAAGTTATAACAAAGATTTAAAGTCAGGCAAAACTGGGAAAGATATATAAGAAACACTAAATGATGCATAGCGTGAAGGTCTGGTTTACATATAGTACATAAGCAAGGTTGTTTTCCAGCTGATTTCAGACTCTTTCCCTATAACCCTGTAAGCAGTCAGCAAGGCTTGGTGACCCAGATATTGAGCAGCACATTTACTTGATGCCAGCAACTCTGTTAACGCTGAATAGACTTTCTTCTTCCTTTATGGGAAAATGAACTATCGGTAGCTTACTCTGTGTGTAGGAAAGTAGACTTCTTACCTTTGTTATTTGAGCAATTCCTTGGCTCGCTCTTTGCTCCCTGTCTTCTTGGAGGAAGTCTTTTAATTTCAACTGTAGCAAGCTCAATAGACCTTGAGACAAAGTATAGTTGATTTGGGTATTTCAGCACCTCTGTGGCAAAATTTTTAAACTGATAGTTGGACTGATTGATAGCTGTTCACAGTTGCACTTTATTTTATATTGTTTGCAGAACTCACAAAAGTTCAGAATTTTCTTGCAACAGTTACAAATTTATACGGTAACTTCTTACGAATTTTCACCCCTCTCTGTTTTGACATGCTAATTAACACCCTCCCCCCCCCCCCCCATTTCAATTATAACTACACTAAAAAGGGAACAATTTTATAGAAAGATAACAGATGGATTTCAGACTTCTAAACCCCTGTGACTACTGAGTAGAAGCTGGGTACCTAATTCATAATATTGCTTTGAGAAATCTCTGCAGGCATTACCCAGACTAAGACATATGTTTTCAGCTTAGATCAGTAGAGCCAGACTAAGTGTGTTCAACCCTCTCATACACATGGTATTGAGAAAAGGCAATGTTTCAAATACATAAAATCTCAAGTCCTCAATCCTTTACATATCATGTATTTCATAGACTTTATATTATTACCATATATATTACAAGTGCAAATAGTTTACTAGAACTAGTAAGCAACGAAAGGAATATTAACAGAAATAATCCTAATTTCATGCAAATTTACACAGAATTATTCTCTTCAGTGAAAAATGCAGAAGACCTGTTGGCAGGATCTGCTTGACATCTGCCATCTTTCAAGAGAACTATTTTGCCTGAAAGTTAGGTCTATGTTATTGTTCCTAGAGTTCTGGCTAGGATGCTGGTCTTCAAGGGTGAAAGAATCCTGAATTAAGGGTTACATTTATTTTAATTGCATGACCGAATAATACTAGAAGTTTATTGTGAGTTAAGCCCAGTAGGCAGCTAAGCCCCACACAGCCTCTCACTCCCTCACTGTCGTGGAGGAAGAGAGTTGGAAGTGTAAAAGTGTAGAAACTCTTGCTCTGAGATAAGACAGTTTCGTAGGTAAAGCAAAAGCAGTATGCTCAAGCAACGTAAGGAATTCATTCATCACTTCCCACTGGCAGGCAGAAGTTTAGCCATCCCCCAAAAAATTAGGGCTTCAGCACTTGCAGTGGCCACTTACGAATTAAAAAGCCATAACTCTGAAAAGCCGCCATTTCTTCCTCTTCCCTCAGCTCTTCTTGCTGAGCACAACATCATATGGTCTGTGACACTGCTTTGATCAGATGGGCTCAGCTGCCTCAGCAGTGTCCTCTCCCAGCTTCTTGTTCACTCCCAGCTTACTTGCTGGCAGGGCAGCGTGAGAAGCAGAAAAAGCTTTGACATTGTGTAAGCAATACTCATCAATAGCTAATCATTGTTATCAACAATGTTTTGGTCAAAAAATCAAAACACAAACCCATATGAGTAATTATAAAGAAAATTACTCAAGCCAAAACCAGCAAAGTTCCTGGAAGATTTTTAAAAAGTTAAAATGACCCATTGTCTCAGCCACAACTCCATCATTCTTCTGCATCTTTGCAACCTGTACATGGAGTATGAGCTGCTTTATTATAGCAGGTTTTATTAAATTATTATAGTAGATAACACTGAAGTATGTACATCATACATTATTGCTTGCTTTGGGATTTTTTTGTTCAAATACTTAATAGAAAACTGTTAAGTAATGAGTCCTGCATCTGAAGGTACATCAGCTTAGTCACAAACAGAAATCACTAATATTTTAACTGCCATTAGTGCTTGTGATCATTTCTCTGTATCTGTTTTTATGCTCCAAGGTAGCAGAGGTCAGGAAAACAAAAAGAAAATTTTTGACCATTTTTATAAACAACTGTTACTGTAATACCACTATTTTTAAAAATATATGAGGAAATAAACCCATTCTTCTTCCACTTGTGTGGGTTTTGTAATTGAAACAGCCATGTGGTTTGTTTACAGCTCTGGCATCTGTTCCCAGAATTGAATTTGGCTTGGGAGGGGGATTGATTCTCCTGTACCCAGACCAAGCTGGAAAATAACAAATATAGCTGGGCCTTTGCAATACATCTTTGAGAAGTATGTTTTGGCTTATATTAATTGTACAACTCTCTTAAAACAGAATGGAGAGCTGTTCTACCTAAGTATCACATTAGCAGGAAGCTGTGAGCTTCTTTACAATTTCTTGAGTTGGCTACTGAATCTAAATAAAGTTCTATGTAACCCAAAAGAATTCTGCAAAGGCAAAAATATGGAAAAAAAAACCCAACCAAAACCAATCAACCATCCAAACAGAAAAAAAAAAAAAAAAACAAAAAACAACCAAACAGAAGGGAAGAGAATGGTAGGGAACCAAAGGGTAGGGAAAGGAAGGGTACTATACCAGCTACTAGGAATTAAGATAACTTCTACAGCTGAAACCAGAACATGGGGGACTTTCAGTCTTCACAAAAAAAAATTTGCCAGTATCTAGACTGTCAAGTGATAGTCAAGCCTAGCACATGACTTGACATTATTCTTTAATGTAGACTTTCTATAAAATTAAGTACTATGGTAGCATTAAGATAAACAGAAGTTTGTGTAACCATTTGAAAAACTTATCCCAAAAATTAACTTCATAATTGCTGGAGAGAAGAACACTTATTCTACGTACTTCATTGCTCTTCAGCCATACTAATTTTCCTTAAACCCTTTGCCACCAACCCCAAGAAGACATCATAGAAAAATATCCTTAATATGTATCTTTACATATGTATCTTCACATATGTATCTTCAACACTGTCTTCTCCATTTACTAAGTAGTGGGGACTAGGTTCTTAATTTTCTCTAAATCCATTCTTATTCTTTCTTATTTTGATCTGTTTACTATGCAGTCACCCAAAACCCCTAATGCTATCCTTCTAATTCCCTTCTTATTGATGAGAAATAGAACTTTTTTGGTCCTAAACATACTACAAAATTCAAAAGAAGAAATGCATCATGCACAAAAACTTTGATAGATCAATTTCCTACAGAACAAAGGGGAAACAAAGAATAAATCAAGAGTCTGAGGTGAGAATTCTCTATGCAGAGCACAGAGTGATATTGGGACCTTATCTCTGAGTAGCACTAGTATACTGGTTAGGAAAGTAGAAGGTGATACAAGCTTTTCAATAGCAGAAACAGATGACATGTAAGGCAACAGAAAATTGGAGCAATTTCTGTAACCTGAAGTATTGGTTGTCAGACTTCGCATACTGTTTCAGCAGATGTTCTATTTCTGAATCTGTTCGTCAGAGGCCACTCCAAAAAGACAAAGGGTGTTTCACTCATGTTAAGTGACTTCTTGCCTTTCCAAGGTGATTTTTATAACAATGCTGAACCTGTGCTCACTTGATCTCAAACAAGAATTAAAACAAAAAACTCACAAAAGCACATGGCAGACAGAATAATAATGCATCTGAAAGAGAGGTCTGAACAACTGACAACCAACTTATGAGTACTGCTTCCCAGAGGCTGGAGGGTATATCACAAGCAAATGTTTTCAAAAATAGCACGAAAAAGAAGTGAGAAGTGAGCTTCAGAACTTGTCTTTGAAAAAATCTTAAGTACTAAACTTTACGTGTATAACTAAATATGTGCATATTTGTATTCATACGAAACATATATGTATATGTGGATATTCATATATATGCATGTACACGTGTATGTGTACTGAATGAATTCATAAATAGGCACTATCTTTCTAAAGGGGGAAAGGCTCTCTTTAATTTTCCCAAAGAGCAATTTGATAATGTTACCTTTATGTTTGCCCTATGGCTTTTTCAGGACAATGGCGTCTGATTCTAAAGATAGCACTCAATAAACATCTTCAATCTTCCTTTTAAAACATTGTCAGTGCAGCGCTTCATTGACACTGTTGTTGCATCTGTATGTATTACATACATTTTCTGCTACTTTGTGATGAGTATGACCAAATACCATAGGAAAGTTAATTCTACAAATAAAAACTTGACTCAAAAATAAATAAAAAAATATATTTATAATTATATTCCTTTCATCACCACTTGTTTGGGGTTTCTTCCTTCTTATTTCATCTCTGTAGTTTCTATAGGAGTTTTTAAAAATACTTTCAATATTCACTACTTGTTACTAATAGCGGTAAACAAGCAAATGTTTGAAGAGTCAAATGTACTTATCAACTCAATCAAAAAGTAATCTGTCTCCAGCACTGCTTTCAGTTTCCATTCTTTTAGTACCTAATTGGCCAGTCCTTAGCGTTCTGCCTTCCCACTGTGCTAATTAATTGATTTTACATGCCATTAAAAACAAATAAACAAACAAAACCAAACCAAACATTTATGAGACATCTTAATTTGCATTGTACTGGTGTAGACCAGTTTATTGGAGGTAAAACACCTTCTGTCAGGAAAGGAGTGATTGACCTCATCTGTACTTGCCTTGAAAGATATGAGGATATGTAGGGAATGCGTATGGGAGAGGACAGTTTACCAAAAAATCAGTTACAGAGCTAAAAGCCCTAAGAGAATTCTTTTTTGTCACAGAATATGCCACAGGCAGGTTGTCTTGGGGTACATATTGAAAGCCTTTTTGTTTTTTCAAATTTTCAAATTGGATGTCAGATGCCCCAAAAGCCGCTCTGTCACTCCCCCTCCTTAAATGAACAGGGGTGAGAATATCATGAAAGGCTCATGGGTCAAGATAAGGACAGGGAGAGATCATTCACTGATGACCATCACAGACAAAAGAGACTTGACTTCAGAAAATTAGTTTAATTTATTAGCAATCAAATCGGAGTAGGGTAATAAGAATAAACCCAAATCTTAGAAATAACTTCCTCCTATCCCTCCCTTCTTTCTGATATCAACTTTATTCTTACCTCCTCTCCCACCAGCAGCACAAGAGAACAGGGAATAGGGGTTGTGGTCAGTTCATCAGTTGTCTCTGCGGCTCCTTCCTCCTCAGGGGGAGGACTCCTCACACTCTTCCTGTGCTCCAGTGAGGAGTTCCTCCCACATCAGACAGTCCTCCACAAAATTCTAAGAGACTGCTCCAGCATGGGTCCCTTCCATGGGTGCAGTCCTTCAGGAACAGACTGCTCCAGGGTGGGTCCCTTCCATTGGGTGCAGCCCTTCAGGAACAGATTGCTTCAGTGTGGGTCCCTTCCATGGCTGCAGCCCTTCAGGAACAGGCTGCTCCAGCGTGGGTCCCTCCCATGGCTGCTGTCCTTCAGGAACAGACTGCTCCAGCTTGGATCCCTTCCATGGCTGCAGTTCTTCAGGAACAGACTGCTCCAGCGTGGGTCGCCCACAGGGTCACAAGTCCTGCAGCAAACCTGCTCCAGTTGGAGTCATCTCTCCATGGGGCCACAGGTCCTGCCAGGAGCCTGCTCCAGCAAGGGCTTCCCATGGGTTTACAGCCTCCTTTGGGCACCCACCTGCTCTGGCGTGGGGCCCTCTCAGGGCTGCAGGAGGAATTTGCTCTGCCATGGACCTTCGTGGGCTGCAGGGCTGTTTGTGTCACATGGTTTCACTCCGCTTTCTGGCTGCAATTGCTTCTGTGCAGTAACTTTTTCCTCTTCTTAATCCCAGAGTCACCACCAATATTGCTGATGGGGTCAGTCTTGGCCAGCAGCAGATTCGTCTTGGACCTGATTGGCTGGCTGGAGAAAACTATTAGCAGCTTCTCACAGAAGCCACTCTTTTAGACCTCCCCCTCACACTCCCTCCGCTACCAAAACCTTGACAAACAAACCCAATCCATACATTCTTCAAATTGCATTCACTGAAATGACAGTTTTGTAGTATGAGGCTGTAGTCTTCCAAGCATACAGTACAGGTACACGGAGTTTAAGTGAAGAGCTATGATGGCAAAAGGAATTCTGTTTGGATGCTACTCTTGAATATACCTACAGAAAAATAATAATAGCAATAAAGAAAAAAAAAATCTCTGTGATGCACTATGTTTCAATTATAGGGTTGCTTTTAGGTCAGAAGAAATGTTTTATGGTTGCCCTGGTTCCTGAAGGGGAAAAGTATTTTTTTAATGTTATTTCTACCCCCCCTCCAAAGAGTATGTATACATTTTAAAATCAAGTTGTTATGTTGGAAACTAATACAGAATGCATACAGAGTGTATACATTACGAAATATCAAGGTACATTGTGTGAAGAACTGTATACAAATTCCTATGGAAAATATATGCACATTTTTCCTAAGTGATTCTTTCTTTCTTCTTTAAAAGTTCCAAGGTATTGTCTCTTCCTTTTGTGAATTCATGTTTGTTATTTTAAATATTATTATAGTTCTATATCTCTCCCCCATCTCTTGAGTCACTATCAATTCAAGCTGTTTTACGCATTGTTTAATTTAATCTTATGGCTGTGTAGATTAACGGATCACACATAGATCCTTTCTTAAACATGGTGTAATATTGGCTTCTTGTCTCCTGCCTCCTCTGCTTTTAATTAGCCATCTTGTACAGGCAGAAGATTGAATTAACAATTTATAAAGATGAAGAAAAAAATCCAGTGCCATTAAGATAGCCTGTACTTGGAACACTTTAGTGATGTGAAGGGACTATAAACCTACTGGAAGAACCCTAAATTGTCATTTCTGGTAGTCTATCAGACATGATGTGTTATTTTTGGGTGTAATTCTGTGTCTTTTGTTTTTTTCTACTCTTATCTGTGTCATGACTTTAGGATATCCAAACTTGGTAAAGGTTAAATTTTAAAAGGGTACAACAGTTATAGTTGATGTGAAAATACACAGAAACTACAAAGCAAGAATACCAGCGGTGATCTCTTTGTCTATTTTTATTGTCACCTTTACCATCCATGTTTGTGAGAGGCCTATGCTATGCAGAGACTTTTACTTGTTGTTCACTCTTTGCTAATGTGTTTTATTTTCGATGATACTGGATTTTCTTTTAGCACATTTTTTTTAATATGCCTTTTTTTTTTTTTTTTTCAAAAGTGTGGAGGTGATGTTTGTTATTTTCTGAAAGTCTCTGAGAGAAGTAAAAAGTTATCTCTGATATTAAACCTCAAAATCTAGGGGGGGGGGGGGAAGGCAAGAAATGAACAAAGCTTGTAATTACTATTGTTCACCATAAAGTGTTTTCAAAATGATCAGAGTGTAGCTGATGATAAGAAATCTACATGGCTTTGTGATGAGTCTGCAATTTTGCTGAGGTGTGATATATTTTATTTATTTCTGAGAAAGGCTGCCTCAGACATCAGGGATCAGGGACAGTTTCTAAACCCTGATGCTGTTAATTGCCCCATGAACCATTGAAAAAGAAAAGGGAAGAGCCATGTAAACTGCCTTATTAGAAGTGAATTGTCCCTCAAGCTCCTTAACATAATAGTGTCATTTAAAACTATGTGTAACTATTGACATACTGATTTGCACACACTTGGTCACAAATTAGAGATCTGCATTGTTGTCAGGTGTAACTGACCCAGTCACCCAGTAGCTGGTGCAGTGCTGTGTTTTGGCTTTAGTCTTAAAATAATGCTGATAACACACCAATGTTTTAGTTGTTGCTCAGTAGCACTTACCCTGATCAAGGACTTCCCAGTCTCTCATGCTCTGCCAGTAAGGAGGGACACAAGAAGCCGGCAGGTAGCACAGACAGGACACCTGATCCAAACTAGCCAAAAGGATATTCCATACCACAGCATGTCATGCCCAGTATATAAACAGGGAGCAGTTACCTGAAAGGGACCAACCGCTGCTTGGGTCAGACTGGGTATGTCACTGGGTGGTGAGCAATTGTATTGTGCATCACTTGTGTTTTCTGAGATTTCATCTCCCTTTTTCTTTTTCCTATGATTATTATCAGTACTGTTACTGTTGATTTTATTTCTATTATTTCTATCATCACTATATTGTACTTTATTTTAGTTATTAAACCGTTCTTATCTCAGTCTGTGGGTTTTACATTCTCTCAGTTCTCCTTTCCATCCTGTCTGCGGGAAGGGAAAGGAGGGGCAGGGCAAGCAAGTATGTGGTACTTAGTTGCTGGCTGGGTTTATACCATAACAAAATCAAATAAAGACTTGTGTGAAATAAAAAGTATTCTGTATCATCTGTTTACCAGTAAATGAAACCCAAATGAGACTATAATCTGGCTACAAAAGGGGTGGAGTTATTCTACATCATGAGGTCTTGCTCAGAATGTACCACAGAAATGAAAAACAAATGGAAATAAAAACAAAAAAAAAAAAATCAATTTTATTAAGTCAGTATCTGTTTTAAATGAGATTTTGATAAGACAAATGGTGTGAGATGTCAGTGTCCTCATGGGAAAAAGACTTCCCTTTAAGTTGAATCTAATTAATATATTGGGAATTTCTCCTCTCCTGACACAGGATGGTATAACCTGGATAAAGTGTGAAGTCCTCCTTTTCAAGAAAACATTATTGCTCTTTATATATACATATATAAACACCCTTGACATACATTTCAACTATATTCCATTTTTATCCATTTTTAGTGCTTTGGTTTCTTCAGCAAGAAAGACATAGCTCACTGTAGAGTGACACTACTGGTGGGGAGAAGAATGAAATAGATGACTATTTTAGGTTTTGTCCAGAACTTTAGTATAGATGATTCTACATTTCCAAAATAATTTCCACAAATACTGACATGAAAAACTTCCATAAAAAAAAGTAAAGCGAAGTTTCTCTTGGAATTCTGTGGCTTCAGAAGCTGCTGTTATAACAAAACTGAAGAGAAGGCTGCATGGAGACCTCATAACAGCCTTCCAGTACCTGAAGGGGGCCCATAGGGATGCTGGGGAGGGACTCTTAGTCAGGGACTGTAGTGACAGGACAACGGGTAACGGGTTAAAACTTAAACAGGGGAAGTTTAGATTGGATATAAGGAGGAAGTTCTTTCCTGTTAGGGTGGTGAGGCACTGGAATTGGTTGCCCAGGGAGATTGTGAGTGCTCCATCCCTGGCAGTGTTCAAGGCCAGGTTGGATGAAGCCTTGGGTGGGATGGTTTAGTGTGAGGTGTCCCTGCCCATGGCAGGGGGGTTGGAACTAGATAATCTTGAGGTCCTTTCCAACCCTAACTATTCTATGATTCTATATACATATATATATATATAAAAAAATATGCATATTTATTTATATATATCTACATTCTAGAGCCTTTATTAGAATTACTGCCGATTTCTTTTCATTTAGAATTTAAAGCAAACAAAGGCAAAAATATCTCTCTTAAATCTCTCTCAAACAGACTGAACTGCTGATTGCCACACTTCCTTTTTCCCTTCTTATATTTTAAGAAATTAGAATAACTACCCTGTAGAAAAAAGCTGTATATAATACTGTTGTTGATGTTCAAAATGAGAAACATACGTGTTGGCAAAACCCCTTAATTCAAATACACAAATTTAGAACATGATAAATGTAATGTTTAAATAGTTGAACTTCCTCTACTTAGAAACACAGAATCATAGAATAGTTAAGGTTGGAAAGGACCTCAAGATCATCTAGTTTCAACCCCCCCCACCACGGGCAGGTACACCTCACACTAAACTGTCCCACCCAAGGCTTCATCTAACCTGGCCTTGAACAGCGCCAGGGATGGAGCACTCACAACCTCCCTGGGCAACCCATTCCAGTGCCTCACCACCCTAATAGGAAAGAACTTCCTCCTTATATCCAAACTAAACTTCCCCTGTTTAAGTTTTAACCCATTACCCCTTGTTCTGTCACTGCAGTCCCTGATGAAGAGTCCCTCCCCAGCATCCCTATAGGCCCCCTTCAGATACTGGAAGGCTGTTATGAGGTCTCCACACAGCCTTCTCTTCTCCAGGCTGAACAAATTAACCCTGACCCACAAACTCTGTTAACTGCTCACCTGTCCCCAGACAGAGTTCCATGCTCTCCAGCCTATCACTGACATAAAGGGCAACTCCTCCTCCCCACAGAATCACAGAATCACAGAATCCCAAGGGTTGGAAGGGACCTAAAAAGATCATCTAGTCCAACCCCCCTGCAAGAGCAGGGTAACCTACAGTACATCACACAGGAACTTGCCCAGGCGGGCCTTGAATATCTCCAGTGTAGGAGACTCCACAACCCCCCTGGGCAACCTGTTCCAGTGCTCTGTCACTCTTACAGTAAAGAAGTTCTTCCTGATGTTAACGTGGAACTTCCTATGCTCCAGTTTACACCCATTGCCCCTTGTCCTATCACTGGATATCACTGAAAAAAGCCTAGCTCCATCATCCTGACACCTACCCTTTACATATTTGTAAACATTGATGAGGTCACCCCTCAGTCTCCTCTTCTCCAAGCTAAAGAGACCCAGCTCCCTCAGCCTCTCCTCATAAGGGAGATGTTCCACTCCCTTAATCATCTTTGTGGCTCTGCGCTGGACTCCTTCAAGCAATTCCCTGTCCTTCTTGAATTGAGGGGCCCAGAACTGGACACAATAAGCGAAAACCCTCACAATCCCTTCCTCCCTCCCAGTTGCCCTTGAATAACAGGTACGAGGTCTTGGAAATTCAGGGCCAGGTGAATGGAGATGGTGAGGCAAATCTATCTAGTGAGTCACCCAGGGCTAGTCACTCACCCACATACCTCAGAACTTCCCCAGCCAAGAAGAAAAGAAGAGTAATTGTGGTGGGTGACTCCCTTCTGAGGGGAACAGAAGGGCCCATTTGTCGACCGGATCCACCCCACAGGGAGGTCTGCTGCCTGCCTGGGGCTCGGATTAGAGATGTTAAAAAGAAGCTCTCTGAACTGGTGCAGCCGTCTGACTACTACCCACTGCTGGTTTTTCAGGTTGGCAGTGACGAAATTATTACGAGGAACGTAAGGGCAATGAAGAGAGACTACAGGGCCCTGGGACGGCTGGTTAAAGGGTCTGGAGCGCAAGTGGTGTTTGCCTCCGTACCTGTTGCAAGCGAGGGTGAAGGGATATATAAGAAGACTCTGCAGGTTAATGTATGGCTACCTGACTGGTGCCAAAGGCAGGGGTTTGGGTTTTTCAGTCACGGGCTGCTGTATGGGACACCTGGTTTGCTGGTGACAGGCGGGATACACCAGTCCCAGAGAAGAAAAAGGGTTTTGGGGCAGGAGTTAGCAGGGCTTATTGACAGGGCTTTAAACTAGTTATGAAGGGGGGAGGGGATTTAACAGGGCCTGTTGGGGACAAGCCCAAGAGGAACATGCTAGGGATTGAAGGATGGCGGGCTAAGGAGGACTATCAATCTCTTGTTTCACTTGTGGGAAAGGATAGCTTTTTAGACCCTGTCCCGCAGGGGAAAAAGGGTACTAGGACTGGCTCCCTGAAATGCCTGTACACCAATGCACGCAGCATGGGGAATAAACAGGAGGAGTTAGAAGTCTGTGTGCGGGCTAAAGGTTATGATCTAGTGGCGATTACAGAGACATGGTGGGACAGTTCACATGACTGGAATGTGGTCATGGATGGCTATGTCCTTTTTAGGAAAGATAGGTCAGCAAAGCGAGGTGGTGGAGTGGCTCTTTACGTGAGAGAGCAACTAGAATGTATTGAGTTCTGTCCGGGGTCGGATGAGGAGCAAGTGGAATGTCTGTGGGTACGAATCAAGGGGCTGACTGGCACGGGTGATACAGTTGTGGGGGTCTATTACAGACCTCCTGATCAGGACGAAGGAGTTGATGAGGCTTTCTACAGGCAACTGGAAGTAGCCTCGCGACTACATGCCTTAGTCGTCGTGGGGGACTTTAATTACCCCGATATTTGCTGGAAGACTCACACAGCCAGTCATTCACAGTCTAGGAGGTTCCTCGAGTGCATTGATGATAATTTCTTAATGCAAATGGTGGACGTACCAACTAGGGGAGCAGCGCTGCTAGATTTAGTACTCGCCAACAAGGAGGGTTTGGTCGAAGTGGTGACGGTCAATGGCAGCCTTGGCTGCAGTGACCATGAGATGGTGGAGTTTAGGATCCTGTGTGGGAGGAATAGAATACCTAGCAAAGCCACAGTTCTGGATTTCCGAAGGGCCAACTTTGGCCTCTTCAGTCAACTGCTAAGGGAAGTCTCATGGGAAAGTGTACTAGGCGGTAAAGGGGCTCAAGATAGTTGGTTAGCATTCAAGGACCGCTTCTTCCAAGCTCAGGATCGGAGCGTCCCAATAAGTAGGAAGTCAAGTAAGGGATCTAGGAGACCGGCGTGGTTAAACAAGGAGCTGCTGGGCAAACTCAAGTGGAAAAGGAGAATCTATGGATTATGGAAGGAGGGGCTGGCCGCTTGGGAGGAATATAGGACAGTTGTTAGAGGATGTAGGGAGGCAATTAGGACAGCTAAGGCCTCATTGGAACTCAATCTTGCTAGTCGGGTTAAAGACAATAGAAAGGGCTTCTTCAAATACATAGCAAATAAAACTAACACAAGAGGCAATATAGGCCCACTGCTGAACAAAGTGGGTACCCTGGAGACAGAGGATATAAAGAAGGCAGAGGTGCTGAATGCCTTCTTTGCCTCTGTCTTTACTCCTGCAGACTCTCCCCGAGGGCCCCGGATTTCTATAGCCCCAGAAGGAGTCAGGACAAAGGAGGAGTTTGCTTTGGTAGATGAGGATTGGGTTAGGGATCAGCTATGCAATCTGGACATCTGTAAATTGATGGGTCCGGATGGAATGCACCCACGGGTGCTGAGGGAGCTGGCGGAGGTCATTGCTAGGCCACTTTCCATCATCTTTGGAAAGTCGTGGGAAACGGGCGAGGTGCCTGAGGATTGGCGGATGGCAAAGGTCACACCAATCTATAAGAAGGGCAAGAAGGAGGACCCGGGTAATTATAGACCGGTCAGCCTTACCTCCATCCCTGGAAAGGTGATGGAACAACTTATTCTTGACTCCATCACTAGGCATATCAAGGATAAGGGGGTCATTAAGAACAGCCAACATGGTTTTATGAGGGGGAAGTCATGTATGACCAACCTTATAGCCTTCTATGAGGAAGTGACTAGGTGGAGGGATGATGGTAGAGCGGTAGATGTAGTTTTTCTTGATTTCAGTAAGGCATTTGATACTGTCTCCCACAGCATCCTCATAGATAAGCTAAGGAAGTGTGGGCTTGACGATCAAGTAGTGAGGTGGATCGAGAACTGGTTGAAAGGAAGAAGGCAGAGAGTTGTGGTCAATGGCGCAGAATCTAGCTGGAGGTCTGTGACTAGTGGAGTTCCTCAGGGGTCGGTGCTGGGACCGGTGCTGTTTAATATTTTCATCAATGACCTGGATGAGGGAACTGAGTGCACCCTCAGCAAGTTTGCTGATGACACAAAACTGGGAGGAGTGGCTGACACACCAGAGGACTGTGCTGCCATTCAGCGAGACCTGGACAGGCTGGAGAGTTGGGCGGGGAGAAACTTGATGAAATTTAACAAGGGCAAGTGTAGAGTCTTGCATCTGGGGAAGAACAACCCCATGTACCAGTACAGGTTGGGGGTTGACCTGCTGGAAAGTAGTGAACGGGAAAGGGACCTGGGGGTCCTGGTGGATAGGAGGATGACCATGAGCCAGCAATGTGCTCTTGTGGCCAAGAAGGCAAATGGCATCTTAGGGTGCATTAGAAAGGGAGTGGTTAGTAGGTCAAGAGAGGTTCTCCTCCCCCTCTACTCAGCCTTGGTGAGGCCGCATCCTGCCAGGCCTGTCTTTTCTAAAGGGCCTGTAACCCTCCATTCCAACACTCCAGTCATAGGAACCATCCCACCACATTTCTGTGATGCCTATTATATCATACCCCCATAGATGTGCACACATCTCTAATTCCTCTTGTTTGTTCCCCATGCAACGGGCGTTTGTATAGAGGCATCTGAGCCAAGCTACAAATGAAGCCGGCTCGTTAGATGGAGAGGCTGGAATATATCTACATTGCTCCGAGCATTTATTATAGGTGTTGGCAACTGACTGGATGTGTTGGGATGGAATGATGCCCCCCTTCCCCAACACATCTAGTTTAAAGCCTCCTTGACCAGTCTGGCAAGCCTTCTACCAAAACTGCTCTTCCCCTTCTCTATCAGACCAGCTCCACCAGCCCCCAGTAGACCTGGCCTATAAACTTCAATCCCATGTTCAAGACACCCAAACCCGTGACTATGATACCACCCTTTTAACCATTTATTAACCTGGCCAATCCTCCTAGCTTTTTCTTGGTCCTCCCCTGTGTCCTGGAGAATTGACAAAAAGACTATTTGAGCTCCAGAGCCCCTAACCACCTCTCCCAGGGCTCTGTAGTCTTTCTTTATGGTCCCCAGTCTACTACTATCCATATCCCTAGCACCCGCATGGATCACTAGGAGTGGGTAATAGTCCGTGGGACTTACTAGAGCAGGCAGCCTCTCCGTAACATCCCTGACTCATGCCCCTGGTAGGCAGCACACCTCCCTCGAGACGGGGTCAGGCCGACAGAGTGCTTCCGTCCCTTTCAAAGTAGAGTCCCCTATTACTACAACACACTGCTTTTTCATGGTAGCGCCAGTAGAGATCTTTACCTGTGCATCAACCGGCTGTTTCTGGTGCAAGCCGCTTCCTCATTAGCCTCCTGCAGGACAGCAAAGTGGTTCTGCGTGGGGACAACAGATTTAGGTGGAAGCCCCTTGCTTTTAATTGTCCTTTTCCTCCTTCTTCTGTTTGGTCTTTTTTTTTTTTTTTTTGTTTGTTTTTTTGTTTGTTTGTCACTAATTCCCAGCTTCCCAGGTTAACGGCCTCCTGCTTTCCTTTGTGAGCTGGAGGGGAAGCTTGCGGCCCCCGCACAGTATGGGGCTGGAGCAAGCAGCCCTGCTTCCTCTCAGCTACCCTGACATCTTGCAGCCCGCTAATAGCATTCCGCAGCTCAGCCACCTGCTGCAGGAGGACCTCCACCAGGGAGCACCGAGTGCATCCCTGCCCATCGTGCACCTTTCTCTCACAGGACCAGTGAAGGCGCCCCCTACACTCCGAGCTCTTTACTGCAGCCTCCCCTCCCATCGGCTCTGTCTGGGTGCCTACGCTGGGCACCGCCGGGGCAGCCAGAGCAGAGCTCCCAGGCCGGGCCCTGCCCATACGACGGGTGCCCACCCTCCCGCTCGCCTCCGGCGATAAACTGCCTCGCCGCGCTCCTGGTCGCTCGCGCTCCCTGGGGCAGGTTTTACCCAGTCAGGGCTGGTGCCGCCCCTCCTGGCTCTGCCCCCTGTGAGTCCCTCCTCGTGTCCGCGGAGCTGCCGGCTCCTGAGCAGGTCCTGTCGAGGACTTGAGGCTCTCTCGGTGGCTCTGGGCGCTCTCAGTTGAGGCTTCTGAACGCTGAGCTTCCCCCCGCTCAGGTGTTGAAGGCGTCCTCTCTCAAGCTGCTCACCTCAGCAATTCAGTTGTCTTTACCAAGACTGCCCTCACTCATAACTTGTGTGCTGTGATCTCCTGCAACTTCAGTAGTACAGCACCGACAGGACACCTTGCTCGGGGCAGGGCAGCCACTCCACCTCGGGGGCTGCTTTTTACCTCAGCAGCAACTGGAGCTGTCCCGGACAGGCCGAGGAGCTGCCTCAGCTCTGATTCCATTCTACTTCTCCCATTTAGCCTTATTGAAAGTGGATAGGCTGGTGGTTTGCACTGAAAAATAGTTTTACCCAGCTGTAAGTACACTGCAGGATCAACTAGATTTCATAACATACTTCAGCCAGAAATTTCAACCCAGTGTTGTACTGCTGGGTAAATATGCAAGTAGCGTACTTCGGAATTCCTGTGACATTGCACAGATACTCATTTGTAACTCAACATGGATGTGCAATGACATCTTATTTGCTGCAAGGAGCAAAACATTCTATAAGTATGTACTGTAGTTACGATTATTAAGCTGTTCAAGTATTAGTTGATATAAACTAATATATGATTTTTTAAACCAAGGGACACCTTGCTTAAAAATTCAACTACTTAAAAAAAAAAAAAAAAAAAAAAAAAAGCAGTTGTCCTAGGTTTACCAGTAGCCCTTTTTCTCTTTCTTAGTAGCTGGTGCAAGCTCTGTGTTTTGACTTCCAGCCTGGGCAGAGAGCTGATAACACTGATTGTTTTTAATTGTTGATAAGTAATGTTTATTCTGGCCAAGGACCTTGTGATTCTTGTGCTCTGCCGGGGAGAAGGGGAGGCTGGGAGGAAGCAGAGACAGGACACCTGACCCAAGCTAGCCAGAGGTATTCCATGCCCAGGGAGGTAATTGGGAGTTACCCGGAAGGGCATGGTCTCTCTTCTTGGGGGTCGAACTCGTTCGGCGGTGGTATTGTATTCTCTTCTCTTGTTATTTTCTCTTATCATTATTATCATTGGTGGCAGCAGTAGTGATTTTTGTCATACCTTAGTTACTGGGCGGTTCTTATCTCAACCCATGGGAGTTACATTCTCTCAATTCTCCTCCCCATCCCTTTGGAAGCGGGGAGGGTCGGGGTGGGGGGAAGGAAAGAAAGAGGGAGAAAAAGAAAAGGGGGGGGGGAGTGAGTGAATGACCTTTGTGGTTGGGTTTAAACCACGACAGTTCTTTTTGGTGCCCAACGTGGGGCATGAAGGGTTGAGATAACGGCAGATCTGACCGGATTAATAGTTACTCCTCACAATGCTGATTTATTGGCTTTCAAAGTTGTTTCTCTTGATCTCACAGTTTCAGAATGCTGTACATTACGTAGAGCAGGTATTTGCTGTGGTAGTGTTTTTCAAGTGTGGGGCTTGGGCTAAGGTTCTTGTCTCATTGTACTTTATGATAATGACTTGTAATACAATAGAATCATTGATCATGAAACTGATCGGACTTATGTTCCCAGTGTGGTCACCACCTTTATACTTAGGGAGGTATATAATAAAGATGCTTAGCACTTACACATCTTTTTTCTCCTTCTTGGGTGGTCAACCTTTGAAGGAGACATTCTTTTACCTTCCGCAAACCACTAGAAATACCCCCAGACAGTCCCTTGGGGTTAATGATTAAATATTGGGGTTCTTGGCCGTCCCAAGAAGAAAAGAATAATGGAAAGGGGCCACGTCGGCATCCAGGTACAGAAGAAGGGGTTGGCTGAGACCCCGGACCAAGAGTGGTGCACGAAGATCCGGACGAGAACGAAGGACTGTGAGTCAGACTCACAGTGAAATATTTCTTTCACACAATAATGCTCTTTTATCCGTCATGAAATCCATTGAAAATCACCATTATGATGTTACTGTTTGAATGTTAACTTCTTGTTGTCTGCAAGTGGTGAGAAAAAGGTCTCTTCATTTTCAGGAAGTTTAATTGGAGTTATGCTCTAGAGGTCAACAAAGAGTAGGTTTGGCAGTTTGTGGTTGAACTTAAGAAGCTTCCTTAAAGATTTTTTTGCTTTGTTTTGTATTCCCCTGGATAGCCCTTTCATTCCTCCTTGTCATGTTTCTCTGGACAGCTGCTACATCACAGACTCTTTCTAGAGAGGCTAGGGAGTCTGTAAAAAGCTTACTCTTTCATCCTATCAGAACTGCTTCTGAGCAGCCTAACATGAGTCCATCAAAGCAGTTTAAATTAGTGAGTGTTCTGCCGCCACCGTTTCCCAGGGGAGTGAAGGTAGTAGACGAATATGAGCTCGAGTCCATTGCAGGCTTCTGTGATGGCATTACAAAATAACAGTAGCTCTCTAAACTAAGTATAAATGACCAATTTACTCCAGGATGTGAGAATTATCTCAGGAATTTTATCCATAGGTCACTCTTGCGAGAAATTTTGTAACATTCGTTACAGTATATGTGATTTACATTCCCTCTTTTTATTTTTCCCCAGAATTTATTGCCTATAAGTTAAAGTGTCCTCAGTTTTTACAACTGAACCAGCTATAGAAACTCCAAAAACTTATTACTGCCCTTAAAGTGTTTTCAAAGATGTTGTTTGAAAATAATTGACTGGAACATGTAAACCTTACCTGAATTACCTTCTAAGCCATTAGAATTTCAGATTTTTAATCATGCATTGTCAACGATTGCTTATCCAGGTACATTTTTCTGGAGGTGGTAAAAAAAAACACACACAAAGAAAAAAAAACCCACAAAAAAGCCCAACAAACCAGATCAGAGACTGGTGGTTTTTATTGTTTGTCTTCTGCACTCTTATTTTAGTGCATAATGCAGAGAAGAGATGATCAGCCAAACCTCTTTTTTTGCAGGTCTGTGTTGGTGTTCATTTTCACTAGTATTATTTTCACTATATACTTTCACTGGTATTATATAGTGTTCATGTTCACTGGTATTATTTGACCTACGTTACATTTCACTGGAGCTCTTTAGCAGTGGACCCTGCCCAGCTTCTCACTTTACCACATGTGCCTATGTAGAGAAGCTCTCCACAGCACCTGACAGTATAGTCCACCTGTGAAGGCAGTCAGCATTTTGGTACTAATTTGAACAGAGAGGCTCTACATGAATTTTTTTTTGTTTGCAGTTTACCAAGAAATCCCTCCATGTTTAAATGTTAACATATTAAAGAAAAATTTGCCCGTATCCATTGCAAGTCATACAGGATTATGAAAGGGGTGAAAAGGGAAAATCTTAACTTTCTTTTTTTTAATCTTTTCTCTTTCTGTTTGTAACAGGTAACCTGGATATCTCAGTCATCAGAGGCAAATGAGGGAAAAAGAATGATATAACAGAAGTTAATGTGTTATCAGGAGGTAGCCACTTAGATTGCATCTGTTGAAAAAGGATTGAAAGAGCTAAGCTTTTAAAGATGTGTAGTATACTCACCTTGATATCAGTGCTCAGCCTGAGTACTGGGCATGAGTCCTGAGCCTGATTTGGGCATATAAGCATTGGCTGTGTTTAAAAAAAACTTGTTGTTTGTAAACAGCTATAGATAATTTTTGTTTATAAAGCAATGTAAATATGTAAATGTTGTTACTCAGAAAAAATAAACATTAACTTGTACAAGAAATTATACAACCTCTGCATTACCATTCCTACTGTTAAAATATGTCCCTTCCAACATACCATTTCCCCAAGACACCAGAGTTTAAATCCATAACTCAGATTCAAACAGGAATGGGAAAACAATTTAAGCTAAAATACATATTTGCATGTTAAAAAAAAATAAATCAATAATGGCAAAAAGAAAAGTTATCTCAATCTTTCTATCTAAATATAACTCAGTACGTCACCTTAAGAAAGACCTGATGGTGTTCTAAAGCATTCTGGTGCGTAAATTTGATATCTGGCAATAGGTGAGTTCCAAGGGTAACTGAATGCCATCTTACCTAAAATGGAATTGCAAGTGGAGAAGCACTTTAATATCATGACAGTCAGGAAAGAATAAATTATTGGCCCAGTGACCACAGATGATATTAAGTGCCTGAGTTATTCCCTGCTACACGTGTGAGTCACAGTTCAGTCATCTGGTTAGCAGAAAGCATTAAAGAACTGAAAAGAAGAAAAAAGAAAAGAGCTGAAAAGCAGAGAAAAGAAAATTGAAGAGAGAAACAAAAGGGGAGGGGAGGGGAAGTGGGGGAGGGAGGGGAGAGGAGGTGGAGGGGAAGGGAGAGGAAGGGAAGGGGAAGGGAAAAGGGTAAAAAAGCCCTAACAAAACCCTTCTTAAATTTTCCTCACTCTTTGGTGCTAAACTTGAATTACCTACCTCCAGTCCAAAAGTCTGCATTTCAACGGTGAAAGCAATATGTGACACAAGAGATAAGGAAAACTGGCAATAGCTGGAATTAGACAACAACTCTGAAAGTGTTGAAAAGCAGTCAGCAGTGATCTGTACAGAAATAAAACTAAGAGGTTTGGACAAGATGCTGACAGTCACACACATGGAAATTGGCTGCTGCTTCTTTATTTTTTTTTTTTAATGGAAGGTGACAGAAAAGACTGTAAATCATGTTGCTACCACCAGGTACCATTAACCAGCAAGGTTTGTTAATGCCAGAATGAAGTGCTAGAGCCATGATCAATGTTCTAATTCATCACAAGTATAGCTATTGCCCTAAATATTCTGAATGAAGCAGAAGAAACAATTGCATGATTATCAGCCTTGCAAACAAAGTTAGACCGTGTAAGTGCCTGAGTCCAACAAATGCATTTCTTAGCCTTTGTTTATTTATTTCTAATTTAGCAGTATATTTACACTGGAGATTGAAAACGCATATTGCACTCAAGGAACAAAATGCAGCAAATTCTGTAAACTTCTGCTAAAAGTATTTCTTCAAAAGTGTTCCTTTTGCAGTTGCTATGCAAATTATTTGCTGTTGTCAAAAAAAAAAAAAAAGTATTTTTTGGTATTATGTAATGCAACAGAAAAAAACCCTGAGGTACATTACACTCTATGAAATAACATTGAAAGAAGTGAGAATGACAGGCCAACTTGGAACCTCACAGTGGCTCTTTGATTCATTTGTATCACTTTTTTCCACTCCCTAACTGCATTCAGCCTCTCAAATGCTGTTTTGGAAGTCAAATTCTGTTTCTGGCTCCCTGGGGTCCATTGGTACTGAATATTTTCAAGTTGAAACTGGGATAGGAAATCTGTTCATTGAAGAAGAGTCCACATTTCTTCTCATGGTTGTATTGACTGTGCAACGAGAACAGTAGTTTCCATGGTTAAAATGAATATATCCAGAAGTTTTACATTTGTTAAAAACCTAAGTCATATGGGAATTTGACTTAAGCTAAGTTTCAGACTCCATTTATTTCAAAAAAACACTGAGACAGTGTTTTGACTGAAGTTATGTAGGAAGTCTTCAGCATACCCAAAAGCAGTTTAACTCCCAACCTCCTACTTTGACCATAACATCTTCTCTTAACTGTTCCAAATTCTATTAACAGTAAAAAAAGTCATAATGTTATCTGTAAAGAACTCAGCTCAATACCAACATTTGAGTGAATGCAGCTTAATTACACCTTAATTGCAAAGCATGAATAAAGTCCAAAGAGATTTTACAGATCTTGTCCATGTGCCAGGCACTTTATTCAGTCTCTCAGAATGCCAGGGAGAATATTTTTGGAAAGGCAGAGTAAAAGCCAGCTTTTACAACCTATACTTCTGAGAAATAAATAGTGTATCTGGCTGCTCCTCCTCTGAAACCACTACTGCAGGCCTCAAGACAAGATAATGGATTCGATGAACCTCAGATCTAGTTTACTATGGCTATGCCTATGTGATTTATTGTAGCATTTAAGTTTAGAAGAACCTTTTGCCCCATGAACACTGACCTCAGATGTACTGCAGTTACTTGAAGGTCACAGGAGATGTCATCCAGCAAAGTCTACCACTCCCTAGCAGTCTGTGAAGTAGAGAAATGTATCAAATAGTAGCTGTCATCTTACCCATCTTAGATACCATATGCTTTATCCCTGAGAAAAATTACTCTTCTGCTTAGTGCAATAAATGCACTAGAAAATTCTGTCTATGCAGCAAAAAAATCTGAAACTTGTAAAGTAAATGGATAAATTTCCATAGTCCTATGAATCAGCACATTTTCCAGAAGACATATCCAATACAGGCAATTACTCCATCCTTTTACATTTACAACCTTTGTCATTTATTCATTGTGTTCTATCTGTCTTACAATGAAAGGCATGTTAGTAGTTTCTTTTACATGCATTAATACAATGTCTTGTAAAAAAACTCTGAAGCTGATACAGGAGCTTTTCAGACTTGGAGTAAGGTTAAGATAAAACTTGATCAATAATAAGAATTAATTCATGCCTGTGGAAAAAATCATGCAATCATAGAATAGCTAAGGTTCGAAAGAACCTTAAGATCATCTAGTTCCAACCCCCCTGCCATACGCAGGAACCCCTCACACTAGACCATGTTGCCCAGGGCTCTATCCATCCTGGCCTTGGACACTGCCAGGGATGGAGCATTTACCACTTTTTTGGGAAACCTGTTGCAGTGCCTCACCACCCTCACAGCCAAATAAACTAAGAAAAATAAATATAAAAAAAAAAAAATCCAATAATTTCTTTCTTCTTTAACCCCCAAAGGACTAGTTATAATCTCTGTAGTTTTGCAAATCTGCTATCAAATCTGTGGCCCAAAATGAAAGAAGAAACCCAAAGAATGTTTCAGTTCACACTTTTTTCTATTACTACTAAGACATGGAGAATTGAGGGGTATGAAAAGCAGAACTGTTAGTGTTAAAAGCCTTGTCTTTTTTCACAGCTGTGTCTCAACATTAGTGAAGAGTGTCAGAAGTACTTTGCATTTTGAACTCCTCAAGATAGTAAGTGGTTAAATACTCATAATAAGAAATTGATAAATAATAGTATAAATAAGATCATAAATATTAATATATACAATTATATTAAGTATATTATATGAATATTATTTATATGAATATTATATCTTATTATAATATTTTAAAACAATGGATTAATAATCCCATGTAATTCTGATCTCTTACTGAAAGTAAGAGGTTACTTAAGCATTACCTTCCATCACTCATAGATATAACCATATTCAGTGTGGGGTTCTTTATATATATTAAAAAAGTCCTTCTTCATCATGCGACAGTATTGGTCTTGAACACTAATTAAGTGTTTTAGTACCCACTAAATGGTGGGCATATTCAAGAATAATGCTATAGATTTTAAACACACCTTCATATTGTGAGCTGTATTCAGAATATATATAATTCATCAAAACATATTAAAAGACAGAATAGTGACTTTTTGTAGAAATGTTTCTGCCAGCTAAGAATGTAGACTTTTCCTCAAAGATACAATGTTCCTTTTCATCATGTTGTCATTGAGGACTGCAATCTCTGCTTCAAGAACAGAATTATGATGAACTATCCTATTGTCCTTAGTGCCACAGGATTTGAAAACTTAAGTACGTAGGATTTTTTAAAATAACTGTAAACCTGGCATAAACATATTCTAAACTATGGATTATCTGGTTTATTTAGATAGAATGTGTAGTGGGTTTGTGGTTAAAACAGTGATATCTGACAGTCTTCTCAGTGAAGTTAAGAGGATATCTCTCTAAATATAAAGGAGTAATTTGTTTTTCTCTTGATAGTGGTGTTACTATCCATTATGATGATACTTTTCACTAGTAGAGAGCAGGTCTGCTAAAGAATAGGTACAAATGGAATGGGAGGTTAAGTTTATATAGAGGTAGGCAAAAAATGTTCTGCAAGTAATACATTTCATAGATAATTATGTAAGGAGAAAGACTGAAACTACTGTTATTGTTAGAAGGTGACCCTTTATATATATATATATATATATATTATATATATATGTGTGTGTTGTTTATACATAAAGTTTCAGAACAAGTAGGAAAAAACCTACTTGTGATTTTTGTGTCCCTACTTCTGATTTTGCGTCAGATCGGTGAATAATTCTGCTGAAAAATTCCAGGAAATACAAGGCAAATTCTGGTATTAAAAATGTTGCTTTGAAACAGCTTACCAAAATTTGCATGTCAAAATTTTTGAAGATGTAGTTAATACTGATTACAAACACTAATGGCATGCCATGTTTGCAATGAATAGAAAGGTGATAGCATGGGTGTTGAGGTTCAATTCCTTGCATCCATATGTTTCACTTTGCTTGATTTTCTTGCATTGGAAAGATTTTATACAGCCCATCAAAAGGGATACATGTATAAAAATATCATCAAAACACTTGAAAGTCATGTTTTACCTGCTTACGATTGCATATAGTTCATAACCTTTTATTAACTAATTTATTTTCTTTCATTTCCGAATTTGCCCTCTGTTGCTACAGTTTATTCAAAAAGTCCGAGTCACCTCTTGGATTAATACAATAAATACAATCAGCTTGTAGTGGTGTTTAGATACAAATGATAGTTTCTTGAATCTCTAATTCTTTCGCTAAAATCCTTTTCTTTGAATTCTTTATATACAGTAATTGTACATTCTCAAGAATAATACAGCTATAACAAATAAACATTTAAAATACTACTTGCTATAAGAGTAATTTGATATTGACTTTGTCTACATACCTTTGCTGTGTAAAGAAAAATCTTTCTTTCCCTACTTTGATTAGTACCAGTAACGAAAACACATGAAACTGCTGAGAATTTATATATGCAGATGTGGAAGCTGTTATTTACTCAGATAATGAAATATGATTAGAAATTAGAGCTCTTTCTTAAGGAATATGTGGTGTTTAAGCAAAATTACTGTTTGTTCACTAATTCAGATATAAACTCTGATTAAAGACATTTCTTATATTTTTTTATTTGTAATGTTTTACAATTACGCTTTTTACTGTAAACCATAGTTATGCAGATTCTCAGAAAACTGTGCTGCATTATAAATAATGATTTCAAAAATATTAAGAATATAAGACATTTCTTCACACTCTGTCCTTATCACAGAATCACAGAATCACAGAATCCCAAGGGTTGGAAGGGACCTAAAAAGATCATCTAGTCCAACCCCCCTGCAAGAGCAGGGTAACCTACAGTACATCACACAGGAACTTGTCCAGGCGGGCCTTGAATATCTCCAGTGTAGGAGACTCCACAACCCCCCTGGGCAACCTGTTCCAGTGCTCTGTCACTCTTACAGTAAAGAAGTGCTCTTACACCGTTTACTTATATTTTATACATTAGAGCAGGCCTTCTTAAAATCAACAGGAACTGTTAAAATCTGTGTAGCATTTGAAAGCCTTAGTCACATAAATGAGGAAGTGAATATGTTTGGACAAATGGACAGTGTTAAATTCCTGAGGTTTACAGGAAAGACTTTTTTCAAATAGCTTTAAAATCTATATCTGAATTAGAGATTTGGCTTTTATATTCCACTCACTAATTGTTTAAATGTGTGCATGCGCCTGTGATTTTGAACAGTGAAGGAGCCATGAACACAAGGAATCAGACTATACTTAGGTGTGGCTAATGTTTGTTTGTGAATGAACCTCTTGTCTTACATAATTATTCTTAAGTAACAGTCTGCAGCATTGGGACAGGAAACAGATTCACGAAACAAAGTAGGGGAATGAATACCTTGCATCCTAAGTCCTGTGTTGACTCCATTTAACTGTGAAAAATGGAGACTACTGCAATCAAAAAATGCCCCGACAGAATACAGAGAACAGATATTCCATCTTTGTTCACTACCCCAGCACAACTGAGGCTAATTTATTGTGACAGCTGACATCATCTGGGGTTTTCCTCTTAAGTAGTGTTAACTGACATTGAAGTGGGTCCCAGATATTTGACATGCATTTCTATTTCAGGAATATTATCTTCTCTTTCAGTGTCTCCTTTTTACTATGCTTACTTCTTTTTTATTCATGTTATTCTGGAGCAGGGGTTGGAGGGGAGAAATTGTTTTACCTATGATACATTTACATCACAATGTAGTGTATTCAATACATTACTATTTTTGTTTATCCAGGCCAGCAGAGCCTTTACTGCTCTGGTAAACTTGAATTCTAAAGACAAACTTTCCAAAATGTTTTTCATTACTTAAAAACATGAAAACCAATAAAGTGGTTGGTGACAGCAGAGATAGCTTCACTGAGGGAAAATCATGCCTGACCAATTTGGTGGCATTCTATGAAGGGCTACAGACCTGATGGGGCATCAGATGACATCAGTTGGTGTCATCTACCTGGATTAGTGCAAAGCACTCGACACTGTCCCACACAACATCGTTGTCTGTAGGTTGTAAAGACATGAATTTGATGGATGGACCACTTGGTAGATAAAGCATTGGCTGGACTGTTGCACACAGAGAGTTGTTGTCAACTGCTCAATGCCCATGTGGAGACCAGAATGATATTCCTCAGGTGTCAGTGTCGGGAATGATCCTGTTCAATAACTTTGTTAGTGACATGGGCAGTGAGATCGACCACACCTCACCAAGCTGTGTGGTGTGGTGTGGTAAACATGCTGGAGGGAAGGGATGCCATCCAGAACAAGCCTGGGAGGTGAGGCAATGCCAGCCTCATGAAGCTCAACCCAACCAAGTGGAATGTGCTGCACCTGGGTTGTGGCAATCCGAGGCACAGCTACAGGTTGGGCAGAGAAGAGATTCAGAGCAGCCCTGCGGAGAAGGACTTGGGAGTATTGGTCGATGAGAACATCAGCTGACTTCAATGTGTGCTCGCAGCCCAGAATCCACTGGGCTGCATCAAAAGAAGTGGGATCAGCAGGTTAAAGGAGGTGATACTGCTTTTATGAGGCCTCACTTGGAGTACTGTGTGCAGTTCTGGTGTCCTCATAAGAAGGACATGGAGCTGTTGGAGCAAGTCCAGAGGAGGGACATGAGGATGATAAGCGGGCTCGAGCAACTCCCGTACTAAGACGGGCTGAGAAAGTTGGGGCTGTTCGGCCTGGGGAAGAGGCAGCTGTGTGGAGACCTCATAGCAGCCTTGCAATACCTGAAGGAGGCCTGTAAGGATTCTGGAGAGGGACTCTTCATCAGGGACTGTAACAGTAGGACAAGGGACAGTAGCTTTAAATATGAACAAGGGAGATTTAGGTTGGAGATAAGGAAGAAATTCTTTACTGTGAGGGTGATGAGGCACTCATAAGCTGCCCAAGGAAGCTGTGAATGCTCCATCACTGAAAGTGTTCTAGGTCTGGTTAGACAGCAGCCTGGTCTAGAATGAGGTATCCCTGCCCATGGTGGGGGGTTTGGAACTAGGTGATTTTAAGGCCCTTTCCAACTCTATCCATTCTATGATTTTATGATTCTATATTCATGTTTCATCCCCCGCTTTTCCTTGCTACTCTGTGCAAAATGTGATTGTTCCCACATATATATGTGATTCTCTTGTTATGAGTTATTATTAGGCTACTATTTCACTTTTCTTCAGAACCTTTACCTACTTCCACATAAATTCCCTGAAACTTTTTTGGAATAAAGGCAAATACTGGTAACAGAATCTTGTGTTTCTGGCTCTTAGAGTACAAGAAGCTTAACATTTGGGTGCTTTATGCTGGGTTCTTATTTTTTGCTTTTTTTGCCTTTTAAAAACTGAAAAATGTATAGTTTGCTTTTTACATGAGCTTCCAATCTATTTTGGAGTCAAAGAACACGATGCTTCTACCAATGAGATATTTTGCTGACTACCAGATTGAACATGTAAATTAAATTTCTGTTGTTTATACAGCTGCTGTGTAATACCATTCTTATGTATGCACTACAGACACTACTCTGCTTGTGTCAGTGTACCTTGTTCGCATGGCTTGCATTTAAAATATTCTGTGAAGGAAAACTGACTTTACAAATCTTTTGTGACTATTGGCATAGCATTCAAGAGTATCAAAGGAATATTCACTGAAGATATTACAGAAGACAAATGAAAAATAAAAACAGAACAAACGCAAATACAGTTCTAGAATTTAACTGAGAAAGCTCTTAGGAAGTAGAAAACAGTTCCTTATTAATGACAATAAAAGGTAATAAACCTAGAAATCCATTATGATTCTAGGGCCTGGGGATGGAGGAAGCTCTCCAGGAGACAGGGTGACAGGGCAGGACCTGGCCAGTCAGGCTCCATCCCATTGTCCTCAGCCACAAGAAGGGAAGAAAAAAACCCAGAAAAAAAAGTAGTGTTAAGCCTCAGATGTGAAGGTTCACTTCTTGTATGGCATGATAGTAGCAATCCATAAGGGTTTAAGTTCCAAACTGACCACATCCGAGGTACAAGGTGACTGACATATAGCTATATGAGTCTTACAAATGTATGAACCCACTTATCAGTGGCCACTACAGAAGGCCACCAAAAGCAAGCAGGTAGAGAAAAAAACATGTAAGAAACTCCCTTATAGCTTAGCCACATAAATTCTCTGTCCATCTGACATCATCCTGAAAATAAATACCTATATCGTTTTTTTAGCTTTTTTTAGCCAAAAATCCACAAGATATCTGGAAGAAATCTTTACTGCAATAAACACAGTTGATGTAGCATTTCACTCTTGTTTAAGTTGATGGCCCATCTCTATAAAGTATAGTTACCCAGGTAAAAGTTAATCCATCCATATGTAGTGAGTCAGTGTCTCTAGAAATGTTGAAGTTGAAAAGGATGAAAAAAGGTTTCACATATTTCCAATTGGTGCTATTGAACATAAAGTCAGGATATTCAGTTGTGACGCTGGCAAATATTCAGAATGTGTGTAAAATCAGCTGAGCTCATTAGAAGCCTGGTAAGGGTGCCTTCCACAGTGAGCATGTAGAATATGTTATTAAATCATTGCAGCCTTACCTGATCAGAGACATGCTCCAAATTTTTCTTCGAAATTGTGCTACTGATTGTAAAAAACTCTGGGATTCTCTAAGGCAAGCACAGTATATATATAGAGAGAGAGATAGAGAGGGGAGAAATACATTTGTAGAGAGAGGCAATATATATATAGGAGAGAAAATTAGTTTATCTGGTTAAAGCACTCAGATGGGCACAGAAGCCTACCTCTAATGTACTTTAACTACCACATTTTACATGAAAGAAAGACGCAATGTTTTCCATTTCCAGCCATCTAAAAATGCACTCGAGAACTGTATGTTTGAATGCAATTTGTTTGTTAGCTTGTGCTAGATGTACTGCGACAATGCTGTAAGCTCTAGAACACTGTGAGACTTACAAGTCTCAGGTAGATTTCAGTTCATTTTAGGCAGTGAGGTCTCACCTGTCAGATGACTGGGATAGTGTTGCACAAATGTACCATTCTAATGGTGCTCTCAAACACTGCTGAGAAAAGCAGTAAAGCAGATACAGGGAAAGTTTCATGAGTGTTTAAGAAGTACACTTAAATACCTAAATTTCTCATAAGCCAGGCTTCTCTCTACCTTCTTTAAACATCACCAGGGTAAAAATATAGTCAATTTTCCAGAAGCTTTTGGCATGATTAATTTGTTTTGGATTGACTTCGACTAAGATTTAATATTGGCTAATTACTTTCTTTTCTGGATACCTCTATCTTCACCAAAAAAAAAAAAAAAAGAAAAAAAGCCCACATATTAAAAAACAAACAAAAAAAAACCTAAAAAAACCCCAAACCTCACAGTTATAAAGAAACTTATATTCCTTCCTAATAGTAGCTTAACTGTCCAAATTAAGTTAATGAGTTCATCAGTTAATTTAAAACCATAAGACATAAACTTGGAAATAGCTTGGGAACATTTCAAGCTACACAATATGCTGGAAGTGTCCATTGAATCCATTCTTCAGTTATTTGATATTTTGATATCTTTACTTTAACTTATTTCTTATCTATATTTTATGGGTAATTTTTGGCACTCTAAATCTTAAAGATCTGCCAAGTATAAACTTGATTGACCCAAATTCTCATTTCTTGGGTCATTTGCTGTTTCTGCACAACCTTGAAAAGTAAAGTGTAAGATGAAATAGAATAATCAAAGCATTATTAAACATACTCCAGAGAATTTCATGTCTTTAATTTACAGACTGCAAGTGTTGCTAGAAGGAAGTGTTTGAAACATTTGATTCTTGTTAGTTTGCATAACAGAACACGGGAATGACTGTATAGACAAAGCAAAAGGTACAACTCTGCAGTACTTTGTATTTAATTAAATTTAAAAAGGAGTTAAGTTTCTACAGAAACATAAAGTTTTTAATAAAAAAAGGGGAAAAAAGTAGACTCTTCAGTAATCTGCTTCTTTTACAATGACGCCCTAGCAATAAGAACATATTAATATTTCAAGACCTTTAGAACTTTATAAACATCTAAAATGTGTCTAAAACATAATAAAGGCCTCTTGTGTACATTGAAAACATCCCAATATTCTAGTTCTAGCCTTGCCTTGAAGTTGACTTTACTATTAACTGTACAGAGTTTTGGGCTAACCTAGGGATTCAAGATCTGGCAGAAAAGTGGTTGAACAGATCTTTTCCTAAGTTGAATCCTTAAAGGTGTTTCTGAATACTAGAGGGGAAAATAGTTTTCAAAGAAGAATATAGTAGTAAAATGAACTATACTTCCAGTAACCACCGAAATGATGGTAGATTATAAACCCCTTTTTTATTTATTGTGATTAATCTTGCATCTCTATTTACTAGTAGGTGAACTAGTACTACCATTCCGAAGAAAACTCTCAGATATCAGACAGTATATCATACTTCAGCAATTCACTTTTCATTCTGTGGAAGTTCTTCCATTGTCACACTATGGTCTTGACAAGTGGTATGTACAGTGAGTGGGAACTGACTGACAGGGCGCACCCTGAGGGCAGTGGTAAATAGCTCTTGTTCCAGCTGGTGACCTGTCACTAGTGGCATTTCCCTAGGGATTGATATTGGTCCCAGTGTTGTTCAGTGTCTTTGTAAGTGATCTGGTTGATGGGATCAAATGTACCCTGGTGAATTTTGCCAGCGACATTAAACTGAGTCAGGAATTGGACACTTTGGAATGGAGAGCCACCCTGGAGGATGACCTGGATAGGCTAGAAGAGTGGGCTAGCAAGAACCTTATCAAGTTCAAAAAGGGCAAGTGAAAGGTCTTGTGCCTGAGTAAGCACACTGCAAGAGTGCAGCAGAGGCTGGTATCTACTTCGCTGCAGAGCAGCTCTGTGAAAAGGGACCTGGGGGTCCTAGTGGACAGCAAGCTCAATATAAGTGAACTGTGTACAGTTACAGCAAAGCAAGCAGACAGGATGTTGGTTTACATCAACAAAGGTATCACCAGCAGAGATAAAGATGTCATTATCTCACTCTACTCAGCACTTTTCAGGCCACATCTGGAATACTGTGTTCAGTTTTGGTCCCTACTATGCAAAAAGATGTGAACAGGTTGGAGAGGATCCACAGAAGAGCCACAAAGATGATCAGAGTACTGGGAAGCCTGACACATAAGGAAAGGCTGAGAGAACCAGGTTTGTTTACCCCTGATAAAAGAAGGCTTAGGGGAGTCCTTATCATCATGTTCCAGTATCTCTACTCAACCCTGATGAGGCCACATCTGGAATACTGTGTCTAGTTCTGGGCTCCTCAGTACAAGAAAGACAAGGAGCTACTGGAGAGGGTCCAGTGGAGGGCCACAGACAAGAGTAGGGGTCTGAACTCCACTGTTGTGGAATCTCCCTCTCTGGAGATATTCTGTATACACCTGGATGTGTTCCTGCATAACCTGCTCTAGGTGTCCCTGCTTTAGGAGGGGGCTTGGACTAAATGATCTTCAGAGGTGCCTTCCAACACAGTGATTCTGTGATTCTGTGATTTATAATGTGGTGTCGTTTGAAATAATGCTAAATAACCAGAATACCCTTTTTTATAAGCTCTGTGCATAGAGCTGAAGATAGAGATAGCACTGGTGAACTGTCAGGTTCAGATAAAACTTAATAACAACAACAAACCTGGCAAAAAAACCCAGATGGGAAATCTTCCAAAATGAGGTCAAGTACATTGTAGTAGTGAGCCTAAGAAGTGCAAACCCAGTTATTGCTCAGGTGCCATTTCTCACTATTTATTTTTTTTTTTCCAAACTGCACTGTAGACCTCACTGTTATGATAACAGCACAGCTGATACTGCAACAGCAATGCTGAAATTGCTTTCATGGTTATTGCTATAGTTTACTTTTGATCCCTAATGAAAGAGGCACATTTAGTGTTCTCTTGTGTTAGAGATGTTAAACTGAAACACTCTGCTTTAATTGCACAGACATGAGTGGTTATTGTTCAAACTGAATGTAAAATTACTCTCCTGATCAAGGTCAAATGCTTTGTGGGGAAGTTTTTCATAAATAATTGAAGTACAAACAATTGTAATAGTGACTAATGGGAATTAGGGGACATGGGCTTACAAACACAGCAATATGTTTTGCAGAGCAAGGGAAACCTTGAGTAAGGTTATGAATTAAATGGAAAAATGTTTTCTTCTTCACCTGTTGGCCTTTTTAAATGTCTCTTACTTTTTTATGTTACCTCCCAAAGCACATTCTCATAAGCAGAATTTTGAGTTTATTTGAAACCACTTTTCCTTGTATCAGTAAGTTAAAAAGTCAATCATTTTTTAAAAAATGCAGATTCATATTGGTATACAGTCTAACTTATTATAGTTTGATTAGAATACCATAAATAAATAGCCAGCCCTGCTTAGTTGATCCTCTATATCATTTACTTCCAATGTAGACAAAAGTATTTAAAAATATAGAATTAAAAAGCTTGAATTAAGTGATCAGAGTTCACTTAGATATTTTTTAGAACTAATAATAGACCACTCTCATGGAATTAAATAAATGCTAAATTAAATAAATGCTAAAGAAGAACCTCTCTATTTTTATAAGATTACTTTAGCTGTTCATGACCTACTTTTTCCAAAGAAAAGGGGCTTTTCGAAGTGTTACATTCATGTTTCTGAGTTCTGTATCTGTTTATTTATGGGGTTTCTTTGAAGCAGTAAGAGTAATAGTAAAAATAACAAAAAACCAAAAACCAACCAAAACCAAATCAACAGAGCCATTCTCCAAGCTATATTAATTTTATTAAAATATAAATTGTGTTACCAAAAATAAGAATGTATTTGATAAATAAATTGAAAAACTTAAATGAAAGAAAGGGATTGGGGAGAAAAAGTGTTTCCTATTCTGACAGCAACTGAGAACAATTTATTGAGTCATAGAAATGAAGAACCATCTGACTCCCTAAAACAAGGAAAGTATCATGCTCAATTACACACTCTGTGTGCACTTACATACTTCTGTGGCAGCAGATGCATGCAAATACCTTTAAAAATGGTAAAATTCTATAGGGGTGCTTTATGTAGTAAAATAAGGTTAATGGTTGGGGGTTTTTTCTGTTTTTTTTGGGGGGAGGATTAAGACTGCTTGTTGTAAGCTCAGGCAAGGAGTTAATTTTTATTTTAAATATTGGCTTGAGATTCTTTTAAATTTGGGTAAATTCTTATTTTTTTTTCTGGAATAGTAAGTTTAGACATGCATACCTACTTCATTCATTATTGTCTCCCAGCCTTTCACCTGGGAAGAGCTTCATTACTGTGCCAACTTTTGAACCAAATAATTGGCCAAGTGGTTTACAAATAGTGGTTGGTCATTCTAAGCACCTCACATGCAACTACTGGTTAAGCCTGCGAGTATATTTTCTATGACCTCTAGGGACAGGACATTGGAATTTCATATTATACTCAAAACCTTGTTATGGGCAAAAGGGAACTGTATACACAGAATCAAGACTATGATGCTAGTCACATTAATATTTCAACAGCACAATACTATCCAAAATTTGCTCTGTAAACCAAATGAATCTCATTAATAACACAGATATCATCATGCAGAAACTACAAACTTTCTACCCCTTGACTCTGGTGTTGGGCTCACCTTTCTGACAGCTCTCCAAGTCCTAAGGCTAACAGTTCACATTTCCTGGGGAAGGACGGGGACAAGGGATAGGCTGGGCAACAAGTTCCAGCCACTTGAGATCTTCACCGGGACAATCTAGGGGTTCCTCTCAGTCCTGCATAAGCTTGAATTTGTTTCTTTGTGTTTCTGTATCACAGCCTGCTTCCTTCTCATTGCTTCTCAGCTGATGCCTGGAAGGTATACAATGATGTTGTCCCACATTTGGGGATGTAATGGGAGTTGCTGGTCACACTTGTCCTCCTTGGAAGACTCAGGTCTTGTTGGGATACAGCACTTACAGAGATGCATCTCTATCTTGTTTGGCAATGGCCACCAGATGCTTGCTAATGCAAACTGAAACAAGACAGGAGCAAAGGCCAGGACAGCCAGGTCCTGAGACCCTGCACTTCCAAGCCAGTACAAAAACTTATGCCATTTTACTAGTGACATTAAAGATAGATGTCTCATGACACTGAAAAAACATTGGTCTTTGGTGCTATTGCAAGCACTGTGGCAATTTCATAGCTATCATGTGGTCCAGGAAGTGCTGGAGCAAGCAGTGACAGAATGAACTACTAGTTCTGAAAGCAGTTTGCCAGAAGTTTTCATTAGGGCTCTCATTTGTCTTGTAACTTCTATACCTGCCATTCTGTTTGTAAATGTAACACAGATGCTTCCCCTTCTTTCCTTTTACTGTTATATTCTACGTGTTTGGCACTGGATGCCATGTTAATGAAAAGATATAGTTAGCAAATCTGTAATGCATGCTTGCGTCACTGCATTAGCATCCCTGGTCTGGAGTAAGAAAACATTTTGCTGCACCTCTTCTGATTCAACTGAATTTCTGGTATTCCAGCCTCCTCAGGCTGGAATCATCAAAATTCGTCCTTCTCAGCCTTCTCAGATTGGAATCATCAAAAGAGAAAACTTACTGTTGATTTCCAGCCAAGTTTACCTATCCTTATTCTCTTATGTCTAGATGAGTTTAGAAGAAATATTATTGAGAAGAAATACACATTAAAAGAAAAGAAATAATTCTTTGTTCTACTGGGAAACGGAAACTAAGAAGTCATCTATGACTATGTCTATTAAATATATATATTTTCATACAAACACATGTACTGTGTATCCAGACTTCTATATCCTATGGTTATGTGTGTGTATGGTTGAGAGAAGGAACATGTTTGGTCAAGGCAAGGCCACTTGATTGTTGAGTATCATAAAACCAGAGTTTGAAAAATAATTCTAGGGGAACATTAAAGCTTAATGTTTCATTGACTAAAGTTTGAACAGGTTACATGTTGCTACTTAAATTTAAAAACCTTGTGAATTCAGTTCCTCAAAGCTGTGTCCTGCTGCTTTCAGTAAGGGGAAAATTAAACTCTACCATATACAGAAATAATGATGTACACACCTGTAGGGAGGCGTGGAGGTCTAAAAATATGTAGTGTCCAAATGTGGTTTAATAACTGCTGATTAAAGAGGGATCCCTTTTTTCTGACTGGTGCCTCCACAGTCAACCCTACTTGACCTTATTTCCTACCTACATGCATGTGTGGCCCCTGCACAGGTCACTACCCACCAGGGTCCATGGTCATGCCCCAGAGCTGCTCCCTGGTCCTATAAGCCCCAGCCTGCACTCCTACAGGGCTCTGCCTTCCTGGTCTAGAGCTTGGCCTCTTCCTTACTGAATTTCATGGAGTCCTATTGGCTTTTTTCACCTACCTGACTTTTGTGCTATTCAGCACATATTTCAGTCAAGAGATTGTTTTATGTCTCCTTTCTTGGGCTGCAGTCTGCTATTTTTGTTACCCTAAAGTAACTTAGTGGTTTCTTTTTGGCTTAAAATTTAATTGCAAAACTATTCCTGTAGTGAGCACTTCAACACAACAAAAAACAAAAAGGCTGATCCAGTGAGCTTCGTTATTTGTTTACTACAGGTAACTTACCCATTACTGAAGTCCTATCAGTACTTTAAAGGATATAATAACATTACCAGATTAGATGGATATTTGCTGATATATTTCTGTAGATCAAAAGGTGTTTCCTTTTTCTCTTGTTCAACCATCTGGAACTTAAAGTCACCTGAAGCCCATAAATACCTAGAATACTTCCTCCCTCCTCTAGCATGTTCTTATATTCTGCTGCCAGGAGAGAAAAATATGAGGCCAGTATAGCTATCAATACTTTCTAACAAAGGATATTCAAGAAACAGACTTTCCAAAGGGCAGATAAAAACTAGACCACAGTAATAATCATAGCACTTAAGGCCTGTTCGATTTTTTATTATTGCTTTTACTTTGTACCCGCTGTGTTCATACTGTGCCGTTTTGAGAACACATTAGCTCCAAGCACTGGTACAACCCACAGTCAGGTTAACAACACTTTTCAGTTATCAGCAATCACCAGTGCTCAGCAGACAGTGTTAATAATCTACAGTTACCAAGAACGAGTAGCAGATGAAAACTTGTACATAACTGGGAAATCAGCAGACCTCCCTGTTATATATGCTTAATGGAAATTATTAGTCTCCATATTTAACTGTGCATACATTATTTTTTTTCCTCTGAACTACCAAATGAACATAATTTTGAGGATTTTTTTTTATTCATGTAAGATTAGTCTCTAATTTTTCTACTCAAGCCACCTGCAGGTCATCACCTCTTTCAAGAAGTACCATATATTATGCATTTGCTCTTACACGCTGTTGTGACTCAGACACATCACCTAATTACCCACTACAAATTAACTAGTTCTACTGTGAAGAGTGAAGGTGCAGCAGCAGCAGCTTTGTAGAAGACAAACTGCTCCCCTGAGAGTCAAATGTGGTTTCTTTTTCTACCCCTGTGATTGTAGACCAAAAACCTAGAGGACAACAGATAAGTTACTGATTTTTTTCTGTAATTTTACTGTTGAGAATACTATCTAAATGAGAGAAGAGCATGCCAGTTAAACTTTTTAACATTTGGATTAGATAGTCTCACCATTTAAAGCGATTCTGCAAAAGGAAACAG
This sequence comes from Lathamus discolor, assembly GCF_037157495.1. NCBI lineage: Eukaryota > Metazoa > Chordata > Aves > Psittaciformes > Psittacidae > Lathamus > Lathamus discolor. The sequence goes on from NC_088909.1 coordinate 79,023,998, forward strand.
GAATGTTGCAAAATCTAAGTAATGATAGTGCTCTGGTAGTAGCTTTTAAATTACCTTAAATCTGTTGCATGAGCTGATGAGTTAGACACAGGAGGCAGTAACTTCATGAGTGTTATTAAACCAACGGTAAGTGTGACTTGCTGATACAAATGATTAGTTTTTCCTACAGTAAGGCAGTTCAATACTTACACTAAATACCTTCTTTTGACTAAAGGGAACAAACCATATACATGGAACTGAGAGAATGCTGTTAGTCACATCCATGTTTCAGCAGCAAGATATCATCCCAAATTATCTCAGTTAAACAGAAAAATCTTGTTAATAGCAGCTAACAAACTTCATGCTCTTTACCCCTTGACTCTGGTGTTGGGCTCACCTATTTTCTTCTGCATTTTCCACATGTGGAATATTAATATATTCTTAAAAACAGAACAAACAAAAAAACAAAAACCAACCAACCAAAACAAACAAACACCCCCCCCAAAAAAAAAAAAAAAAAAGGAAACCCACAACAAGCCCTTTCTTGAAGGTAGCAGAAAATAAGTTTTCAGCATATTTGCCAACATGTTTGGATTTATTTTACTGGAACATATTAAAATTTATGTTCTTTTAATGCAGCTTTCAGTGAGCTTGCATTAGAGGTGCTATAAGAGGACAGATTTATCTCACCTTAAACTTCTGTAAGTTTGTTGAACCACTCTGACAGTGGCTGAACATCCTGTACACATAGCACAGTATTACTAGCAAGTATTGGCAATGTTAGAAAATCATTGCCTAAATTTTTTTAAGTACAGGACAGATATACTTTTTTCATTTCACAGCTCTTTCAATATAAGCTGAAATGATCTCAGATATTTGCTCAGCCTTGCAATACTCCTATTATCACAAGTTATAGTCACAATATTACTTTTTCATTTTGTGATAGCTGTCTAGAAGAAAGGCACAAATGTACCAAAATACCTCAGACAAGCTGTGCATGTGTCAGCTAGGTGTTTTCTTCTGTATTTGCCAGTGTGTATGCTAAAACATAATACATGGCATTGAATTTAGCTGTAAGTAGTAAACTAAAGGTTAGCTGTATAATGGCAAACTGTGCTGACTGTTCAGCATTAAGAGCTGTGACTAATAACCACATTAGCAAAAATGAATTTTTGATGCTTAAGCCTACATCTCTTACAACCTGATCCTAATGTTACCCAAGTTAGTACAAATATTTCCCTTGATTATTTGCAAGGATTTTAGATCAAACTCCCCTAGAACCACTTTCAATTAAGCAATTAAAATAGATTATATTCCTATGCTTGCTGGTACAAAGATTACCTACAGAAAAAAAAGCCAAACAACGAAACAGTGCTGCAAGACAAATAACAACAGAAGGTTAAAACTCCGATGTGAAGCTTTCAGCTAACAAAGACTCAAAGTATTGAGAAGGAAAAAAAAATGTTAAAATTATTATCAAAGATACCACTTCTGAAGCAGCTTAAATAGTAACTTTCATTTAGCAGTCTTCCAAATTCTGTCTTTTCTAAAGTTTAAAGCAGTTAAATTCTTATAAAGATCAAAAGTTACAATCACAATCAAATATAACTTGGCTTGCTTGTATTTCTGGGGGGTTTGCTTGCTTATTTGATTTTGTTTATGTTGTTGGGTTGTTGGGTTTTTTTCACCTATTTGGTAATGGTAGTAAAATAATTAACATAATAAAGCACAGTGAACAGATGTAAGGGGCTGCTAAGCACAGAGGATTCCTCTGGAATGGAAGTATTATCCATCCCTGGTGGTGTTCAAGGCCAGGTTGGATGAAGCCTTGTGTGGGATGGTTTAGTGTGAGGTGTCCCTGCCCATGGCAGGGGGGTTGGAACTAGATGATCTTGAGGTCCTTTCCAACCCTGACTATTCTATGATTCTATGTATACAACATGACCTGCACTTTAAATGGTCTCTTAATGAATTTTCACATGGTTGGTGTTGGTTTTCTAAAAATATGCTGAAGACTGCATTACAGCCAGTACAGAGGTAACTAGCATGACAGCCTTTGAAATAAACTAGTTAAGGCTATCCTGCATTTCACACTCACTCACTCCATTTCCTATGAACCAACCAAATAAAGCTCCTTAATACAACTGCACATTTTCTTGGCTTATCCTAGACTGTATTAACTATCTTTTCCAGTGTCTGCCTCTCATGTCTACAGTTTATGATTAGTGAAGATTAATAGAATGTATTGGAAAATGGAAAAAAATCAGCATGAGGGCTGAAAAGTGTCATTTAAATGAGATGTCTCTTGGATGTCCCTTCTTTCCAGAATAATGAGCTCTTTCTTGAAATGACTGTGTATTATAGAAAGTAAACTGTACTTTAACTGTACTGTTAAAATCACTTTTTCTAACAATTTCTTGCTTTGTATCCTAAAATGAAAACAGCTAGTGCTTGAAGAGTGAGAAGTCTGCTTTAGTACCCGCATGTAGCTGCATATATCTGTCAAAACTAAGTTACAAATCATAGCTGCTAATCAGCCAGCTGTGAACAGTTAGAAAGGGAGCATTTAAAACTGATCGAAAGAGAGAAAATGTCACTACACCTTCCTGTTTGCCTCACTGATCATTTCTCTGTGGTTAGCTTTTACGAGGCAGATGTGTCCATTACATTTGACAAAGATGTTTAACTTTTTCCTTGCCTGTGAAAGAGGAGTACAGTGCCTGCTGAGAATAAGAGTCTTACCAAAGATCTCTCCATGTTCCAGCAGCAGGCTCTGGGAATAACCCAAAGAACCAGATGCAGAAGGCACTGCCTGCCAACATTTAAGTTTACTGAGTTGACGTTTGCTAACAACACTGCTTCCAGTTTCCCCTTTTTCTGTATTGCCTCTATTGCCCAGTTTAATATTTCTGGGTATAAACATCATAGAGCCTCTTTTCCCAACAGCAGCTGATTGCATTAAGCCTTGTAAAGGCCTCATGCATGAATTTCACAGTAAATTAAGATCTCTTACTGATAATTGCTTAATACCATACGCATTCTGGAGCATAAAGTAAGCTAGTTCTCTGAGATACCTTGTCACAGATGAGACCCTATGGGACAATGCCCATCTTCTGTGACACTACTAGTTTTGCCCTGCCCACCCAAACTGTTACTTTGTGTCAAGCTGATGGTGTCATCTTTTCTGAAGTCCTCCTTTAGCCTTGCTTGCCATGTTAGATTTTTACACCTACTTCTGTTTTCTGAGACTCTGATCTTGCTAGCAGCCTTAGAATGGTGTTCTCCCACAACATTTCTCCTTGCATTTTCTGTTAGTTCTGATTGACTAGTAATCCATCTCAACAAGTTCTTTGTCTTCTGAGTTTACACATATGGCAAGGACGCTTCAGTGGTGTGTAGAAAAGGAGGTGGAAAAAATCCTGAGTTTAGAAACTGCTCACCTGTTTCATTCAATCCCATATTAAGAAGATGTAGCTCCTGTTATACACACTAGCTGTAACACATTAATAAATATAGCACATTAATTTGCTTACCCTGGATTGTGAGAATGCTTGCTGTCTGAAACAGTGTGTCATGCATCCTAAAAAGGACACCCTATTTCTGAAATAGGGTCACACTGCTAGAGTGACTCATGAAGTAAAAATAAAGACCTGTTGCACCCCTAAAAGTATCATGAAGCAGCCTTTACCACTACCTTTTTTTGAACCCAATCTTAGGTGTACAAATGTAGCATAACAGTTTTGTACCCAGGGGCATAATACCAGTTGTGTTGTCACTGCTAGTAGCAGGCCATGATTATGTTAGCTGTGCCCTATGTTAATTGTGCAGGAACTCAGTACCACATTGTCAGATTTATTATCAACTTGTTATGAGAATATGCTAGGGAAAAGAGGGCTTGAAATGATATTACAAGCAATATTATTGATATGATATTACGGCACTATGATTGATGTTACAGGCTATTACCCCTTGTCCTGTCACTACAGGCTCTGGAGAAAAGTTTCTTGTCTATTTTATAATCCCTCTTTAAGTACTGAAAGGCTGCAACAAAGTTTCTCTGCAGCCTTCTCTGCTTTAAGCCAAACTACCCCAGCTCTCTCAGACTGTCATCATAGGAGAAATGGTACAGTGACAGATTATCTTTGTGGCCCTCTTCTGGACTCCATGCTCACCAAGCTCCAACAAAGTCCATGTCTTTTTTGTGCTGGGGACCCAAGATATAGATGCAGGACTCCAGGTGAGCTCTTACCAGAGCAGCATAGTGGGGCAGAATTTCTTCCCTCAACCTGCTGGGTATGCATTCTTTTATGCTGGCCAGGATACCATTTACTTTCTGGGCTGTAAGTGCATATTGCCAGCTCATGCCCAGTTTTTCATCCACTAGTGTCTCTAGGTCCTTCTCTGCAAGGCTGATTTCAGTCTATACTGATATTAAGTAGTGCCCTGACCTACTTGCAGGACCTTGCACTTGGCCCTGTTGAACTTCATGAGGTTTACATAGGCCCATTTCTTAAGTTTGTCCAGGTTACTCTGAATAGCATCCTGTCCCTCAGGTGTGTCAACCACACCACTCATCTTGGGGTCGTCTGCAAATTTGCTAAGAGTTTCACTTGATCCATCTGGCTATGTCATTGGTGAAGATATTAAACAGTAATGGTCTCAGGATGAACCTCTGAGAGACACCACTCATCACCGAACTGCATGTGGACATTAAACCACTGACCACTACTCTGGATGTAACTATTCAGCCAATTCCTTATCCACCAAACAGTCAACCCATCAAATCTATTTCTCTCCTATTTAGAGGAGGATGTAGTGGAGAACTGTGTCAAAGGCCTTACAGGAGTTCAGATAGATGACATCCATACTTCTTCCCTTGTCCACTGATGTAGTCACTCCATCACAGAACACCACAATGTCGGTCAGGCAGGACTTGCCCTTTGTGAAGCCATACAGGTGGACATAAATCATCTCTCTGGCCTCCATATGCCTTATCACAGCTTCTAAGAGGATCTGTTCTGTGATCTTCCTGGGCACAGAGATGAGGCTAACAAGTCAGAAGTTCCCTAGGTCCTCCATTCTAACCTTTCTAAAAATGGAAAAATTGTTGAAATGTTTCCCTTTTTCCAGTCATCAGGGGCTTCATCTGACTCCGTAGATTTTTCAAATATCATGGAGAGTGGTTTCCAACTACATCAGCTAATTCTCTCAGGACTCTGGGAAGCATCTTGACAGGTCCCATAGGCTTATGTATGTTCAGGTTCCTCAGGTGGTCATGAACCTGATCTTCACTTATGCTCCTCCAGTCCCTGCCTTGAGATCCATCCAATCAAGAAGTGTAGGGAGAGACTGACAATGAAGATGGAGATGAGAAAGTTGTTTGGTAGCTCAGCCTTCTCTTTGTCTGTTGTTAGCAGTTTGCCAGTCTTCTTTATGAGTGGTGTTACAATTTTTTTAACCTTCCTTTCAGGCTGACGTACATACAGAAGCCTGCATTATTATTCTTTGTGTCCCTTGCCAAGTTCAGCTGCACCGTGGCCTTCCTGACCCCTACCCTCTACAACCAGGCATTATCCCTGTAGTCTTCCCAGGATACCTGTCCATGCTTCCACTGCCTGTTTATTTGCTTCTTGCCCTTTAGTTTGACCAGCAGGTCTCCACTCTGCCATTCTTTCCTTCCTTTCCTGATTTCTTACATACAAGGACTAAGAACTTTTGTGCTCTATGGAAAGAATCCTTAAATACCTGATATCTCTGTTCTGCTCCATTGTCCCAGAAGGTAGTTTCCCAAGGGGTCCTACTGACTAATTCCTGAAGAGCTGAAAGTTTGCTTTCTCAAAATTCAGTGTCTTGGCTTACTTTTCGCCTTTCCCATTTCTCTTAGAACTGTGAACTCCACCAGTGCATGATCACTGCAGCCCAGGCTGCCTCAAATCTTGATGATTCTGATTAGCTCAATTGCATTGTTATTAACAGATAACAATTTTTGTTCACACACACACAAAAAAAAAAAAAGCTGATTTGAACTTCATGAACTGTGAGGAGGATCTACTTACACAGATTGTGTACAAATTGGATTATTATAGAGAAGACTGTGGCATAGGAAAAGGAGCAGATAAAATATAGTAGAGATGCCATTCTCAGTTTTCTGAATTCTGTTTTACATGGTATCTGTATGCCTTAGAGCTGGCAAGTGCAGTCTGGTAGATCACTGTAGGAAAAATAGCCAATTGCATAACTATTTGTAGAAACCAAAGCCAAACACACAAAAGCACAGCTGACAGAAATCAATTTGCTATCAAAATAATGAACCACCCATCTTTTCTAAATCATTCACATGTATCTGTCTGATTTTGAGGATATGATACTTTAAACCAACAAAGATGAAGCATAGCTTGTCACAGAGGGACATGATTTTCAGTGGTATAGAAAAGTTTAAAAGACTTGATCCTGATGTGGCTTAATAGGATTTTTTGAAAATGTTTTTTAAATAACATGTTAATGACGCATTCTTAAAACCATACAATAACTTTTGCAGAATTTTTGACATGTAGGCTTGTGGTTTGAGTTTTTTTCACTTCCAGTAAAAATATTTTAAAACATATACCTGATTTGATATTTATTCCCTCCCACCCCACCCCCTACCCCCCCTTTACTTTGTGCTGAAATAAAAATGATGAAAAAATGAGAGAGGTCAGTAGAAAAGCCATCACCACAACGGAAGAGTTCTCATGTGATCTTCATGGGATCAAAGGGTAAAAGTACTAAGGAATGATTTTTTAATTTGTCTCAATAAAAGTAGCTAGTACAAGTTTTCTTTCCAGAATAGAGAGCTAGGGTTTACAAATCCAGTGATCCCTCCTTTCCCATACAGCTGCTCACATACTAAACTGTTTCTTTTCTAGTAATTGTTGTGATTACGTATTTTAAAAATATTATCACAATCAGAGAGTAGTAAAAATATAATACATACAGGAAGATGAGATGATTTGCTTCCTGATCTGTGAAACAATGAGCAACAGAAGTTGTTAAAGTTTCATCATTTACAGTATTTAAAACTGGTGTAAGTAAAATTGCAGAGTAAGCGTGATTTGGAATATTCCTTCTCTGACAAACAGATGGACTGGGTAATCAAAATTATCTCTCTTTTAATTGCAAACTTTTTCTTTTTTCTTTTTTTTTTTATTTTATTGAAGCTTTGATTTGGTTGTCAGAACAGATGTTAACAGCTGACTCAAAGCTGTTACAAATCATTAACACCTATTTAGCCAAATGGTAGACCTTGATATGACATTTGTTTTTCAGTTCCAGCACATACAGTAGGTATTTTTAACTTCATCATTTCAATGCTTCTACTTCAAGAATAAGCAACAGAACTGGCATTTTCAGGTGCACATAAAAATCTGTTTAAACTTAGACCCTTCCTTTTCCAACTTGCATAGTTTTAAAGAACATTAAAGTTTTCAGTTACAGATTTACATAATTTATTCTCCATAAGTAATCCTTTCCATAATCATACTTGTAATGGCTTTTAAATTAATAAAGTATTTAGCTTAAAAATATCTTTATAATAAGTTTGTAAGAAATAATTATTTTTTACTTCTTTTAAATAGATTTATTATTAACATTTCTAAATTTAAAATGTAAATAAATGCGTTAGTTTGCTCAACTAAATTTACAAGATTAATAACCAAGAGAGTTCATAGATATTTTATACTGTTTACTGCACATACAGAAAGTTCAGGGATACATATATTATAGGTTATGACCTTCAGTTTAACCCTCAAGAGTACGTTGATTCATAAGTTATTCCACTGCTGTGAATAATAGCTATTCAGCTATTAGAAAAAATGAGAATCATTTTCAGTACAAACCCATGGTGACTTTTGAGTGTGCTGCAAATAGCAGCCCAAATTATGTCACCAGCAGCAGGAATTTCCATTGACATCAACAATAGCTTTGCCATAGTAAGGCATGATTCTTCAAAGGCTTCTTGTAGTTAATATTCAAGCTAAAACAATTTTAAGCATGAACTTTTCACGCAAGGATTTATATTTAGTTTCTCTGACATAAAATAAAGCTTTATCATTTCTAACATATTTCATATCTCCAATTCTGTATTAAAAAAACCTGTATGACTATGCACAGAGTATTTGAATTATCATATTCAAACTGATGTCTTATAACGTGGCCAGGGCCATAAGAGTAAAATAAGCCGTGGGTGGGAAATAGAGGCTGGGGAAATTATCTTACACTTAGAACTTACAGAAGAATTTTGTCAAATTTCTTCTCTGTGTGAACTGGATAAAAGACCATAAATTCATCGTAAAAAGTTAGGATTTCTAAACAAACAAAACTTAATAGAGACTCTAGGTAGGTAAATGTCATTTTGTTGTAAGGTTTTGCAATTGTAATGCTCAGTGTACAATATGGAGCCTTTAACATATTTTTTATATTTATGTATTGATTCTGTAGCCAAATATAATTCTATTTAGCTAAAGGGAATGGTTTGTACAAGCATGTCTTGAAAAAGTTGAAATATACATCCTTAACAGAAACAATACTATCTGCTTTCACTTCACTGGGATTTGATATCTATTACAATTAGAAAGAGCCTTATTGTAAAAGTGAAAGATCAGCGTCTAAAGGAGAATTGTTAACAGAGCCATCATTTATGTGTAGGCTCCTTATGTTTCTTCTCTTAATAAAGTACGTTATATTCTAAAAGTCAGATCTCTTCACCTGCCTGTAATTTGGCACAGTTCCATTCAGTCCCTAGGATGTGTTTGCCAATATTCAATGCTGCTTATTTTAAATCAGGAATGGATGTCTTTCCAAAAGATCCACACTTTATTATAGATCTAGAGGAGTAATACCTAGCTGAAAAGTTGAAATGTTGCAAATCTATAGGAAAAAAAAAAAAAAAAATCTCTATAATAGTTCCTTATGAGATGAAATAATTTTGCAATATCTGTTCTTTTCAGAAACTGGTTTGGAGCAACTGAAATGGTGCCTAAGTACCAGTGTTCCTAGAGTTACACTTTTGTTTGTCTGACTGAAATGAGGATTAATATTTCATATAAGGGTCACGAGTAGTCTTAAAAGTAAGCTGTTTGGGTTGCCTTAGGGGATTACTGGTAAAAATGAAGGGTTTAAGTATACTTTATGCTAGCTAATTTTCTAATACACATATTACCACCAGATTATTCCCCCTCCTTCCCCCCCATCTCACTACCTAGGCCTCACTACTACGTAATGTATTTTTGCACCATGCAACATCATATGATACTAAGGGCTGTAGATGGTTATTAGTGTGGACTGGATCTGAACTGGTTGACCAGAGACACTTCAGTATAAACTCAGCAACAATTCCTTCACAACTTCAGTGATATTGCAGCAAGCTGCTGTTAGTAATGCATGAAGCTTCAGGACCTTTGAAAAACTTGATTGCTATTCAGTAGTACAGCGGGAAATACTTTAGAAAAACAAGATGGCAAAAAAAATGAAACAGAGATAAAAGCATGAGGTCAAGTATTCTTCATATCTCAGGAGGCCAAGAGAGTATGAAAGAAAGTAAATGATTTCTACTAGTTTAGCATAGGATCTTTGAGTGCTATACAACAATCAGATACAGGAATCTTTTTTCTTTCATCTTACTATATTTTACTGTTTACCCAGTAAACTGGTATACCTCACAATGATGTTTTCTGGGCTGAAGTGACTCCAAAATGAAATATTTGAACTAATGTAGATTCAAAGTTTTTGTGGTGTTTATTTGTTGGGTTTTTTTTAAGTACTATGTGTCTAATATTCTATTTTATCCTGAGTTTTTGAATTATTTTCCATCACATTTTATAATTCTGTGGAAGCTGACTGATATGTATATATTTATTGGGTATGGTAATCCAGAAAAATTACCTGAACTTTTAACTAAATTAAAACCTTAAACTGTCAAGTAAATTTCTCAGATCACTTAACAAATACATAATGAATATGAAAAATCCACACAACTCTGCACATTATTCAGTATAATGACCAGCAAGCTAAAACTGTTTCACAGAGGCTGTTCTTTACTCCAGTCTTTGCAAGTGAAAAAGTAAGATAAACAACTCCATGAACTGCAACAGAATAAATTCTATTATTTTCTTTAAAAATGTTAGGCTATGGAATTCTATTGTCCTCTTTGAAATATCCTAGATAACAAGATGCTCAATACAAAATTTTAATCTAATATGCAGTCAGCACCTATGTTTGGTTCTGAAATTGCAGATTTCATTTGAATAGCTTGAGAGAATATCTAGGTCTAAATACCTTTATGGGAAGAAATACTAGGTGAGATTGTGAATATGTAGTATTGCAAAGGTCAGAGAAAAATTTTAGTCCTTGGTTATAAGAATGGAAGGTGTACAGTGAAAGATGTAAGCAACTAAGGAATTTGTTATTATCTTGGTTTCTTAGTCAAGCCAACTATTGTTCTTAGTTTCTGGAAGATCCTTATACGGCACATAAGATGGCAAGGTACATCTTACAAATATTACTGATCAAGTCTAGGCTGCTTGGCTTTCACAGTATGTTCATTGATCCTTCCATTTCTCTGCTCCCAGATTTTATCAGTCTTTACTAAACTCAAAGTAAAACCTAGGATTAATTTCTTCTGAGGGCTGCATTTCTGAATGTTGTGCTTTCCTGAATGTGACTGACTAGGAATAACGGTGATGGAGGGCAGCTACATTTAGGACCATATCCTTCTTACTCAAAGTGTGTCATATATTTATTTCACAAATGACTTTTAATATCTGACATGAGATTCACCTTTTCTTCCCTGAATGTAATAACAGAGGATTTGATAGTCTAAATTTATCAAGAGGAGCAACTTGCCTTTTTCACTACCTACTCAGAGTTTTGTGCAATACACACGAGAATAACCCTTAAGAATATATCTAAGCAGTAATATTTACAGTTTGCTACTGTTATGGAATTGTTTTGCCTGCTTTATTTGTTTCAGCTGTTCAGTGGATCAATTATGTTCCCACTACTCATTTACTAAGTCTTGCAAAGATTTTGGTCTCTGAGATTGCCTAGACATAATTGAAAGCTGGATATGGATCTTAATATCTATTCATATTTCTCCCAGCACCACAAAAAAAAAAAAAAAAAAGAAAAACCAACAACCAAAACCAAACCCGACCAAATAAAAAAACAATAGAAAAAAAAACCCACAAATAAACAACCACTAAACACCTGTTTTAGAAAAAGGTGTTAAAATTATGATTTTAAGGTAATAAAAAGGACTGTACCAAGGATATCTTCTAAAGGAAAAGAATCATCCTTTGGAAGAAGCACACATATGTCTGTTTCAGGGAATTTGTATACACACAGTACTCTAACATCTTCAGTCATTTTCAGTGCAGTTAGTGCCTAAAATTTTTTTAATGAAAGTAGCCCACACAGAGGTGAATGATCCTGTGGATTCTTCAGTGTGTTGTACAACAGGGCAATATTAAGGCTGATTATTAAAATGCTAAGGAGTCTATAATTTGAAATTTGAAAGTTGAGATTCTTGTACAATCAGCTAGGAATGGTAATAAAAGTTTGCCTGTTTCTGCAAAATACTTTGTCATTTTTTGCAGCAGATTAGTTTTAAGCGAAGGCGTTTGGGATCTTCTGTGGCTGCTGCTGTGCTAGCTTGCTTTTTTTTTTTTTAATAGGAGAAATGTCTTTGCCTTCCCTCTTCTTGACTCGATCACTAGGCATATCAAGGATGAGGGGGTCATTAAGAACAGCCAACATGGTTTTATGAGGGGGAAGTCATGTATGACCAACCTTATAGCCTTCTCTGAGGAAGTGACTAGGTGGAGGGATGATGGTAGAGCGGTAGATGTAGTTTTTCTTGATTTCAGTAAGGCATTTGATACTGTCTCCCACAGCATCCTCATAGATAAGCTAAAGAAGTGTAGGCTTGACGATCAAGTAGTGAGGTGGATCGAGAACTGGTTGAAAGGAAGAAGGCAGAGAGTTGTGGTCAATGGCGCAGAATCTAGCTGGAGGTCTGTGACTAGTGGAGTTCCTCAGGGGTCGGTGCTGGGACCGGTGCTGTTTAATATTTTCATCAATGACCTGGATGAGGGAACTGAGTGCACCCTCAGCAAGTTTGCTGATGACACAAAACTGGGAGGAGTGGCTGACACACCAGAGGACTGTGCTGCCATTCAGCGAGACCTGGACAGGCTGGAGAGTTGGGCGGGGAGAAACTTGATGAAATTTAACAAGGGCAAGTGTAGAGTCTTGCATCTGGGGAAGAACAACCCCATGTACCAGTACAGGTTGGGGGTTGACCTGCTGGAAAGTAGCGAAGGGGAAAGGGACCTGGGGGTCCTGGTGGATAGGAGGATGACCATGAGCCAGCAATGTGCTCTTGTGGCCAAGAAGGCAAATGGCATCTTAGGGTGCATTAGAAAGGGTGTGGTTAGTAGGTCAAGAGAGGTTCTCCTCCCCCTCTACTCAGCCTTGGTGAGGCTGCATCTGGAATATTGCGTCCAGTTCTGGGCCCCTCTGTTCAAGAAGGACAGGGAATTGCTTGAAGGAGTCCAGCGCAGAGCCACAAAGATGATTAAGGGAGTGGAACATCTCCCTTATGAGGAGAGGCTGAGGGAGCTGGGTCTCTTTAGCTTGCAAAAGAGGAGACTGAGGGGTGACCTCATCAATGTTTACAAATATGTGAAGGGTAGGTGTCAGGATGATGGAGCTAGGCTTTTTTCAGTGATATCCAGTGATAGGACAAGGGGCAATGGGTGTAAACTGGAGCATAGGAAGTTCCACGTTAACATCAGGAAGAACTTCTTTACTGTAAGAGTGACAGAGCACTGGAACAGGTTGCCCAGGGGGGTTGTGGAGTCTCCTACACTGGAGATATTCAAGGCCAGCCTGGACAAGTTCCTGTGTGATGTACTGTAGGTTACCCTGCTCTTGCAGGGGGGTTGGACTAGATGATCTTTTTAGGTCCCTTCCAACCCTTGGGATTCTGTGATTCTGTGATTCTTTTGGTGGCACTTCTTCACAGCTCATTAAGATTTAATACTGAAGTGATTTTTTAAAGTATTTGCTACATGCACATGATGCAAGGATGTGTACCTAGGGTAAAGCCATCTGTGTTTCAGATGATGGCAGTCCCACCGGCATGTGAAAGACTAGATGTGAGCAGAAAAAAAGTTGTACTCCAAGGATCTGAACATCTACTTCACAGTCCAGTTCTGTGTTTTCAAATATCACTACAGAGAGGGAAACTCTGTTTCATCAATCTGAAAGACTGAGGTAACTATACCTACTATTGAGCTATATGTAATGGTAAAAGCAAGGTCCATGCAGGAGTAATTTCCATCTAGAGAATAAGCGAGAAATGAGCTAGAGAAAGGGAGCAGAAACAGACAGAGCCTTGGCTTCACTTATGTACAGCATAACAAAGTGAATAAAGTGGATGGAGAGTAGGTTATTCTTTTTTTTTCCATTTTCCATACCCAGTGTTTTCCAAAGTGAGGCATTTTTGTTTATTCTTTGCATAAAGATAACACCTGGGGAGAAAGACTTTGCTCTGAATATCACATTAATACAAAGGTCATGACAAAATGAAGTTACATCTCAATTTAGGATGTAATTCAAAAGATACTTATGACAATATATCAGGGAAAAGTCACCTCGTGGTATAAGTTCAATCCTATGTCTACATTGCTTTCTTCAAAGTGTTTTGAGCAAAGGCTCAGGTTAGGCCTATGACAAGATGTAGCTGTAAAATCCGTATGTTGGAGTGGCCTATTTGGAGGTTTGTGAAACCATTTATTAGAATTACACCAGAGAATTGAATAGGGTTCAGGAGAATTACTGCTGCCTTCTGCTATTCACGCTCTCTCTGATAAAGAGCTTCACTATCCCAGGCAGAGATTATTTGTCTCTGTAGCACAAATACATAATAATAATTAAGGAAAAGCCGAAGCAAACAAACAAAGCCTTCCCCCAATTTCTTGTATTGCAGCAAGCTCCATCAAAACTTTTCAGAGCATTCTTCCAATATCTTTTCTTTTCAGACTTTTGAATGCTGGCTGAAAGCTGGCTGAAACTATTGTTTTACAGTCTTTTTTTTTTTTTTTTTAATGTTAATATATCACATTTTTAGGGGGAAATTCACTTTTTGTCTTTAGAATTACCTTTCTGCTTCCTTTGATCAGGAACAACTGTCTTTGTCTAAGTATGGAAACAAAATAACAGATTTCTCACTGCAGCTCCCTACAAGAACATACTCACTAGCCTTTGACATTTATCATTACCATTGCCTGCCAATGAAAAGGGAAGCATGTGTTGATGTTTCTCTTGTTAATATTCTGGGGGTTCATCCACTTGTGTGAAGAAAAGAGAAACTTCTAATAACACAATATGCTAGAGTCAAATTCTACTTACAGCAGCATGAAGCGGCATTAGGCTGCTTGCAGAAGAGTCAGAAAATTATGTTGGTTCAAAATAAACTGTTGTATTTCCTTTATATTGCAATGTTCTAACTTAACACATTATGTATTCTGCATTTTGTATACAGTTTAAAATTGCCCAATGTCTTGTCTTTTGAAAGAAATAAAGAGACAGACATAGCACATAACTTCTGTGTAGTTCTGAATCTGTGGATTCTGTGATAAACATTATTTTTGTATCTATATCTCAGTAAGGAGCTGTTACAAACACATCTCTGTTCTCTTCAGATGATGCATTTTCTGCAGAGCTGCTAATAGGAATCTTTTACATGAGAAATTGAACCAGAGACATTTGCTCCATTAAGTATGAAATCAGAGAAGTGCAGTATTACATAAATGTTTGCAATTTCCCTTTTTTAATGCCTGCAGTTTCTTTCCTTCCTCTCTACAAAATTAGTAAAGTACATATTCCCTGCAGAGGCTATATTATATCTTAGATCTAAAGCTTCCAGGTTCAACTTTAGGCATAAGGCAACTTACTATTCTCTGTTTAAATGATAGTGGAAAAAAAATAAGAATATCAACACATAACTGAAAATTCTCTGGAGGAATTTTCTTTGAAATCTTTTTATATCTAAGTGGTAATGAGATGAGCGAAATATAACTTCCAGCTGATACCTTTCAGATTTCTTTGTTCCTTTTTATTCTTTCTCTGCCTGCCATAAATGCGCAACCTCCAAAGCCTCTACAATATATCAAAATTCTGTTATGTGAAAGTAAATTATTCTAATATAAATCTCTTCTGCAATTTCACCTACTGAAAATGACCTCTCCAACATATATTCAAAACCAGTGTAATTAGACTTCAAGGTTAGAACTATGCATTAGGATTTTTATATGAAATTTTCATATAACAATGTAAGTCCTAAATATGAAAATGTATTAGGGAAGATCTTTTGTTTAATTGAAATGCAAAAAAAAATTTGGATTAAAAGGGTATTTTCCCAGCACATGAAGAAAATAGTTCAGTGGTTTTAGATGTTTTCTTATGTTCAGATATTTCACAGAAATTTTAAGTTTAAGAAATGAGATAGAGGCAGCAATGGATTTTATTATGCCCCGGAAAAAAAAAAAAAAAAAAAATTGTGAAAGTCTTAAGTTAGAGAAAAAAGTAAAGGTACTATAGGATGTAAATGTGGATGGAGATTTCATGTGATGGAATAATTTATGTCCATCTCTGTATTAAAACCTGTCCATTATTTCCAGTGAAGACAGTGAGGATGAAGCCTTTGCCTTTGCCTTTGCCTTTGCCTTTGCTTTTGCTTTACTTTGCTTTGCCTTTGCCCTTGCCCTTGCATTTGCCTTGCCTTGCCTTACTTTGCCTTGCCTTGCTCTTGCCCTCGCCTTTGCTCTTCCCTTTCCCCTTTCTGTTTCTCTAACCTTTTACCATTTCTTCTATTTTCCCTTTCCCTTTTTCTTTCCCTCTCTTTTTCCTTTACTTTTCTCTTTCTCTTCATCTTTCCCTTTCCCTTTTATCTTACCTCACCCTCACTTTACTTTTCTCTTTCTCTTCATCTTTCCCTTTCCCTTTTATCTTACCTCACCCTCACTGTCCCTTTCCCCTCCCTCTTTCCCTTCCCCTTTCCTTTTCTCTTCCCCTTCCCTTCTCCTTCCCTTTTTCCCCTTCCTGTTTTACTTCCTCTTCCCTTTTCTGTATCCCATTCCCTTTTTTCTTCCCCCTTCACTTTTCCTTTCCCCTTCCACTTTCTCTTCCCCTTCCTCTTCTCTTTGCCTTTCCTCTTCCCCTTCCCCTTCCTCTTCATTTCATTCTCTAGTTCACTATATAGAAATTCTGCAAAGTAACGTTTATTTAAGCTTATGAAAAGCCTCACAGAACATATCTTATTATTCTGACATGGAACTGAACTAAGATACTCATTTTTCCCATCTTTACTTGTTCACAGAAAAGCTGTACTAGTATTCTTCTAGTTTTCCTGTGATTCTGTACCACTGTACTCTCTCTTTTCTATACGCATATCGGAAAGACTGAAACCAAAGAAGAGCATGAAAGACAAGCCTTGATATTTCACTGGCTCAGGCTGTCTCTCTTCTGGAGAACATGTATTTCAATCCAGTCTGAATCCTCCCTGCCTATTTTAAGCACATGGAACACTCATAGGTGACTTTTGTTTAAGGTGGGAAGCAAGACACTTGTACGTATATTATCTGTTTCTTCCTACATGAGCCAGCTTAAGATGTATGAGGAGATACATCTTTCCTTCTGTCTTCTGTTTCAAGAGGGAATAAGATGGGTATTCAACAGTAAATGTAGTGACAAAGCTTTCATATTTGTGGCACTGGCATAAGGGCATGTCTGCAACAAGGCAATATCAACATTACCTTTTGTGATCTAGTAATTTTACATGTTGCTGTCGTTGACAGCAATTTCTCTATTTCCAGTGCCTTGATGAGAGACAAAAAAAAAAAAAAACAACAACATTGTTTTGGTTTTATTTTGCTTTTATAGAATCATAGAATCATTTAATAGTTATGGTTGGAAAGGACTTTAAGATCATATAGTTCCAGTCCCCTGCCATGGGCAGGGACACCTCACACTAAACCATGCCACCCAAGGCTCTGTCCAACCGGGCCTTGATCACCACTGGGGATGGAGCATTCACAGCTTCCTTGGGCAGCCCATTCCAGTGCCTCACCACCATCACAGTAAGGAACTTCTTCCTCATATCTAACCTGAATTTTCAGTCTTTAAATACAAGCTTACTACCCTTCATCCTATCAGTACAGTAGCTAAAGAAGAGTCACCCTTTGGTATCCTGGTAGCCTCCCTTCAGATACTGGAAGGCTGCTATGAGGTCTCCATGGAGCTTTCTCTTCTCTAGGTTGAACAGCCCCAACTTTCTCAGCCTATCTTCACACAGGACATGCTCCAGTCCCCTGATCATCCTCGTGGTCCTCCTCTGGACTTGTTCCAACAGTTCCATGTCCTTTTTATGTTGAGGACACCAGAACTGCACACAATACTCCAAGTGAGCTCTCACAAGAGCAGAGTAGAGGGGCAGGATCACCTCCTTCAACCTGCTAGTCATACTGCTTTTGATGCAGCCCAGGATACGGCTGGAGTTCATGGGCTGCGAGAGCACACTGAAACCGGCTCATGTTCATTTTCTCATCGTCCAACACCCCCAAATCCTTCTCCGCAGGGCTGCTCTGAATCTCTTCTCTGCCCAACCTGTAGCTGTGCTTGGGATTGCTCCGACCCAGGTGCAGGACCTTGCACCTGTCACAGTTAAACTTCATAAGTTGGCATCAGCCCAGCTCATAAGCATGTCGAGGTCCCTCTGGATGGCATTCCTTCCCTCCAGCATATCAACTGAACCACACAGCTTGGTGTCATTGGCAAACTTGCTGAGGGTGCACTCAATCCTACTGCCCATGTCACCAACAAAGATGTTAAACAAGACCGGTCCCAACACCAATCCCTGAGGGACACCACTCGTTACTAGTCTACAGCCTGACATTGGTTTGTGTGCGGCCATCCATCCAGTTCTTTATCCCCTGAGTGGTCCACCTATCAAATGGATATCTCTCCAATTTAGAGACAAGGATGTCATGAGGGACAGTGTCAAATGCTTTGCACAAGTCCATGTAGCTGATGTCAACTGCTCTACCCCTGTCCATCAGTTCTGTAGCCCCATGTTAGAAGGCCACCAAATTGGTCAGGCAGGATTTCCCCTTAGTGAAGCCATGCTGGCTGTCACCAACAACCTTGTTGTTTTTCATGTGCCTTAGCATGCCCTCCAGGAGAATCTGCTCCAAGATTTTGCCAGGCACAGAGGTGAGACTGACTGGTCTGTAATTCCCTGGGTCACCCATTTTCCCCTTCTTGAAAATGGGGGTTATATTTCCCTTTTTCCAGTCATCAGGAACTTCACCTGACTGCCATGATCTTTCAAATATCATGTACAGTGGATTAGCAACTTCATTCGCCAGCTCCTTCAGGACCCACAGCTGGATTTCATTAGGTCCCATGGACTTGTGAACATTAAGGTTCTTAAGATAGTCTCGAATCAGACCTGTCCTACATTGGGCCTAGGGTCTTAATTCTCAGAGTTCCTGCATCTGCCTTCCAAGATTTGGGTGGTGTGGTCTGAGCTTTTGCCAGTGAAGACTGAGGCAAAGAATTCATTAGGAACCTCAGCCTTCTCCAAATCCAGGGTAGCCAGTTCTTCTGATATATTCCAGAGGGCTCCTACGCTGTCCCTAATCTGTCTTTTATTCGCTACGTACCTATAGAATCCTTTCCTGTTATCCTTAACATTCCTAGCCAAGTTTAATTCTAACTGGGCCTTACCTTACCTAACACGGTCCATAGCTTCCTGGACAACATCCCTGTATTCTTCCCAGGCCGCCTGTCTTTGCTTCCACCTTGCTTCCGCCTCTTTTTTCCTTCAAAATTTCCTCAGCAGCTCCTTAACCATCCAAGGAGTTCTCCTGGCCCTTCTGTTGCACTTCCTTCTAGTTGGGACTCAACACTCCTGAGCTTGTAGTACGTGATCCTTGAATATCAACCAACAGTCTTGGGCCCCCCTTCCCTCTAGGGCTATTTCCCATGGAACCTTACTAAGCAGGTTCCTGAAGAAGCCAAAGTCTTCCCTCTTGAAGTCCAGGGCAGTGAGCTTGCTGCACGTTCTTCTCACTGTCCTGAGGATCTTGAACTCGACCATCTCATGATCGCTGCAACCAAGGCTGCCCTGGAGCAGTCACATTTCCAACCAGCCCTTCCCTGTTGGTGAGCAGGAGGTCAGGCATGTCACCCCTCCATGTCGGCTCCTCTATTACTTGCAAAAGGAAGTTGTCTTCCACGCAATCGAGGAACCTCCTGGATTGCTTGTGCTGGGCTGTACTGTTGCTCCAACAGATATCAGGGTGGTTGAAGTCCCCTATGAGAACAAGGGCCTGCGAGTGTGAGGCTGTTCCTGTTTGTAGAGTGTTTCATCCACAGATTCCTCTTGATCAGGCAGTCTGTAACAGATCCTCACAATAATGTCCCCCATAGCTGTTCTCCCTCTGTCCCCAGACAGAGTTCCATGCTCTCCAACCTATCCCTAACATAAATAGCAACTTCTCCTCCCCGCCTGCCGGGCCTTTGTTTGTTTTGTCTAAGTTGTGGACATGGGGTTGCTTGGGGCTTTGTTTTGGAGGTGTCAGTAATTTTTTGTTGCATTATTTTGCCATTTAATTACCTCTGAAAAACTGTCTTTAAAAATAGAGCCTATTAAATCATTTCAGACAAACTCCTTTGCAAGTCTTTATGAAGGTGTTAATATGTTTATGCTCAGAACTATTGTTTGAAATAGTCTTTCTAAATTACATTTTCTTTAATAAAAATACTACTTGAATATACTACTTGAATTTCCCATTTATTTATTAAAAAAATATTATGTGTGTGTCAATATATTTTTCCAATACCTAGATAAGTAGATATGTTTACTGATCTATTATTATAGATTAATATACATGAGACATAAAAAAAAATTTATTAATCTAACTATCTAATCTACATACCTACCTACTTGCCCATATGCCTGCCCGTCTTTATTTATCTACCTATATATACTTGTATACCTGTCTATTTTAAGGTGCAGATATGCCTATTGGAGTCAAGATAAATATGTTTTTTTTGAAAACTGATGAACATAAAGGGAACAGATAAGGAAGAGGAAGGGTTAGGTTTTAACATGTGACATTTGTTTTGCACAAAGAACTTAACAAATTAGAGAAATTATCTATAGTTTTGATTCCTATAATCATTTATTCAATTTTCACTTAGCCTCAAAGGGAAAAATCACCACAGTTATTACCTTGTGATTTTTTTGTTTTGAAACAGTGCTATTCATTTTATGCAATCTTCCCACTCTGAAATGAGTTTCTGAGGTAACTGGTGGCTCAAGTTGCTAAGCCACTACCCATCATGTATGAGATGTCGTGACAGTCTGGTGAAGTTCCCACTCACTGAAAAAGAGGTAATATAAGCCTTATTTTTAAAAAGGGAAAAACAGAAGACCCATGGAATTACAAGCCAGTCATTCTCAACTCTGAAACTCAGCAAGATTATGGAGCAGTTCTTCCTGGAAACTATATTGAGGCACACAGGTTGCCCAGGGGGGTTGTGGAGTCTCCTACACTGGAGATATTCAAGGCCCGCCTGGACAAGTTCCTGTGTGATGTACTGTAGGTTACCCTGCTCTTGCAGGGGGGTTGGACTAGATGATCTTTTTAGGTCCCTTCCAACCCTTGGGATTCTGTGATTCTGTGATTCTGTGATCCATGAGTGCCCACATGGCTTCACTAGTGGCAAGTCATGCCTGAAAAATTTGGTGGCCTTCTATGATGGGGCTATGGTGGTGTTGGATAAGGGAAGAGCAACCGATGTCATCAGCCTGGACTTGTGAAAAACATTTGATACTGTCCTGTACGACATCCTTGTCTCTCAACTGGATTTGATAGAGCATTCACTGGGTAAGGAATTGTCTGAAAGGTCATACTCAGAGAGTTGCAGCAAACAGATCAATGTCTTGGATGGCATGATTTAGTGTGTGGTGTCCCTCCCTGCCCATGACAGGGTAATAGTAACTAGACGATCTTAAAGTCTTTTCGAACCCTAACTGTTCTATGATTCTGTATTTAAGGGGAGACTGGTGACAAGTGGTGTTCCTCAGGAGTTGTTTTGGACCAGTACTGTTCAACATCTTTGTCAGCAACATGGACAGTGAGATTGAGTGCACTCCCAGTAAATTTGCCAATGACATCAAACTGTTATAGTGAAGTCAAACCTCGATGGGCTTGAGAGTTGAGCCCATGCAAACCTAATGAAGTTCAACAAGGCCAAATGCAAGATCCTTCAGATGAATTGGTGTAATCCCAAGGAAAAACACAGGCTGGGTGGAGACTGGATTGAGAGCAGCCCTGAGGAGAAAGACTTCGGAATGTTGGTTGATAAGAGCTGGCAGAGTGTGCTTGCAGCCCAGAAAGCCACCCTATGCTGGGCTACATCAAAAGGAGTGTGACCAGAAAGTCAAGGGAGGTGATTCTCCCCCTCTAATCTGCTCTTCTGAGACCTGACCTGGAGTACTAAGCTCAGCACTGGGTCTGTCAATTTAAGAAGGATGTGAACCTGCTTGAGCAAGTCCAGAGAAGGACCGTGAAGAAGATCAGAGGATTGAAGCACCTTCTCTATGACAGCAGACTGAGCGAGTTGGGGTTGCTCTGCCTGGAGAAGGCTGTGGGGAGACCTTATAGCAGCCTTCCGAGTACCTAAAGGGGGCTTACAAGAAAGCTGGAGAGGGACCTTTTATAAGGGCCTGTACTGATAGGACAAGGGGTAATGGCATTAAACTGAGAGAGGGTAGATTTAGATTAGATATTAGGAAGAAATTCTTTGCTGTGAGTTTAGTGAAACACTGAAACAAGTTGCCCTTTGAGCAACCTGGTCTAGTGGAAGGTGTCCCTGCTAACAGTGATAGGGCTGGATCTTCCCTTCCAACCCAAACCATTCTATTATTCTGATTATACAAGCAATTGATATAATGACTTTAAGGAAACAATGGAGAAAATTATATTGTGGTGAGAGTTATCAGGACGTTAAGGTCCATTCAGGGTGAGTAAATGTTTGCCCTTGTCTACTCTGAAAAAGAAGACTTTATTACACAACATGAGGTTAGGAATAGATTGATCTTGGCTTGGTCTTAAGTATATAAAGATGAGCTCACTTACAAAAGGTTGATCTAAATTCATGATTTAATATGCAGTTTGAGAACAGGGAGTGTAGCCCTCACATCCTTTCCAGATGGCACTGAAGTCTACAGCCTTTAATAGAAGAAGTACATGCAGACTGAAAAGTGAATTTTGCTGTTGCCAAGTTGTGTTCTCTTGATCCATGTAATGACTAGCAATGTCAGCTGTGTGCCAATGAAATGAATTTCAGTCAACACAGTCAGTGGGAAGAAGATAACTTTCTGTCTCTCCAGAAATTCACTGTGCATGTTGAAGTAAAATATGCTGTAAATGGTGGGTTTTGTTCCCATTGTCTTTCAGAAGCATTATCCTATTTCTGATGTTGTGATTAGCATGCAGTCAGCTTTAATTGACATTTAGTGTGTTTGCAACTGTAGTAGTATTACTAATCTTGGTGCAATAGTTGAGCTTTCTATGAAATTGTGGTCTCCAAAATAAACACTTTTAAAGAGATGACTAATACATAATTTTAATCTCAGATTTCTGTCAAATATACTTGTAAGAGAAATGGAAGATTATTCTGTGATTCCCAACAGTGATTTCTACATCCTCTTATTTTTAAAGGATACTCAAGACCATTGCTTTCAAATCCAGAGAAACAGTAAAGCAGTTTCAGCTTTATAAACACTGATAATTTACACTGCAGGTACTATACAGATCTTATTTGAGAGGATCAAACAAAATATGCTACAGGAAAAGAGCCAGAGAATGTGCATTTCAAACTGAGTGTATCAGAAGATGTCAGAAGTAGAAAGTTGCCAAGAAGAGTTCCCATGAATGCAAGGTATCTCTGCAAGGCAGAAGTTCAGTGTAATATTAAAGCACAAGCTTAATTTTAAGGTAGTGATCCAGGCTTAAAGGAAAAAAAAAAAAATCTCCTACTTTAACCGTTAGGTTAGTTACTTAAGATAGTGCAAAATAATTGCAAGAACAGAAGGGTGGTTGTAATCTCATTTGAAATCACAGTTGGAAACCTATTTAAATTAGGCCAGCAACTAATAAAGTTTGCTTTAATGCTACTTCATATTTACTTTCATACTACCATTCTTAAAAGGAAAATGTGTATTTGGTGATATCAATGATTATCACAGTGCAAACATGTTTTCCACAATATATTATAGAAACCTTATGAATGTAGATGTGTAAATCTGGGAAGTTCCGATACTAACAGAAGCAAAAGTATGATTGAAGTGGGATTGACAAGCTTTGCTTATCTTTTAGTTATTTGACCAAAACACAGACTTAGCATGATATACTGATAGCAAAGATTTTCTCAATTCAGTGTTTTCCTATATTCCTTAAGCTATAAAGTATAAGCTCTTCCCCTCCAAAATATTAAAATAACATATTCAAGTGTGCTTGCAGAAATCAGTTCTCCAGTGCCCTTGAGTACTTTTGAAAATTGCAGCCACATATGCTCATGCATAAATACGTCTTGTGCAAAGAATCTGTCGTAATTGCTGTAGATCTCTTTTTCATTTGGTTCACTGAAAATGCTGTTCTTCTGATATCAGATTTAGTCCAGTTCAAACTCAAAATAATCCAGGTGTTCAGTTTCCTAGGAAATTCTAGAACCACTGTATTTTAGAAGCAAAATACAATCCCTAGATTTTGAGTCTTCTGCGAAAATTTTCATTCTTTTTATTTGCATCGACTACAAATGCGCTTCCTACCACTTCTGAATTTGTTAGTTATTTTTCTATTTAAAAGATTTGGAAACACTTCTACAAACCATTTATCTATTGACTTAGCAGCTAACAAAACAGTGGCTTGTCTCCATTGAGCACCAATGAGCTGGGATCAGATCCCAGACAGTAATGTGTTAAGTAAATAATTTGAGTATGAGTCAGAAATACTTAAATGGCATAGTAATTATACTATAGGGGACAATAAAGAAAATCAATGGGGTTTTTTTGGGGCCAGTTCTGTTTAATAAAATGAAAGATTCTGCATCGCTGAGTAGCACAATTGGCTTTTCAGTAATGCTAAACCATAGGTGAAGCAATTAGGTATTCTTCCTTGTCCCAGTGTAAACAGAAAAAAAATGAAAACACTCTGGATAATCCAGAAGACATTGTAGTTTGATGACTGGGGCATTCTCCAAAAGACATTGTCTTTTTAATAACTTCTTCAACCAGAGTTTTCCAAATTCACTTGGAGTTGTGATTTCTTGAGTGCACATCACCTGATGGTTAGGGTTTGGGCTGGGGTTTAGGACACTTTCACTAAATACTGATTTGCTGTTTGTGTAAGTCTCGTCTATAACTTCAGATTTGCATTCATCTTTCTCTCCTATTTTGTTTTTTTAAATTATTTTTTTAATTTCCTTTCTGGTGTGGGGTGGTCTTTATTGTATATGTGTGTGGTGTGGCTTTTGGCTGCACATTCTTCTTGCATTTTATGTCCATCAATAATTTATATTTAGGATAGCTCATTTTTCCTTGGTCAACTGAGTTTAAACACATTTCCCAATATGCATTTTTCAGTGGCTGATAGGTACTTTTTCAGATCATGTGTTTGCTCACATAAAGGTACTTTGAAAACTCTATCTTACATATACACATCTTGTGAAAATTACACACAACTTTTTTTTTAATACAAAAAAAGGTGTTTGTCATAATTAGGACACTTGAATACCAGCTTCTTGCTTATCCTATACATGTACAAAGCATCTGCTACTTTTGATTTAGATGTATCTACCTTCTGAATATCACTACCATTCAGGACACAGGCTTAAATGCAGTTCTAGCACTTACTTAGTAGCTGGTTCTATCATCCCATACTTGATCAACAGTAAATTATACTCCCATTAAACTTGCTTCTAAAAAAAGAGTTACCATCCTATTAAAATCCAATTAAACATGCATCACATTTGATGGATATAATTAGAACAACTGGAGAGGGTAAGGGGTTCAAAACACTATAGCTAGAGAAATGTCACTGAAATACTAAGAAAAGAAAGAAACTACAACATACAATGTGCACAGAATATATCTGATTATGAAAAATCTTGCTCTTTACAATCATTTTAATACATTTGCTTCATGCATTTGGTTGTTGAACAAAACTAATGCACTTACTGTCAAAATTTACAGTGAGGTTAGACTTTTGACCTTGTTCATTCTGAAAAGAAAAAAGAAAATAGAAGGTTGTTTATTTCAGGATAAATTTTGCAAGCATAAAAAAGAAAGAGATATTGGCTGAATTCATTTGTGCAGTACAAAGGCATGCACTCCTGGATAACACCAGAAAATCACAGAGGTCAAGAAAATTATTTCACAGTAGAGGATGTGAGATCTGATATGAAATGGGAACCTCTGCACTAAGCCTTCTAAGGTGCACTTTGCTATTTCCTGGCACTTGAGTACTTTTAGAAAAGAAGATTTTACCACCCAATGAAACAATAATACCCTTGAGAAAGCATCATGCAAATGTCCGATTGAGCTGAAACCTGCCTTTGCCTAAGCTGCATTTTCAAAGATTTGAAATCGTAAGGCTAGACAGACTATAACAAGGAGAAATTCTTAACATGTGAATGGGTTCAATATGATTTGATTTCAACAGTAGTTTGACCTTTGTTTGTTTGTTTGTTTTCCAGACAAAGAAAGTACAGATGATATTTTAAGCAGTTATTATAACGTCAGTGACAAGACTGGGACAAGTCACATGCTGCTACATAACTGCAACTCTATTGTATTTGTCGAGGTGAGCAGCTCCACAAAGCATGCCTTCAGCATGGGAGTGTGAGGAAAATCCCACACCCAGGAGCCTCTGTTCTGATCGGCGAGAGCAACCAAGAGAGCCTCAAGCCCTCACCAGGCCTTGCCCAGGAGCTGGGAGTTCTGCTGAGGAGAGCAGGGACTCACAGGGGACGGCACCAAGAGGGACAGTACCATCCTGAGCTGGGAAAACACACCCCAAGGAGAGCAGGAACAGAGCCTGGCCCAGCAGTTTGTGTGGGCAGGTGAGGTGAAAGGGTCCAGTACTCCAGGATGATGCAGAGGTGAGCTCAGCCAGCGGCTATCGAGATAGTGCTCTAGGATGGCACCCCCTCAACACAAACCAAAGAGTACTCAGTCCTCTCTGCTGGCCAGGAAGAGAGGTGACCCACGTAGAGGTCCCTCATAAACACATATCTGTCCAGGTGTCTGGCTGTAGTGAGTGCTAGAGCCTGTCAGCAATGTTACAGGTAAGATGTCAGCAGGTTGGTGATTTGCTCTGCATGGTGTCAGAACTATGGGAAGTGGTGGAACAGCTAAGGAGCATAAGGGAATCTGAGGAGGAGATTGACTGGTGGGCCCACACTCTACCATCCCTGAGAGATGCAAGCCAGCCACCCAAAAGTACTTCAGGATCCCTTACCTTCTTAACATCAGGCAGATGGAAGGAGCCTAGGAGACAAGGGAGGTTGGAAACAGGCTACTCTTAGGAGTAGACGGCGTATTAACCCCCTGCTCCGGTCACCTTACCAAGTAATCCTTAACAATAGATACAAGGCCCTGGTACTTGAGGATAAGGAAAGTGAGGAAGATGATGATAAGGGATCATCCAGGTTAGAAGAGCTCCCACGGAGGAGTCATAAAACACCTCATTTTGTGATGAGCTGCACTAAAAATGAAAAAGAGAGGTGGCTATTGGTGACTCCACCCGAAGAGGAAGAGAGGGGCCCGTATGCCAGACTGATCAGACTCAGAGAGATGTCTGCTGCCTCCCTGGGGCCAGGGTAAAGGATGTCACCAGAAAACTCACTTGTCTGTTACAGCTCTGTGACTACTATCTTTTCTTAGTTTTTCAGGTGGCCAACAAGGAAACATCTTCAAGAAGCCTGAGGGGGTACAAGAAACACTTCAGGACCTTTGGGTGACTGGTTCAGGGCTCAGGAGCCCAAATAGTGTTCTCGCGTCTCCTGCTAGTTGCAATCAATGACAATGGTAACACCAGAAAAATTGCATTAATTAATTCCTGGCTCCGCGACTGGTGTCAGCATCAAAATTCTGGAGTTTTGACCATGAGTCAGTCTGTGCAGCACCAGACCTGCTGGTGGCAGATGAGGTATGCCTGTCCCAAAGAGGAAAAAAGGATTCTAGCCCAGGAGCTAGAAGGGAGCCTGCAAAGCTCATAGAAAGGGCTTTAAACTAGGTTTGAAGTGGGAAGGGGTAACGCCAGGCTCACTAGACATGAGCTACAGGGTGGTGTGCCGCTGTTAGAGTGCAGATCCACAGGGTAACTTATGCTAATGCCTGCAGCATGGGCAGCAAACAGGAGAATCCATTGTGCATCTGGCAAATCATGACACAGTCACCATCACAGAAGCGTGGTGAAATGATTCATATGATTGGAGTGCTGCAGTGGGTGGTGACAGGCTCTTCAGGATGGATAAGCAAGGAAAAAGAGGTCGTGAGGTTGCGTTGTATGTCAGGGAGTGCATCAGCTGCCTGGAACTCAATGTTGTGAGTGAGAAGGCTGAATGTTTGTGGGTGAAGATCAGGGGGGAGGCCAACCAAGCTGGTACCTTGGTGGGAGTCTGTTATAGACCACACAGGCAGGAGGAAGCTACAGATGAAGCGTTCTTCAAACAACTGGGACAAGTTTCAGGATTGCTTGCCTTTTGCTGGGGGGACTTCGATCTACCAGATGTCTGCTGGAAGAACAACACAGCAGAGAAGAAACAATTCAGGAGGTTCTTGAGGGTGTGGAAACTAACTTCTTAACACAGCTGGTTAGTGAGCCAACTAAGGGAGATGCCTGGCTAGATCTGCTGATCGCAAACAGAGAAGGACTGGTGGGTAATGTGATGGTTGGAGGGCATCTTGGACAACGTGATCATAAGATGACTGAATTTTCAATCCTTGGAGAAGTCAGGAAGAAAGTCAGCAAAACTTTCATCTTAGACTTCCAGAGGGCTGACTTCGGCCTGTTTAGGATGCTGATTGGCAGAATTCCTTGGGAAACATTACTCCAAGGACAAAGGGGTTTCGGAAGGTTGGACACTCTTTGAGAATGAAATCCTTAAGGTACAGGAGCAGGCGGTCCCCATGTGCTGACAATCAAACTGGCAGGGAAGAAACCAGCCTGGCTGAACAGGGAGATATTGCTGCAACTCGGGAAAAAACAGAATTTATCACCTGTGGAAGAAGGGACTGTCACCCCATGAGGAGTACAAGGATGTTAGCTTATGTAGAGAGAAAGTCAGAAAGGTGAAGGCACAGCTGGAACTAAATCTGGCCACTGCCATAAACAGTAATAAAAAGTATTTTTGCAAATATACTAGCAATAAAAGGAGGTCCAAGGAGAACTGCCATCCTCTACTGCATACCAGGGGAAATCTAGTGACTGAAGATGAGGAAATGCCGAGGTACTTAATGCTGCCTATGCCTCAGTCTTTGATAGTCACACTAGCCTTTCTCAGGGTACTCAGTTCCCTGAGTTGGATGGCAGAGATGGGAAGCTGGTTGAAGTTCCCAGAATTCAGGAAGAAATGGTTAGAGGCCTCCTGCTCCACCTGGATATACACGAGTCTATGCGGCTGGATGGGTTCCACACAGGAGTGCTGAAGGAGCTGGCAGAGGAGCTTGCTAAGCCACTCTCCATCATTTATCAGCAGTCCTGGTGTCCTGGGCAGGTCCCAGAGGACTGGAGGTTGGCCAATGTGATGCCTCTCTACAAAAAGGGTAGGAAGGAAGACCATGGGAGCTACAGGCCTGTCAGCCTGGCCCCAGTGCCAGGGAATGTCATAGAGCAGATGATCTTAAGTGAGATCATAAAGCATGTGGGGGAAAATGGAGGGATCATGCCAAGTCAGCATAGGGTCATTAAGGGCAGGTCCTATTTGACCAACCTGACCTTCTTCTACAATAAGCTGACTTGCCTGGCTCATGAGGAAAAGGCTGTGGACATTGTGTATTTGGATTTAAGTAAAGCATTTGATGCTGTCTCGCACAGCTTTCTCCTGGAGAAATTGGCTGCTCATGGCGTGGACAGGTGGATTCTTTGCTGGGTTGGAAACTGGCTGGGTGGCCGAGACCAGAGTGGTAAATGGTGTCATATCTAGTTGGCGAGCAGTTACTAGTGGTGTCCCTCAGGGCTTGGTATTAGGGCCAGCATTGTTTGATATCTTCACTGATGATCTGAATGACGGAATTGAGTGCACCCTCATTAAATTTGCAGAAAACACCAACTTGGGAAGCAGTCATGATCAGCTGAAGGAGAGGAAGGCTCTGCAGAGGGATCTGGACAGGCTGGATTGATGGGTTGTGGCCTGTGGTAAGAAATTCAACAAGGCAAAGTGTTGGGTCTTGCATGTGGGCCACAACAACCTCACACAATGCTCTGGTTTGGGGAAGAGTGGCTAGGAAGCTGCTCAGCGGAAAAGGACCTGGAGATGTTGACTGATGGAGCTGAACATAAGCCAGCTTGTGCCCAGGCAGCCAAGAAGGGCAACAGTATCCTGACCTGTATCAGCAAAAGTGTGGCCAGCAGGGCCAGGGCAGTGATCATCCCCTGTGAGGCCACACCTCAAATCCTATGATCATTTCTGGGCCCCTCAATGCAAGAAAGATGTTGAAGTGCTGGAGTGGGTCCAGAGAAGGGCAACAAAGCTGGTGAAGGGTCTGGAGCACAAGTCTGATGAGGAACTGATGAGGGAACTGGGATTGTTTAGTCTGGAGAAGAGAAGGCTCAGGAGAGACCTTATCACTCTCTGCCACTCTCTGCCTGAAAGGTGTTTGTAGTGAGTTTAGGGTTGGTCTGTTCTCCCACGTAACAAGTGATAGGACAAGAGGTAATGGCCTTGAGCTGCACCAGGGGAAGTTTAGACTGGATATTAGGAAAAATTCCTTCACCAAGAGGGTGATCAAGTATTGAAACAGGCTTCCCATGGAAGTGGTAGGATCACCATCCCTGGAGGTGTTCAAAAACAGTGCAATTGAGGCCCTCAGTGATAGGGTTCAGTAGTGGCCTTGGCAGTCCTGAGATAATGATTGGACTTTCTGATCTTAAAGGTCTTTTCCAACCTATAAGAATTCTGGTCAAATCAATGGGATTCATTAAGATAATAATGACATAGATATGGGAAAAATTTGGCTCACATATAGTGCAGTCACACATGTTAAATTCATCATAAACAATTAACAGAACTCTGATCTTAATGTTTTCTTAATTCCCCTCTTTCCAGCAAACCATATTTTTCATAAATTGCTCTATTAGACAAAAAAAAAAAAAAAAAAAAAAAAGTGAGTTTCATAAAAACCATCAGAATTCCTATTCTGTTCTATATGACAAAATCCTAGGAACCAGCAGAATTCCTTTTTTTGTCCTATATGGCAAAATCCTAAGTGTATTCTAGTCTTGAGAGAAAATCCTTGTAAGAATTCACATAGAGACATAAAGAATGCCTTCGAAAATAGCACAGCTATAATTATAATTTGCTTATACGTAGGCAGTTTACCCGTAGATAATGAACTTCTGCTGAAAAATCAAAAGGAAAAAAAAAAGACACTTAAAAGAACACCAATACATAATTAAATGAATACAGAAAGCAAATGTCATTTTAAAATTTAGCTCACTTCCCCTCCCCAGTCTCTCCCCACTTGTTTTTTCGGGTTTTGGTTTTTTGTCTTGTTGTTATTGTTGCTTGGAAAAAAATGCTGGGACTCTAATTCTGTTCTCTTTAAAATACTTTTAACTGAGATCAGAACATGACCTAGACACAAAGTAAGTAGCTGTGCTTTAAAATAGCTAATGTAAATAGCATGGATCATGTAAAGTTGATGAACACTATTTTAACTCCTCCATCTCTTTATTTTTCACATGATGGGACAAAAGGTGAATTCCAGAGGTGTTATTATCTGGAAATATTATTATGAGATGTTATCATCAGGGTAATTATTATCTGGACTCAGAAAGTGGTGCATTGAAAGAAGAAAACAAAGAAATTTCTGCAAGAACAATTTTTTCATCTTAAAAACTTGTTTTTTTCTCTATTATGCAATGTGTTTCATTTAAAATTATGTAATTTGGAAGATCTTCTAGTAAATGTTATAAAGCATTTAGTGGAAATATTTCACTTTTTTAACTTATTAGAAAAGTTTTCTAAAGCAAAATATGCAGTGAAATGCAATTGATGTGAGAAGTCCAAGTGACACTTTTTTTTCTAATTTACACATAACTTTCATGAAATTACACAAACTGGCTCAGAGCAAAATCATGTGAAGAACTGTTCTCTGTCATTTACTTTAATTTATAAACTTTTGTTCCAGAAGTGTTCTGAAAGAGCAAGCAGCCTCCCAGTTCTGTAAAATACTAGTAAATCTGGTGGCATTCAATACCCACTGGTTTTGGAGGAAAGTAAGGACATCAAGCTTCTTCTGAGGGACTCTTAAAATCTCTTCATAGGTCTTCATGGAGAACAAATCAGAGGCTACATGTGCAAATATATTGTAAAAGTTCAGATACTTAAACACCAGTTATTCAGAAGAAAAAAAATTACTATGTTTGTCTTGGTCCTGAATTCTTTCAGTATGGGTGATTACAATGAGCATGAGTACTTCCATAACTGATGTTCGCTTACAATATTAATGCGCAAACAAGGGATCAGGAACAAAGTGACTACGCTATGAGTGATCTCCTTTGATTTTCCACGGTTTTGGTTAATTAGGATGTTAGGGCCCCTATTTTGTTCTCCTTTTATCTTGGTACTATATAGTTGCCTATACAAGAGCAGTGTTTGTTAATATGGCCACAATTTACAGCATCATTAATATGTTTTATACTAGAGTCCTCAAATGTTTTATGATGGACCTATGCTTTATGATATAAGAAAAGTGAAAGCATGAAAATGTCAAGAGTGAATATTTATGATACTCTTCCTGATATGGCAAGTACTCAGTGCTATCTTTGTTGAAACATTTGGGAGTCCTAAAGTAATGCACAGCATTTAGGTATTTATTTCAGAAAAAGATAATTGAATGACCATTATGGATTTGTTTAGACAATCACATCTATGCAATTGGCATAAAGACATCTTGTTACACAACTTTGCATATTTTCAAGGAATCTGTATTCCAATATAAACAATAAGCAACAGTGTCACTATTCACTTAGGAACTGGCTTGTTCCAGAAACACACAGTGTTTATACCTGAGAGAAGCGTCTTACCCATTCAGGTCTACAAATTAGACACTGAGAAACACAAGGGAATAATTATCTTGAAAAAATAAATAACTAAATAAAAGAAAGGAAAGTAGTTGTGCAAGGAGCAGAATCAACTTTGCTATTGCTATTTGCTATCAAATTGTCTCATGAGCAACTCTCATGAGTGGCTTTGTGGATTCTTTTATGTCTAATAAAAGCTAAACTCATACTTCAGCCTTTTCCTCCAGCTAGATGATAATAGGATCAGACTCCTGTACCTGACTTTTTGTGAAGCCTATAGGAATCTGACATTTTTAAACTTTGCATCCCTTCATCATATATGACTGAAATTAAACTAAACGTTAGAAAGCTGTCATAAGACATGCAAACAGACAGACAAAGTACTATGAATACGTGTATCTCATTTCCTTGGTAAACCACGCGTGCTATGTAATATAAAATGTGCACTTGAAGCAATAACGCCAGCAGCCTGGGTATTTTTAAACATCGGCTTAGTAAGCAGCTCTCTTATCATTGCACCACTGTTTTTTATATGGATAATTATAGAAATATCATATGCTGGTTCTGGGACCTCTAACGGTAAATGCTTCAATCCAGTCTGGACCTACGCCCTGGTGATCTTGCATCATCATGAGCTTGGTTATGAATAACTGCTAGACGATCTCTTCTCTGGTTCTTGCACAATATGCAGACGATTCTAGTATGATAGTGAGAGTGCAGAGAGTGAAACCAGATCTCCCTTGTTCAGAGAGAAAGGACTTGGACAATCCATCTCTTGAATAATGATACAGAAAACCTTCTCATAGCTGCTGGTTAACCATAGAGGGGTTCTCACCTACATTATTCCCCAGCCTCTACAAAGTTGCTTATTCTGGAAATCTGAATCTAAGAATTATTTCAATAGAAGTTGCTCACTATTTTCAGTGCAGTTTATTTGAAACACAAGAAAAATTCATAGCAAATTATTCAAAGTGTAATATCCTTGCAAGATAGAAGATGTAACAGAAACTTGGCACCACTGCTCATTCAGACTCAATTTTCTTTTCTGACAGAAGTAAAAGAAAATTTTTTGTCATTTTGTAATTACTGTCTCTTGAATAACTCCCCAAAGCCTGGGGTGCAAAAGCTAGGTACAAATGACTGCAAAATCTGCAGATAAACTGATGTTGAGGTTGGTTGTGGAGTAGAGATGTTGCAGTGTTATTGTGACATAGTGAGAAAATGCTGGCATAAACTGATAAATAATTAATAAAAATTATGAAGTATTTGGAAAGTAATCTGTGGAGATCAAAGAGGCTCTGAAAATACATAAATTCACAGGCAAAGAGCATTGATTATACTGAACATTGCTGTAATTAATTATACTTTGTTGTTTTTGAAACAATTGCAAACAATTGTAATGAATTGTTTCAATGATGAGGAGTTCTGTTTCCAAAACTGAGAAACGAGTTCTCTGTGGAGAGGGTTTTCACCTTGAACAGGGGAGCATCTTCCTCTTCCTCTCTGGTTTGGGCACTCTGAATTCCGACCTTTCCATATGAATGCTCTATTTGATAGGGGTTTTTTACACTTTTCCTTTCTCTTGACCACAGTAAATAATGTATGATTTGTACAGTGAGGAACAGGTTTTTCTCAGAGGAGAAATTGAGTGCAGTAGACTCTCTTAAAAAGAATCAGGTAGAATCAGGTAGCAGTCCCCCAGTCAGACTACTCAGTGGTAGAAAGGCTACCTTCTGAACAAGATTCAAATGATTTTTATTGAAGGAGTTCTAGGAGAAAATCAAGGAAGGAGATTGACATAGCACTAAAAATAGTTGAATAACACTGAAAAGACACATCTAAGAAATTGGTCAGTGTTTTTGGAGAGGGCAAAAGGTCTGCTTACCTGTCATAAAACAGGAAATAGCTAGCTATTCTTTCATTAGGCGATAAAGACAGTAAGGCCAGTGGATTTACACAGAATTTGTAAAAAGTTGGTGGTATCCTTCCTGTTTAAAGATTTGCTAACCTCATTTCTGAGAAACTAAATCCTTTGCTCAACTCATTTTTGAGCAACTAGACTCCTTTGTAGACATGATCTCAGGAACAACTATAACAAAAACTACTCATATTTGCAAGCTAAGAGTTTTCACTTGTTTTAACTGTGTTAAAAAGTAATGTCTGATCAGTGCTGTTCAGATAAGTTTAACCCTTTGGTCTTTCTCCACATAGCTCTCACTGGATCAGGCCAAAATAACCTTTTGAACCCAAGAACTCTCAGACTCAACAGCTGCAGGATCCCATTCTGAAACCCTGTCGTGGTTTAAACCCAACCACAAACCTCGTTCACTCACACCCCCCCCTTCTTGCCCTCCCCCTGCTCCTGGAGGGACGGAGAGGAGAATCGAAAAGAATGCAACTCCCATGGGCTGAGATAAGAACAGTTTAGTAACTAAGGTGTAACACAAATCACTACTGCTAACACCAATAATAATAATGATAAAGGAAATAACAAGGGAAGAGAATACAACACCTCAGCACCAGCCAACAGATAACTCAACCCACTCCCCCCAGCTGAGCACCGACCGATACCTCCTCCAACCCTCTAGTCTCTCTAGCCCTTCCGGGTAACCCCCCGTTACATCCTGGGCATGACGTGTTGTGGTATGGAATACCTCTTTGGTCAGTTTGGGTCAGGTGTCCTGTCTCTGCTTCCTCCCAGCTTCCCCTCCTGCCTGGCAGAGCATGAGCCTCAGAAAGTCCTTGGCCAGACCAAACATTTGAGCAGCAACTAAAAAACATCAGCGTTATCAGCACTGTTTCCAGGCCAAAAAAGCAAAACATAGCACTGCGCTAGCTACTAAGAAGGAGAAAAATGACTGCTACTGCTGAACCCAGGACAAACCCCTCTAAACTTACAGATTCTGTCCATTCTGAAGATAAAAGTAGTCAAATCATACACTTTTTCTACTTTTTTGTCTCTGTTATAATGGAAGGATCACTCCCTGTGGTTTATGGGAGTGTATATATACAAGATAGAAAGGCTAATCATATGTCACTAGATGGTTTTAGACCTTTGTTGTATTACCCCTGTGGCCATGCCATCCTTGAAAGCTAGGATTAATAGAGTGATTTTGTACATTTCACCTAGTAATTTTATAAAAAAAAAGGAGCTTTAAAAAGCATTTTAATGGGGAGTATTAAAGAAAAATGAAACCTGCAAATTAGGTTATAATTTACTAAGAAACTTTACACCTTAGTTTTGATGAAACCATGTGCCTTAAAAAGGGTGTTTGTCTCAAACTCTTGAGTAGCATTTGAGAAAAGAAAAAAAAAAAAAGTGTTAGCAACTGAAATCCTGTAAAATCACCTGAGGTATTTCAGAAAGTGTAACGATGTTGGTAGTCAAAGAATACACAAGAGCATTTTGCTTCCTTCACTAATCTCTGTGTGGTTGTGCAGTGTGATTTGGATATTTGGCCACATGTAGTTACAAAGATATGCTACTAATGTCAGTGATGTTAAGGAAAATGTGACTATTGATGCTGGCATACCCAGTTCTTTTTTTCAAAATCATAACAGCGATTATTTTTAAATAGCTTCACTTTGTTTTGTTCTTATGAATAGTTTACTGACTTGGTAGTTACATTTCCATTAACATAAGTTACATTTTAGAGTATCTTCACTTTCTTCATTGCATAAGAACATAAACATTGCTATATTAGAATAGACAGGCAACATACTTGGCCTATTTTTGTCTCAAACAGCAGTTCTATCTGGTTACAAATTAATTGGACATTGTAAAATACAGAAATGGAAAATTATAGAAAAAGCAATGTACAGAGCATCTTTTCCACCCGTATTTGTTAAAAAGTGGTCCTTGCTTCAGAGGGTGCTTGTTGCAAATGTTATTTCTTTTTCAAGTCTTAAATTACGTGATCCTTTTTATTCCATTCACTGTGGACTAACTGCTTTGAAATATACTTCACCTCCACAAAAACTGTTTCACTTTAAATCTACCTGAACAGAATTGTAATAATCGTATTTTTACTGTTACATTATTAACTTACTTCTGATATTATTTTGCTAGCGACAGAAAAAGTACATGCCTCACAGGTACAAATATTTATTTTGGTTAGAGTTACCAGAGATTATAGAATCATAGAATCAGCAAGGTTGGAAAAGACCTTTAAGATCAAGTCCAACCATTACCGCAGGACTGCCAAGACCACCAATAAACCATGTCACTGAGGCCTTATCTACACGGTTTGTGAACATCTCCAGGCATGGTAATTCTACCCATCCCTGGGCAGCTTGCTCCTGTGCCCTCTTTGTGAAGAAATATGTCTAAACCTCCCCTGGTGCAGCTTGAGGCCATTACCTCTTCTCCTATTACTTGTTACGTGGGAGAAGAGACCAACCCTAAACTCACTACAGCCTCCTTTCAGGTAGATGCAGAGAGTGATAAGGTCCCCCTGAGCCTTCTCTTCTCTAGACCAAACAAACCTGGTTCCCTCAGCAGTTCCTCATCAGACTTGTTGCAATCCCAGGCACAGCTACAGGTTGGGTCAAGAAGTGATTCAGAGCAGCCCTGCAGAGAAGGACTTTGGGGTGTTGGTCGATGAGATACTGAACATGAGCTGGCAGTGTGTGCTTGTAGCCCAGAAAGCCAACTGTATCCTGGGCTGCATCAAAAGGAGTGCAACCAGCAGATCGAAGGAGGTGATCCTGCACCTCTACTCTGCTCTCGTGAGACCCCACTTGCTGTGTGCAGTTCTGGTGTCCTCAACATAAGGACATGGAGCTGTTTGAGCAAGTTCAGATATGGCCCATGAGGATGGTACCATGGCTAGAGCACCTGCCATACGAAGACAGGCTGAGAAAGTTGGGACTGTTCAGCCTGGAGAAGAGAAGGCTGCATGGATACCTCCTGGCAGCCTTCCAGTATCTGAAAGAGGCCTATAGGGGTGCTGGGGAGGGACTCTTCATTAGGAACTATAGTGATAGTACAAAGCGTAATGGCTATAAATTGAAACACAGAAAGGTCAGGTTAGATATAAGGAAGAAGTTCTTTACTATGAGGGTGGTGATGCACTGGAACAGGTTACCCAAAGAAGTGGTAAATGCTCCATCCCTGGCACGGTTCAAGGCCAGATTGGGCAGAGCTTTGGGCAACATGGTCTAGTGTGAGGTGCTATTCTTGTCCGTGGCAGGGGGCTGGAACCAGATGATTTTAAGGTCCTTTCTACCCAGACCATTCTATGATTCTATGATTCTCTGATAACTGAAGGAACTGAGGCATGTGAAGCCTGTGTAGTCTGGATACTGTAGCTTAACTAAAGGCAAACTTTGCTTCAGTATTTTAGCATCAATACAGACTTTAAAAGTTTGTGTACAACTTTTCTGGTAAAATGCATACATGCATATCTACATGCATACATTTGGAATTCATCTTTTGTGTGTGTGATTTTATTTCTAAATAATGTTTATATTTTAAGCTTAAAGGAAATTGGAAAATACATTTCCTTGTGTCAAGTCATAACAAAATCTTTGTGGTCTTTATGTCAGCACAAATACTTTCGCCTGCATCTCCGCGTGATGAAATTGTGTGGCTGACATAAATGCTTTCCAAGAGTTGTCGGCATTTTATAGAATATGTGTCACAGAAATGAGTGCATATTCTTTAAGGTTGTTTGGAATTAGGTATTAGAACTAACTGGATGACTTGTAGAATGAGTAAAAGCTTTTGTACATTACTGAAAACATTTGACATACTAAAAATGTGATAATATGGAACTGTTATAGGTGGTTTAAATTAGACCACTTGCTTTTCGTAGATCTTAGATTATGACCTGCAATACACTTGCAAGAATTTTTTGTCAAAGGAATACTTTAATGCACCCTTTTAAAAATGGTTTAGTATGGACTGGATGGGGAGTGGGTTGAATGGTTTGCACCATAAGTATATTTAACATTTTCTTTCTTTTTGATTCATATGCATCTTTATTTTATTCTATGTGTTGTAGTTCTCTGACAGGGAAATCAGTTGATCAATCAGCATTTTCTTGATTTCTCAATTATTTACTGGCATGTGTATAACTAGTATACAGACTGAAAATGCATATATACATTACTGAATTACAACTGAAAGCGCATATAAAATCATGCATGTTCAAGCAGACTATATAAATGGTGTATGTAGGTACAGACTCATGAAACTGTAAGTTAAAGTACATGAAATTATTAATAAATGTACTGAATAAACCACGTGTAGTTTGTTACTACTAAAAACACATGGAAAAGAGATAGACCAAATAAACACTTGTATTCATATGGTAAAATTACCATATTATTTTAAAGTTTTATTACAATTGTTTTCTTTAAACACCTCCTGAGTAAAGAGATGTGTCATATTGTTCAGAAAAGCCATAACTTACTATTTTGATCAAAACTCCCACATCCCTCTGGTATTACATGTTGATGCAAAGCCTATTACAATCAATACCAAGCAATTGCATCTCATTTTTCATCAGTCAGCATGCTAAATCCTTGATGGATAACTAAGACAGTAGTCAATATCTGAGAATGACTCTGATTTCATACACATTTCTCCTGTTACTGCTGTTGTCTGGCAACACAAAATACATCAAATGATTCTGAAAATGCCAGGACACACTATGAAAATATCAGGGAAATAAGAGCACTTTCTCCAGGTTCTTTAAGCAATAAGTTAAAACAGGATTGGCATCTACATTCCCATACTTTGAGATTTCTAATAACATTATTTTTGGTAATTAAATTACATTTCAAATGAAGACAAACTGCATATTAAGGACATCAATAGGTTTCCCTGACCCATCACTGTAGAGTTTAGACATGTTAATGCTTCCTAAGGAGTTTATTTAAGCAACATATTTAGTATTTTGATTTTCAGTCATATTCTGACTCAAGCAACTTTATTGTTCCTCTGTAGTAACAACACTGGCCCAGAACAAGTCAGTAGTAGTTTTGTCATCTCTATAGAACCTGTCATTTGCCCTATCTAAAGATGTAAAGACAGGTGACCCTCTGTCAGGGGCTATGGAATAGATGTTCTGTAGATAATAACTATCTCTTGGTTTCTAGAGTATGAGTATCAGATGCGAATAGAAAAATAAAGTGTTTCAGATGATTACAGGTGACTTGAGCACAGGGTATTATTCTCTTTTTATAAGCTGAATCTGTGCAATGTAACTTTGGGCTTTCAGTCTTCTCGTGTGGTCAATGCATGATGTGTAATCAAAGTCTAAACAATAGTGCTCTGGAAAAGATCCAAGAGGAAGTGAGGAGTCTCGGAGGCAAGAGTCTGCCTGAACTCTCTCTGTTTTGTATGAGTCTAGGGAGGAAATGTGCTTGCTCACAAATAAGTTGCAGGCAAATGCTGCTTAGGTTGTTACACTAGTCTGAAAATCCTGTGAAATTCTTTCTGTTGCAGAAAAAAACTGTGTGCCGGTTTCATCTTCTGCCCATAAAAGCCTATTTGAATCACAATTACTGATATTCATAATATGAGAACAGTTATAAAATTAAATCTACCTATTTTTTACATCTCCTTGACAGTCAGTATTTCAGTTTGTTGTTCTTGTGCTTTGATTTGCTATGTTTGCATTCTTACAAAACAGGAGGCTAAGATACTGAATAGTAAATAGAAATACAGAGAAAATAAGGCATATCTAAGTAGAAGCTATGTTTATGTTTCTATTCTTTCTGCAGTTTAAAAAGGTTTTTGTGTAGCTTCATCTTATCTTTCAGTATTAAATATGCCAGAGGTAATTCAAGTGATAAAACAGTTGCAAATGCACAAATGTGCAAAATAAAAATATAAACATATTTGGAAGTGCAGATGTAATCCTATATTTTGCTGTCTTTAAGTTGTGTTTTTAT
Source organism: Lathamus discolor (assembly GCF_037157495.1). Taxonomy (NCBI): domain Eukaryota; kingdom Metazoa; phylum Chordata; class Aves; order Psittaciformes; family Psittacidae; genus Lathamus; species Lathamus discolor. Next base: position 79,064,299 of record NC_088909.1, read on the forward strand.
AGCTCATACTGTGGATGAACTAGCTTTCAGAATTTCAAATTTAAATTTACAACATATTGTTTATATATGTCATCCTTTTGTCCCTGCTTACAGTGTTGGCAATGTTTCTAGTGTCACGCTCTTTATCAAGGCACGTTCTTTCCTTTCAAGACAAAGTCATAGTAGAAATGGGAACTTCAAACAGGAAAGTTGCCAAGGTGTCTGTGACATGCAAGGGAATAACAGCATCTTTGAGATTTAGTTCTGGACACCCTTACAGGAATCACTTTATTCTAGTGCAGAACTGACCAAGCTGCAATGAAAATTTACTTCTGCCAAGCTTCTTTTAGGGTTCAGGGCTCAAGTGTCCTTCAGACAGCACTTCACTCACTCAGCTTCCTTCAGCTTTTTCCTATGGTAATTTGAAAGACTATATGGGAAGGAGATTGGGAGAAATGAGGAGGCTGTAGACCATTTTAATCAACAAGCTGTGCCTCAGAGGTGACAAGGAAGTAGCTTGTCAGATCCTGTTCCAGGGCTGCCTTCCTGGAAAGCAGAGTCAAGATGAAAACTGATTTAGCAGTAGACGAACTGCTACAATTCAGATGGGGTTTGAGGGCAGCTTGGACAGATGTTCCCGTCTTATGCTTATTGATTCCAAATGTGTCTAAAGCTGTTTAGCACTGGCAGATAGGAATGACAGGCAATGTAACTTTGTTCATCTTGATTCAGGCTGCGAAGTTCTTAAAAAGTATCAGAGGCAATATTTTTCTTTCTGTTTTTTTTTTTTTTATTTGTTTTTTCTTTTTTCAATTTTCTTTATTTAATTTGGGTTTTCTTTCCAAAATTATTGTTCATAAAACTTCATTAAAACGAAGTTAAGAACTCTGGTGTCAATCTGTGTTCACAATATTGCAGATGTTATCTCAGAAATTCCAGAGTTCTTAGGTGTACGCTGTTTTAAGAATGGCACACCTGATAACGGTATCTAACAAAGCCAGAGAGCTCACTGTCTAAAAGGTGAAAAGATAAAGTTCACAAGGACTGAGACCTGCCTCTCTGTGGTGTTTTTTGTTGGACTGTGCTCTCGAAGTTTTCCCTCTTGTTTTGCTTCTGGCTCTTTTAGAAGAGAGAAAGATCTGTTGCTTGCTAGTTGCTAACAAGTAACATAAAGCTATACTGAGAGAAAGGAGCTAAAGGAATGAAACAGTTTATAAATGGAACAATTTCTGATTTTTTTTTTCGACTCACGAGGCTGGTTTGATGTAGAATTACGCTGTGAAATGTATGTTCTCCAATATTTAAGGCTACCTTTCAATGAAAATTGATTTACTCATCAGTCCTTGTTTTCAGTGGAAATTTTGCTGGGTTTTTATTCAACAATCAAATTTCTAAATAGACCACATAAAACCACACATCACTTTGATGACAGTTTATAAATAAGCTGCTGACTAAAAAGTGTTGGTAGTATGGGACTGAAAAATGTCTGATATTGTGGCTATGTGCAAATGCTATTTGGGTTGTGCAAGTATTATTAAGCTATGCTATAAACGTGGTGTAAAGTTAATTTGTATCATGCCATTCAGCAGCAGGAAGTTGAAAATTTTATGACCATGTATTAAATAACTTTGACCTTGTTTCCAACTTATTTTTCACATGACATATTTTCTAATTCATATTCATCCTGCTTATCACCTCTCATGCATCTTTGTTGATCAAGTTGTCTTTCACTCTCTTTATTCAGGTTTGTTGTTTCCCTTTTCATTTGTTCTGTTTCCTCCTCATTTATCTATTTTTCTTTGCCTTTTTTTACTTATGCAAATTTATTTCTATGTCCTTTCCTCAATATTAGCTAAACTAATGAGGATTCTTTTTTTTTTCTGAAGACTTCAAGATTTTGATATATATTATTTTCTTTCATTAGGTAATTCCTTATAATGCTACTAAAAGTTGTTGTACAGTCCCTGAGCGTAATAGATCTCATTTACCTGTTCAGGAGAACACTTAAAGAGGCAAAGTTAACAAACAAAGAGAGCTTTACAATACCTGAAAGACTTTTCAGTATATTTTAATAATCCTTTTAATTAAATATTTATCTCCTGGGTTCAGTGCATTATAAATAAACAATATTTAGCTAAATAAAGGGGCTGAGGGACTAGTATCCCAATTTCTTCTGTTTGTCACCAAGATAGCTTGCATTGCCTTATCCACCAAATGTGTGAGGCAACATGCAGTGGTGGTTATCAGAAGGTAGTAGGAGGCAGGAGACTTCCGTGCTGCTCATGATTCTGTCCCATTTCCTTCTACAGCCTGTGTTGAATTACTTAGTCCCTGTTTGAATGTGCCTGTTTCCACATGCTTTTTCTTTCCTCTTTTTTTCTTTTTTTTGAACCTAAGAGTTCTGCTTAGAATTAAATTGTTGTGAGTTGCTCTATTATGAATGCAATAGCATATACAGCCGCAAAAGAGATAATTTTCAGTGCAATTTCAGTGAACTATGGGCATAACTTATTTATGGGGGCTGTGCATCATATGGATCATGAGTCAATCAATGTTGACAAAAATGCCTGACAAATAAATCCATTATGGAAATCATTTTTCAAATGGTTTCTTTCGCGAAACAGTTAACGTAAGAAGAATACTATAGAATGTAAAGGAGAATGAACTGGTAACTTTCTTTTTCTTCACAGGAATTTTAATAGGAAACTTCGTTGTGTGGTACAAAGACCTTGACTATACGCAGATGGAGCTTTGAAGATCTTCTTTAGGGCAGTTTCTTGGCGACATACTTAGGTTGCATTCTCTAATGTTTATTTTTAGAGAATCCTCTTATTTGATAACAACAGTACAGAGCACAAGGGTTACAGATAATAATACTTAATCCCACAAAAAAAAATATAAAGAAAACTGTGCTTACAGAAATATAAGTTCTATAAGATAGTCCTCTGCATAGTAGTAGGTCATACCATCATTTAGATCAATACCCCATGATGCTTGTAACAAAAGAATTACCAATGTGTTTTCTTAGAATCTGACACCATTTTTTATTCTCCCTCAGTACAATTATTGCACCTACTTTTTATAAATTGGACATTTTACTGTGATTTGTTTTCCCCATTTCTCATTGTACGATCACCACCCACCCCACCCCCCCCCCCCAAAAAAAAAAAAAAGAAAAGTACAACTTAAATTGAACCACAAATGTATTTATAATTTCTCAGGGAGAAAAGATGTGCATCTGAATGTGATATAACCAAGGGTTTGAAATTCAAAAGTTTACTGTTATATCTTTAATTATATTATCAAAAACTATGATGTTTCAATAAAATCTTTCCCAGAATGATGATAAAATAAACTTTCTTTATTTTTTAAAAAACTATTTAAAATTCTCTCCAGAGAGAGAGAATGTGTTTTTTTTACCACATTCTACAGATTCTCAATAGACTTCTATGCTGTGCAGCAGTCATGTATATGGGAATTTCAATGTCAGCAATTAAATCATGCTCAATTATATATCGGTATCAGCTTGTTTTCTTTTTGGATAAAAAATCTAATCTTATATCACTTGAAATAAGGGTCATTGCAGACAAGAGAAGGAAATCTATAGCATGGTACTGGTATAAGGGAAGTAAAAACACAAATATATCTGCGGTTTTCATGTAAGGAATAAAGTGTGATCATCTTACGGAGAGCTTTAACTAGTCTACAATAAGACACATCTGTCTCTGTATTAAACAGCATTCAGATCATGACTATTACCACATCTAGCTGCTTTTGACTTTCCAGCTCACGAACTGGGCACCCTTTTGAATAAAGGAAGCTTCACTTAGAGGAAAAAGAAAAAGAAAGGCCTGGGTTTGAGTTTTAGTGTTTGAAAGTTTCTTCTGGGTTGCTCATGGAAAAAAATGCTAAAAGTGTTTGAGTAAAAATTGAAAGACAAGCCTTCTGAAAATCTAGGGTATCTAGTTAATTTTGTGGCTTTGGAAGTGATGAGTTTTAACCACAAAGTATCATTAAAAAGTTTGAATCCAGTAATGACTGAGAAGATCAGATGCCACAAAAAAAGACAAACAACAGAATATGGATGAGCCTGTGTACTAATACAAATAATAAATGACTTTTCATTTGTAGGACAACTGTTTTCTAGAAGGTGTCTATTACTTTCAATCTTTATTTAACTCTTGCTTTTCTGGATTTTTGATTTTATATAAACACACAAAAGACATCTTCTTCTGCAAAAACCATGTAAGTAAACATGTTCCCTTGGAAAGTTTGCACTTCTAACGTATTGTAGATAATTTATATTAATTTATATTAATTGATTTCCTTGTAGGTGCTGGACAAAACTTTTAGTTTTAAATATAATGCATGGTCCTAAAAGATAGGACTATCAGACTATAATTCTCTAGGTAAGATAAGATCTCTCAATGGTATATATATATTATACACCTATATATATATATATGCATCGAGTTACAAAACATTAATTAAAAAAAACCTGTATCAATGTAATTTGGATTTTAAGGTATGTGTGTGTAAGACTATAGTACAGATGTTATGAACATACTTTCAAGTGCTTTCAAGGCACTGGCAGGGGAAACGAAGTTACTGTGCTAAAGCAATATTCCATCCCAAATAAAAACGTGGCCCATTTTCATGTCTGTGGGTGCATGTTTTGGCTTTGTGTTGTTGACTGAAGCAAGGCAGTTAGTGTACACAACCAAGAAAAAAGGAGAAAGGATAAGAACATTCTATTGCTGATAGAGGTTTCAGCACCATGAAAATATAGTAGTTACAAAAGGTAGACAGTGCCAGAGGGATTGGTGCTAGTCACTTTGCTGTACTTCTTAAGTATATTAAGCCTTAACCAATAGAAGGTGAGCAGAGAGGTTTTTTTGATTAATCTAGAGAAATAGACAACTTGTGATTCCCAACAGAAACACACAATAGATTTGAGATGTTGATATTGTATAGAAGCTGTAGTTCGCTAATTATTTCTAGATGAGATTCCTTTCAAATTTTCATTCTGTAGTTGACAGATACATATGATGCTGGTAACCTATGACAATTAATTGATTCTTGTTCCTTTATACCCTCAAAAGTTGTATCAGAGGATCTTAAAGTGCTGCTAAAGTCCATGTATGATTTATAGTGCTTCAACTTCAGGAAAATGTACAATTGGGAAAACTAGACTCATACTGACTCAGGTTAGCTGTGTGACTGAATATAAGGGGATGACATAGCAAAGCTTTTTGTTCAGAGAGCTATGAACCTTGAAAACAACTGAAAAGTTCTATGCTATAATTTTAATTGTTATTGATGTAAATTCAAGCTTTTCACAAATTTGACTTCAGTGCAGATGATTTAAGTAGAGCAGCAAATAGAATCATAGAATAGTTAGGGTTGGAAAGGACCTTAAGATTGTTTAGTTCCAACTCCCCTGCCATGGGCAGGGACACCTCACACTAAACCATGTTACCCAAGGCTCTGTCCAACCTGGCCTTAAGCACCGCTAGGGTTGGAGCATACACAACTTCCTTGGGCAACCCATTCCAGTACCTCACCACCCTTACAGTAAAGAACTTCCTCCTTATATCCAATCTAAACTTCCCCTATCTAAGTTTTAATCGGTTACCCCTTGTCCTATCACTACAGTCCCTAATGAAGAGTCCCTCTCCAGCATTCTTATAGGACCCCTTCAGATACTGGAAAGCTGCTAGAAGGCCCACACAGCCTTCTCTTCTAAAGGCTGAACAGCCACCAACTTTCTCAACCTGCCTTCATACTGGAAGTGCTCCAGTCCCCTGATCATCCTCATGACCCTCCTCTGGACTTGTTCTAACAGTTCCATGTCCTTTTTATGTTGAGGACACCAGATCTGTACACAATACTACAAGTGAGCTCTAACAAGAGCAGAGTAGAGGGGCAGGATCACCTCCTTCGACCTGCTGGTCACTCTCCTTTTGATGCAGCCCAGGATACAGTTGGCTTTCTGGGCTGTGGGTGCACACTGACAGCTCATGTTCAGTTTCTCATCAACCAATACACCTAAGTCCTTCTCCGCAGGGCTGCTCTGAATCTCTTCTCTGCCCAACCTGTACCTGTGCCTGGGATTGTTCTGACCTGGGTGCAGGACCGTGCACTTGTCATAGCTAAACTTCATGAAGTTGGCATCGGCCCACCTCACAAGCGTGTCGAGGTCCCTCTGGATGGCATTCCTTCCCTCCAGTGTATCAATTGAACCACACAGCTTGGTGTCATTGGCAAACTTGCTGAGGGTGCTCTCAATCCCACTGTCCATGTCACTGACGAAGATGTTGAACAAGACCAGTCCCAACACCGATCCCTGAGGGACACCACTCATTACTGGTCTCCAGCCTGACACTGAGACATGGACCACAACTTTTTGCATGCTGCCATCCAGTCAGTTCTTTATCCACTGAGTCGTCCATCCATCAAATTCATGTCTCTCCACTTCAGAGACAAGGATGTTGTGTGGGACAGTGTTGAACGCTTTGCACAAGTCCAAGTAGATGACATCAATTGCTCTACCCCTGTCCATCAGTTCTGTAGCCCCATGTTAGAAGGCCACCAAATTGGTCAGGCAGGATTTCCCCTTAGTGAAGCCATGCTGGCTGTCACCAACAACCTTGTTGTTTTTCATGTGCCTTAGCATGCCCTCCAGGAGAATCTGCTCCGAGGTTTTGCTAGGCACAGAGGTGAGACTGACTGGTCTGTAGCTCCCTGGGTCATCCATTTTTTCCTTCTTGAAAATGGGGGTTATATTTCCCTTTTTCCAGTCGACGGGAACTTCACCTGGCTGCCACAATTTTTCAAATGTGATGTACACTGGTTTAGCAACTTCATTTGCCAGCTCCTTCAGGACCCGCAGATGGATTTCAATGTGTCCTGGGTTTACCAGGAGCCGTTTTGCTTCTCCTTAGTAACTGGTGCAAGCTCTGTGTTTTGACTTCCAGCCTGGGCAGAGAGTTGATAACACCGATTGTTTTTAATTGTTGTTAAGTAATGTTTATTCTGGCCAAGGACTTTGTGAGTCTCATGCTCTGCTGGGGACGAGGGGAGGCCAGGAGGAAGCAGAGACAGGACACCTGACCCAAACTAGCCAAAGAGGTATTCCATACCACAGCACGTCTTGCCCAGGGAGGTAACTAACTGGGAGTTATCCAGAAGGGCGCTCTCTTTCTTCGGGGGGGTCGAACTCCTTTGGCGGTGGTATCGTATTCTCTTGTTATTTTCTCTTATCAATATTATCATTGGTGGTAGCAGTAGTGATTTGTGTTATACCTTAGTTACTGGGCTGTTCTTATCTCAACCCATGGGAGTTATATTCTCCTGATTCTCCTCCCCATCCCTCCAGGAATGGGGAGGGTCGGGGGTGGGTGAGTGGACGAGCTGTGTGAATCGGTTTAAACCACGACACAATGGGTCCCATGGACTTGTGAACATTAAGGTTCTTAAGATGCTCTCAAACCAAGTCCTCTCCTACTGTGGGCCGAGGGTCTTCATTCTCACAGTCCCTGCATCTGCCTTCCAAGACTTGGGTGGTGTGATCTGAGCATTTGCAGTAAACACTGAGGCAAAGAAGTCATTAAGAACCTCAGCCTTCTCCAAATCCAGGGTAGCCAGCTCTCCTGATAGCTTCCAGAGGGCACCTACGTTGTCCCTAATCTGTCTTTTGTTCGCTACATACCTATAGAATCCTTTCCTGTTATCCTTAACATTCCTAGCCAAGTTTAATTCTAACTGGGCCTTACCTTACCTAACACGGTCCATAGCTTCCTGGACAACATCCCTGTATTCTTCCTAGGCCACCTGTCTTTGCTTCCACCTTGCTTCTGCCTCTTTTTTCCTTCGAGTTTTCCTCAGCAGCTCCTTAACCATCCAAGGAGGTCTCCTGGCCCTCCTGTTGCACTTCCTTCTAGTTGGGACTCAACACTCCTGAGCTTGTAGTACGTGATCCTTGAATATCAACCAATAGTCTTGGGCCCTCCTTCCCTCTAAGGCTATTTCCCATGGAACCTTACTAAGCAGGTTCCTGAAGAAGCCAAAGTCTTCCCTCTTGAAGTCCAGGGCAGTGAGCTTGCTGCACGTTCTTCTCACTGTCCTGAGGATCTTGAACTCGACCATCTCATGATCGCTGCAACCAAGGCTGCCCTGGAGCAGTCACATTTCCAACCAGCCCTTCCCTGTTGGTGAGCACAAGGTCAAGCATGGCACCTCTCCCTGTCAGCTCCTCTATTATTTGCAGAAGGAAGTTATCTTCCACAAAATCGAGGAACCTCCTGGATTGCTTGTGACAGGCTATACCGTCCCTCCAACAGATATCAGGGTGGTTGAAGTCCTCCATGAGAACAAGGACCTGCAAGCATAAGGCTGTTCCTATCTGTCTACAGAGTGCTTCATCCAGAGTCCTCTTGATCAGGAGGTCTGTAACAGATCCCCACAGTAATGTCTCCCCTCGCTGTTCTCCCTTTAACCCTGACCCACAAAGTCTCTGTTGACTGCTCACCTGTCCCCAGACAGAGTTCCATACTCTCCAGACTATCACTAACATAAATAGCAACCCCCCTCCCCATCTGCTGGGCCTGTCTTTTCTAAAGAGCCTGTAACCCTCCATTCCAACACTCCAGTCATAGGAGCCATCCCACCATGTTTCTGTGGCGCCTATTATAACATACCCCATAGACGTGCACACATCTCTAATTCCTCTTTTTTGTTCCCCATGCTATGGGTGTTTGTACAGAAGCATCTGAGCTGAGCTACAAATGAAGCCGGCTCACTGGCTGGAGCAGCTGGAATATCTCTGTATTGCTCCGAGCATTTATTATAGGTGCTGGCATTTGACTGGTTGTGTTGTGGTGAAATGATGCCGCCCTCCCCCAACACATCTAGTTTAAAGCATCCTTGACCAGTCTGGCAAGCCTCCTACCAAAACCACTCTTCCCCTTCATTGTCAGACCAGCTCCACCAGTCCCCAGTAGACCTGGCCTACTAAATTGAGTTCCATGTTCTAGATACCCAAACCCTTGACTATGGCACCACCCTTCTAACCATTTATTAACCTGGCCAATCTTCCTTGCCTTTTTAAGGTCCTCCCCTGTATCCCAGAGAATTGATGAAAAGACTGAGTTCCAGAGCTACTAACCACTTCTCCCAGGGCTCTGTAGTCCTTTAAGTTCTCTGGATTACTGCTATTTGTATCACTAGGACCCAGATGGATCACTAGAAGCGGGTAATAGTCCATGGGACTTACTAGAGCAGGCAGCCTCTCTGCAACGTCCCTGACCCACGCCCCTGGTAGGCAACTCACCTCCCTTGAGACTGGGTCAGGCTGACAGATGGGTGCCTCTGTTCCTTTCAGAGTCCCCTACCACTATGACCTGCCGCTTCTTCCTGGAAGTATCAGTAGTGGTCTTCTTTACCAGTGCATCAGCCGGCTGTTCATGGTGCGAGTGTGTTTCTTCATTAGCTTGTGCAGAACAGCAAAGCAGTTCTGGGTGGGGACGTCAGATTTAGGAGGAAGACCCTTGCTTTTTATTGTCCTCCTTTTTTTGTTTATGTTTTTGGTTTTTTGAGGTTTTTTTGTTACTATTTCCCAGCTTCCTGGGTTAAGGGCCTCCTTCTTTCCTCCATGAGCTACAGGGGATGCTTGAGGCCCCTGCGCAGTTTGTGCCTGGAGCAAGCAGCCCTGCTTCCTCAGCTTCCCTGACATCTTTCAGCCTGTTGATGGTCTCCTGCAGCTCAGCCACCTGCTGCAGGAGGACCTCCACCAGGGAGCACTGAGTGCAGCCCTGCCCACTGTGCACCTTCAAGAGACCAGTGCAGGCACCCTCTACACTCCGAGCTCTGCACTGCAGCCTCCCCTCTCATCGGCTCTGTCTGGGCGCCCACACTGGCCGCCTCTGGGACAAACAGAGCACAGCTCCCAGACCAGGCCCTGGTCATAAGGCAAGCGCTCACCATCCTGCTCAAACTGCCTCTACCTGCCCTGGTTGCTGCGCTCCCGGTCGCTCGCGCACCCTATGGCAGGTTTTTACCCACTCAGGGTTGGTGCCCCTCCTCCTGGCTCCGCCCCCTGTGAGTCCTTGCTCGCGTCCGCGGAGCTGCCGGCTCCTGGGCAGGACGAGGACTTGAGAGTCCCGCGGTGGTTGTTGCCGCTGTGAGTTGAGGCTCCTGAACGCTGAGCTTCCCCCGCGCCGGTGTTGAAGGCGTCCTCTCTCGAGCTGCTCACCTCAGCAATTCAAATATATGAGCATGTGTGAGCATGTACACTTATTCACATAGGCATGTGCTTTTGCTACCATATTATCACTCAGAAGAAGAGATATTTCCAAAGGTGAAGTTTTTAAGAATGTTGACAATGTCGAAATAGTTTGTGCTATTTACCTCACAAAATAATAGACAAGCAAACAAAATAATGAAAGAAATAAATACTTTTAGCATAGTGAAAGGAAAATATTTGCTGATACTCAGAAAGAAAAGCCTTAAACTGAACAGGAGAAAAAAAAAAAAAACTGAGAGCACTCATGAGACTGAAGTGGACCAAACCATCTTTTTCCTCTTTCTAGAACTCTTTTCTCCATGTCTTACTTCTGTGTGACTGAAATAACCAAATGGTCCCAGAAGGGAAACTGAATTATGCCATATCTTTGTAGCAGTGGAACATTGTATCTGTGTTTTGGCCATACTCAAATGAGATTTAAAGCTACTGTAGACAAAGTATTACATGTTGTATTTACACAGACGCACACACACACAACATTGAATGCATTGTGTTAAGCAGACTACCTTAGAGCATAACAGGAGCTTTACATTCAACATTATGACCAGATAGTGTAGCTGTAAACAGGTAAAGATCACTTTTTGTGCCTTGATTTTCTTTGATAGTTTGCTTCTGTTGGACCTAGTTACAAGTACTTCTCCAAGTAGGCTGAAAATATCTGGAAACGAGAATCTGGGAAGTCTCTATACGTTTTTGTTTGGGTTTTTTTTTTCTTTTTCACATAGACTCTGTTATTAAATATATTTTTGTGCCCCTTCTCTCCATGCATTGTCTTAGAAGAAAGAAAAAACATTACAAAAGGTCTGTCCTTATATTAAAAAAAAACAACCCAAACTGCTCTAATCTTCAGACATAAATATTAATTTTATTACATACATTACTCTTCTTAAAGCTAATGGGACTTTTAATGAAGTAACAAACATCTGCCTTTCATAATATTATTAATATCTGTCAATTATGACCAGAAGAGATAACCAGAAATACTAGCTTATACTAGTATTTGAAGGAACTGCATATTTATTCATAAAAATGTAGAAAAAATAAATATATTTAAAGGACACTTCAGAATAGTAACTATTCGCATTTGTGTGTTTTGGGCCTTCCTACTTATAGCATTGTTCTCCCTATCCTTTTCCATTCGTACCAATGTTTTTTATTGATTTTATTACAAAGTTGTATATAATTATGTTACTAGTTATTTGTATAAGCAAAATAATATTCCACAGGAGCTAAATAAACTGTGAAAAAAAAAATCTGTATTTAAAATATTAAGTGTAATAAAGAAGCAAAGGCAGTGGGGAAGGTAATCTGTACTTACGTTAAGTCAGTAGTGCACAATCTGTAAGAACTGCTTTGTTTTAAAGTGGAATTAAAGATTTTTTAACAGACCTTTCCAGACTATTCTAGTTTACAACTAATGCATGTTTCTAACAAAATCAGTAGAAGTCTAAGAAATGAGAATCAGGTTCAGGTGTTTTATTGAGATGAAAGGAGTAACTAGAGTAGTTGGTCTCATTGCTGTGATTCTTTCTATCCTGTAAGTGCCATGTTGACAATCTTAACAGTAAGTAGCCAGTAAGAAATAACACTTATAAATACTGAGTGACAGAATGTACTAATGCAGAAATATTCGCTCTCTTTATGTCTGTTGCTGTTGCAAAGTGCAGAGGAAAGGAGAAAACACACCTTCAAGTTGGAGGTTGAGCTGCAAATTCTGGTAGCTCTTTACTAGTTACTACTAGTAAAGTGCTACTCTTTGTAAAATTTAACATTAACACTTAAACCAGAAGTTCTAAAATTTGAAGATATAAGCAAGGTTTCTTAAATAGATCATAGCCTGTCCTGAGCCATTCTTCATTTCTTATATGACCTATCAGATATTTATGGAGTGATATTAACCCATCTCTGCTGCCCAAAATCTGCTTCTGTCAGCATAGTGATAGTTCCAGTGCAGTTACAGCAACTAGAAGCATTAGCATGTAAGCTTAAAATCAGAAATGACAACATATAAAATGAAATATCTGTGATTAATAAGAAATTATTCTATAAATAATGTGTCACACGTTTTGTATGCAAGAAAGAAAAATATGTCCTCCTTGAAACACCTGTAAAACATGTCAAAAAAAATAATACAGGAGAATCATAATCAATGGTTTGATGTCAAAAAGGAACTTTGATCTTTTATGTGTATGTCCTGGGTTCAGCAGTAGCATTTTTCTCCTTCTCAGTAGCTGGTGCGGTGCTGTGTTTTGACTTTTGGCCTGGGAACAGAGCTGATAACACAAATGTTTTAGTCCGACCAAGGACTTTCTGAGCCTCATGCTCTGCCAAGGATGAGAGGAGGCCAGGAGGAAGCAGAGACAGGACACCTGATCTAAGCTAGCCAAAGAGGTATTCCATACCACAGCACGTCATGCCCAAGGAGGTAACTGGGAGTTTCCTGGAAGGACCCCTCTTCTAGGGGGTCGAACTCGTTCAGCTGTGGTATGGTATTCTCTTCTCTTGTTACTTTCTCTTATCATTATTATCATTGGTGGTAGCAGTAGTGATTTTTGTCATACCTTAGTTACTGGGCTGTTCTTATCTCAACCCGTGGGAGTTACATTCTCTCGATTCTCCTCCCCATCCCTCCGGGGAGGAAATTTCCATATACCTCCTTTCCTAGAAAGAGCTAAGTTTATCTCTGTCTTAATAAGCTTCTTAACTAGTGTGATCAGCAACTAGCAATTATTAGCAGCTTTATCATCTGAGAGAGTTGTGTAATCAGATTAATTTATTAGGTTCTTTTTTACAAATGCCTCTGCAGAATCTGCTTCTGAGTTCTGTCTTTAGAATTTAAATGTTTCTCCACATGCAACATTAATTTTGCTTAGTGGTGTCATGCTTCTACTGTTCCTGGTCTTCCTTAATATATCAGAAGCAGTCTCTGTGTATAATCTACCAGACTCAAGATATGAAACCTGAATTTTCCATCTGGAATAGTAAAAAGTTCCTACAATTGGTGTTTGCATGCCTTTCTACAGGGACATGGTTGTCATAACCAAATAACACAAGTATATACCTAAATACCTTACAGAATGGTATATAAGGTCTATAAGGTATATAATGGTCAATAAGGTATATAATGGTCTATAAGATGCCTATGTACCTTTAGAATAGAATGAAATGATTTGGGTTGGAAAGATCTTTAAAAATAATCTAGTTCCAACATCCTTGCCATGGGCAGGGACACCTTCCACTAGACTGCGCTGCTCAAAGTCTCATCCAGTCTGGCCTGGAACAGTGCCTTGAATGAGGCATCCACAGCTTCTCTGAGCAACCTGTTCCAGCGGCTCACCAGCTCATAATAAATTTCTTCTTAATGTCTAAGCTAAATCTACCCTCTTCTAGTTAAAAGCCATTCCCCTTGTCCTATTGCTATATATCCTTGAAAAAAGTCCCTTTCCAACTTTTTTGTAGGCACCTTTTAGGTACTGGAAGGCTGCTACGTCTCCCCACAGCCTTCTCTTCTCTAGGCTGATCAACCCCAACTCCGTCAGCCTGCCATCATAAGGTGCTCCAGCACTCTGATCATATTTCTGGCCCTCCTCTGCACCCACTCCAACAGGTCCACATCCCTGTTGTGTTGGGGGCCCTAGAGCTGTATGGAATGTTGAGGTGGGGTCTCACAAGAGCGGAGAAGAGAGAGTGCTGGTCACACTACTTTTGATGCCGCCCAGGACATGGTTGGATTTCCAGGCTGTGAGTGCACACTGCTTGCTTATGTTGAACTTCTCATCGACCAAGACCCCCAGGTCCTTCTCCTCATATCCATAGATATTCTTAAGAAGATGTCTAACAGAATGACAAACAGAAAGATCTTTGATTCCAAGGTCCAGGAGCTTAGCTTACAAAAAGCCTGAATGAAATAATCTATTTTCATGACTTGGCGTACTATGGACAAATCCTCACTAAATTGATTATGTAACTATGACAGTGGTTTCATAAGTCAAAGCACTTGTGTATAACATATATGTTGACAGCAAATCTGTCCTCCAGTTGTTGCAGATAGGCTAAAATGTAACTACAGTACTTAACATTCTTTCACTCTTCTTCAGAGCACTCGCTGCTTTAACAGGAAATAAAAAAAAAGGGGCAAACAAAAACAAAACCCAGGACAAAGTGAATTAAAATGACTTTGTTTCTTTGAATTAGTGAGTTGTGTGCAAATATTAAACCAATGGCTGACATCAGCCTTGCTTAGCTGTAGGGAGGTCTGTAGTAGCACTCTCATAATTTGAGTTTTAAAGTATTTGTCTTTTACAGCATCCAGCCCTCCCTCCGTTCTCTTCAGTACCCACTGTGCTAACACCTGACTCAGCTACAGCTTCTGTTTGAAGGTGGCTTAATGATTTGGATGTAGTGCTGCACAGATCTACACTGTAAACACAGATTCCTGCAAGACCTTAGGGCTCTTGTTCCTCCCATAAGAGCAGACTGGTAACAAATGTGGGAAATAATATATTGTGCTTTACTTTTTAAATTGCTTCTGGGTAAAGCTTTATTCACACATTTTAATGAAACTGTCTATGGAGGTTTTGTTTGTTTGTTTTAAAGACAGTTTTCAGCTACTACCTATCAGATTTTTTAAAAAGTATATGTAAGTTCATATTTAATAAAAAAAGAACCTTTCCTTTATAACTCTAGCTTAACACTCTTTTAAAGAAAGTATGCTTAAAAATGTCTCAAAAAATAAAAATATCATATTTACATCTCATATTTTGGATCACAAAACTTGAAAGATTCTAAGAACAACATTATTGCAAGTTTCTCCTGTGTTCTGGCACAGGATCATACCAAAACCTAAGGGGTTTGCTTTCTTTGTCTTTTTGGTGGGTTTTGGGCCTTTTTCCCAGTATTTGTTTATATAAATAAATATATATAATTCCATATATATATATGAAATATACGGGGAAAATATATTTATTTATATAAATAAAACATTAAAGAACAATGATGAGAGAAGAGAATAGTGGTGGAAAAAAGTTGCCTACTGAGAATGTAAATGGACATAAATAATGATGTGATCTCAGTATGTGTCACACATTTCTTTTGTAGACAGTTTTTACTGGAGCTGGACCCACAAAAATATACAAAGATGAATGTGTGTGTTTGCATACAAAATGCTGTACACTGAGAAGTTTGAAACCATTTCCTGATAAAAATGGGAACTCTTTTTTTTTTTAAAGTTTTCTTATTACTCTTGTCATCTTTTGTCCTTCCAGCACTTTTAATTAAGTAAGTAGACAGATTTCATAATTTGAGTAGTCAGATTTCATCATTTGAGTATGCATACGCATGTATCAACTTAAACTTCTATTTTATCCTCAAGGTCTTAGGACATATTTTCTTCTTTATCTTGGTTTCAGCTTTTTTGTCTCAATTCTAGCCTTGTATTGATTACTATATCTCTTCTCTATTCTGTTTCTTCTATCAAACTGCTTCCCACATTTGGAACTAGTTTTTACCCCATATACCAGGAACAACCAATGGCTCACTTCAACAGTCCCTGTAATTCTCTTTTTTTGCAAAGTCTTTCTATTAATATGTCAGTTTAGTCTCCAGAGTAATTGCCTTGAAGATATAGATGTACACACATGTGCACATATGATTGTTCATGATTTAAGAATCTGACCACAGATGCAGGACTGTTTGAGGGTGACACTCTCAGAATGCGTTATACACTGGAAAATAGAAAGCAGTCCACTTTTCTGTCAAAGGAAATCAAAATAGCGGTCATGTTGTATGCTCTTTTTCTGTACTGGCACTTATATAGCTCAGTAAATGCAAAGAAAATAAAGGGATCAAGAAGAAATAGCGTGAGTTAGTTAGTATTTCTCGTACCTATTCACTTATTCTTCCAAACACTTTTATTTTCTGTTAAAAATTTATTTCCTCTCCCCCCAAGAATGACAATATTAAAAGCAGCTTCTCTTCCCCCACCCTTTCCTTTAATAGTAAAATAGCAAGGAATTTTCTGTAGGAATGGACCAAATATAAATGAATTATTAAAAATCATAAACAGGCACCACATAGTTCAAGAAGTACTGTACAAGAATCAATATAGTTTAGCATAATGTGATCACCTGTTTATAAATTATTCCTCAGAGATCAAGAGTAGACACAAGGAAGGAGTATAAGAACTTTGAACTTCATTTAGTAAGATAATTAATCAGAAAAATAAAAAAAAAAAAAAAAGGCTATTTTGTCTTTGGTCCATGAAACCATGGTTATAGATTCTTTTAACATATTTTAAAAGAAAATCTAGTATATAATTTCTGTTAATAATATGAAATTGCTTTTGCTTCACTTTTCTAGGTTGCTAAATACTTTGTTTCTTATGCTTAACAAACTGTCTCCATGAATCCCTTTCTGACTAAAAATGTCAGAAATTAATAATAGTGGTTGAAGTTTGGTTTGATGACAGTAAACCTAATGTCTCCAATATCGTACAATTGTAGAGCCATGCAATGGTCAGGGTGGGAAAGGACCTTAAGATCATCTAGTTCCAACCCCCTGCCAGGGGCATGGATGCTTCACACTAGACCATGTTCCCCAAGGTTCTGTTCAATCTGGCCTTGAACACTGCAAGGGATGGAGCATTTACCACTTTGAGGCAACCTGTTCCAGTGCTTCACCACCCTTACAGTAAAGAACTTCTTCCTTATATCTAACCTGACCTTCCCCTCAGTTTAAAGCCATGACCCCTTTTCCTATGACTACAGTCCCTGATGAAGAGTCCCTCCCTGGCATCCTTATAGGCCCCCTTCAGATACTAGAATCCTGCTAGGTCTTCACACAGCCTTCTTTTTTCCAGGCTGAACCGCCCCAGATTTGTCAGCCTGTCTTCATATTGGAGGTGCTCCAGCCCTCTTATCCTCCTTGTGGCCCTCCTCTGAACTTGCTCTAACAGCTCCATGCCCTTTTTATGTTGAAGACATCAGAACTGCACACAGTACTCCAAGTGGGGTCTTATGGTTGGTTTCTGATCTGCAAGCTCACACTGAAGACGGATAATGCTGTTTCTCGTTGACCAACACCCCCAAGTCCTTCTCTGCAGGGCTGCTCTGAATCTCTTCTCTGCCCAACCTGTACCTGTGCCTGGGATTGCCATGCCCCAGGTGCAGGAGCTTCCACTTGGTTTGTTTGAAATTCAAGATGTCATAGGCCCACCTCTCAAGTGTGTCAGGGTCCCTCTGGATGGCATTCCTTTCCTCCAGTGTATCAACTGAACCATTCAGCAAACTTGCTGAGGGCGCACTCAATCCCACTGTCCATGTTGCCGACACAGATGTTGGACAGGGTTGGTCCCAACACCGCCATTGAGGGACACCACTCATTACCAGTCTCAAGCTGGACACTGAGCCATTGACCACAACTCTCTGCATGTGGCCATCCAGCCAATTCATTATCCACTGGATGGTCCATCCATCAAATTCAGTTTAGAGACATGGATGTCATGTGGGACCTTGTCAAACACTTTACATAATTCCAGACAGATGATGTTAACTGCTCAGCTCTATCGAGCAGTTCTGCAGCACCGTCACAGAAGGCCACCAAATCTGTCAGGCATGAATTGCCACTAGTGAAGCCATGCTGGCTGTCACCAACCACCTCCTTGTTTTTTATGTCCCTTAGCATGCCTTCCAGGAAAATCTGCTCTATGATCCTGCCAGGCACAGAGGTGAGACTGACTGGTCTGAGTTTCCTTGGTCTTCCATTTTCCCCTTCTTGAAAATGGGGGTTATATTACCCTTTTTCCAGTCATCAGGAACTTGACCTGACTGACATGATTTTTCAAATATGATGGACAATGGTTTAGGAACTTCATCTGCCAACTCATTCAGGACCCACGGATGGATTTCATGAAGTCCCATGGACCTGTGCACATTCAGGTTCTTAAGATGCTCTCAAACTTACAGTGGGCCTAAAGTCTTAATTCTTCCAATCCCTGCATTTGCCTTCCAATACCTGTGTAGTGAACATATGTTACACTGCAACTAGGTATTCTTATGAAAGAAGTTATTCGCAGACATATGATCTCTTATTTCCCTGCTTCTGCCTACAGTACTTGGGAGAATATTTTTCAAATAAGAAAATACTGTAATTTTTAGAATCTGTTTAACTGAATCTATTTAGTTTCTGAATCGGTAAAGTCATTTAAGTCCCTGTGTGTCTTTGAGGGAGAAAACAGCACTCATCTTCAAGTTGCTGGGAACACTTTCATACTTAAAGATATACTGAAGTGTCTTCCTAACTGAGAATCTTGAATTGTATTTCTGTGGAGGAGAACATAGGTTTAAATCGTTATCAGGAAAAGTTTGACTTTCTGTCAGACCTGTTACTCATATTGCAATTAAATTAAATTCTAACTGATTTAGTTTTCGATCAAACTAAATATTCCATTTGATCCAAATCAATTTGAAACCATTTTCTTTAGAGCTCTGTGTAGAATGAATTCTTAGGAAGTCTTGCTTTGAAGACCTTGGGCTTTTCTTCAGTATCTTACAGAAATTTAGTTTAGATTTTAATGTAATTTTAAATAGCGCAATGAGCCACCTAAACCAGGGCCTAAGTAAATCTTTATAGAGGTAGTTATTGCCCATCTCAGGTAGCATGTTATCTGTACTGGGCACATTCTCAATTATAGTTTAACAAGCTTAAAACGTGAGATACAGCTGGGCTCTGTACAGCAGTGTGTGGTGGGTGGGTGGGAGGCAGTGAAAAAGTTGAAGTATGGGAAATTCAGGATGGAGATAAAAAGAAGCTTTTTCTCCATGCAGACAGCCCGATGATGGAGCTAGGTCACAGGGAGTTTGCACCATCTCTGACCTGGGAATTTTCATGGCTTGATCAGGTTCATCCTGAGCAGCCCACCTGAGCTCACACTGAGCCTGCTCTCCCACCTGGCTGGGCTGGAGAACTCACCAGCTCACTGTCAGCTCTCAATCCAGTTTCCACCCAGTCTCTATTTGTGTTTGGGATTACCCCAGTCCAGATATGGGACCTTGGCCTTGGCCTTTCTGAACTTCATGAGGTTTGCATGGGCCCACCCCTCAAGTATGTCAGGGTTCCTCTGGATGGCATCCCTTCCCTCAAGCATATCAGCTGCA
Organism: Lathamus discolor; assembly: GCF_037157495.1. Lineage (NCBI taxonomy): Eukaryota > Metazoa > Chordata > Aves > Psittaciformes > Psittacidae > Lathamus > Lathamus discolor. The sequence continues at coordinate 79,083,733 of NC_088909.1, forward strand.
GCACTCAGTTCATCTGTATACTTGCTGAGGGTGCATTTGATCCCACTGTCTATGCTGACAATAAAGGTATTGAATCATTGTGATGCCAGTATGGTATCCTCCTGAGGGACAGTCCTTTTACTGATTTCTTCCTGAAGCTCTTGACAACTCTGTGGATGTAGCCGTTCAAGCCAATTCCTTATTCACCTAACAATCCACCCATCAAACCTGTATCTCTCCAACTTAAGGATGTTGTAAGTGACCATGTCAAAGGCCTTGTGGAAGTCAAGATAGGTGACATCAATTTTTCTTTCCTTATCCACCAGCACAGTCACTCCATTGTAGAGAGCCATCAGATTAATCAGGCAGAATTTGCCCTTTGTAAAGCCATGTGGTTGTCTCCACCACTCTGTCTTTCATATGCCTTGACATACCTTCCAGAAGTATCTGTTCATGATATTACCAGGCCCAGAAGTGAGATTGACTTTCTCTGACTGTAGTAAAATGTTGGTATCTGATCATATCTTCTTATTTTAAAACAGCATTCTTCTGATTGTGACCATAAAGGAATCTTTCCTTTCTTTACAGTATCTGCTGTCTTTCCACAATTATTACCTATCTCTAATGACCTTTCCATTGTAGTGTGTGTATTATTTTGTCAATTCTTCATTTGTTTTCAGCTTAACTTTAAGATCAATGAACTTACTTGTCAATCTGACAGACCACCAGTTCTTTGTGTAATTAATTAAGCCTTTTCTTTTAAACTCAAGCCCAACAGAGCATTCAGCAAATTCTTCCTGAGATGAAAATCCTCTTCTGCAAAAAGAGACAAATGTTTAGCTGTTTTTTTAGATTGCTTTTGTGTCTGTCCATGCCACTCTTGTTTACAAGAAAACTAGATTTTCATCTTTGCAAATCCTGGGGTTTTTTTAAGTTACTCACCTTTTAAATTGAAACACTCCTGTCTAGCACTAACAGATTAAATGGTATATAACAGGAAAAAAAAATCTGTTATATATACGCACATATAAAAAAAAAACCAATGTATAATATAAATATATATACAGAGAGAGGTGGCTGCTATATTTCTGAACCATTCTGTAAGAGTAAATCAAGTCACAGAAGTACTGATATAATGTGGTGAAGGAAAAAGGCACAGATACTTACACTTGCTTGCTTTCTGCTTATAGTCACCAATATTAAAATCAACGAAGGGTATACAAAATTTACATTACTTTGAATAATATTCATAAATTGTCACTCTTTTATCATGAAAGTTACAAGTGAAATTTATAATTTACTCACCTATATAATTTTCTGAATTCTCCCAAGCTGGCAGCCATTCTCCCTTTATTCTTGTTTTAATTTGTATTGTGGTGCTTGTCCCTCCTGAACGTGCCATTGCAGAAACATTATTGTGGAAAGGAGTCAATCATTTTGAAATCCGAAAAAGGTGGGAAAAATTTAACTGTAGTTCCACAGTTCATGCCAAAACAAGGTTTCATTGATTTCAGTGGTCACTTCACTCCTCTAACTCATTGACTTCAGTCAGTTTTGCTTCACTAAGGATTTTGTGATCACATACTTCATTTGGACAAAATGGATCCATTTTTCAAATTGTCAGTGTGTGCTTGGGAAGGTCAAAGCTGTATTTTGTGTAAGCTAAACTAAAAAAGACTTAAGCTGTGAGGAAGAAAGTGAAGATGAGAACAAGAAAGACAGAAGATGGGAAGTGAGGCAGAAAGGGTGTGTCAACACTTCATTTTTCCTTTGAGCTCCTAGGAAGATGTTATCGGTGATCTACTTACTTTGTTTCTACTCCCTGATATTTAATGTTTTGGAGACAGTAGAGGAAGATAAAGGTTTTATATTGCTGCTTCACCAATTCTACTATCTTTTTTTCATGATTAAACATTGTCATTACCCATCTTAGACCTGAAAGTGTGACCCACAAACCTCAAAAATATTTACCCTTATCTCAGAACTTTTTAAGGGTTGTTTGACACCTACATTTCTGTTAGCGGTTGCCAAGTATAGCAGACAGACAGTGACAAGACTGCCACAGCTCCATGCCACCAGGTTGAGAGCGAAAACTGAACGGTGGAGCATGTAGTTCCAGTAACGCATACGCACACATATATAGTATGTATATATGTACATAAATGCAGCAGACCACACAGATCCACACAGGCAGAAACCACAGTATTATCAAGAGACCCGTGTAAGTCTTCACCTAAAAGTGAGGATTTACAACCTCGTGGTTGCTACTGGTACAGAGCCCCTCAAACAGATATATGTGTGCACAGGCACAAATGTGAAGCCCCTGGCAGCAGGGCTTAGACACACAGTCTGTCCAGTAACTTCCTCTTGATCCTTCTGTCTCTCTCTCTCACACACACACATGCACACACACCGGCCACATCCCCACATCAGCAGGCCTTTCAGCTGACCTTCATCCCCATGGTCATTCCAGTGTCAGGCTTGGACTGCTGGGAGGCAGTCCCTCCAGGGGACTCATCCTCAGAGGCACTCACAGTCCGGTCCTGGGCCTCCCACCCCTCTCCCTGTCTGGTCGGGCTGCACATTCACTGGTTATCACACACTGCCTCAAACCACCCTTATGCCCACCTGTCCTGCTTCTGATTCCTCCCCTACACATCCCACAATAAGCCTTGTGCCACCCCTTGCACCCTACGAAGTGTTCTCCACACCCAGGTGGTGACCCCTCACTTTGTGATGAGACCCAGAGAGTCTCCACAGACACGCACTGATGGGTGTCCATGAGCCCCCAGTGAGAGTCTCCCTTGGACTCCCTCGGGAGGGACCATGTGGGCTCTGGGGGTTCTGGTTGGGGTATTGACACACACCACCCCCACCATGGTGCCTCTGGAGTCTGGTACCTTTATGGGGGTGGTGGCATTGCGTGACTCACCATTGTTCTTCTCTGGCCTTCTGTGCTTCTTGTACAGAATGAGGTTTAGGGTTTTTATCACATAACCTAGAAATCTGTACTTAATATGTTAAGAGTCAAGAGATGTCATGGATAAAAAGGACCTGGTTTGAATTCCTAGGAAGGAAACCTTTCTGCTGAACAATGCTTAGCACTACTTGAATTTAGTCATGGACACTGGGATCATATATGACAAGGCTTTTATCACATCTTTTAAGAAATTGTTTTGCTTCCTATTAATTTTAATATCTCCATTATTTTATGAATATAATTTAATTTTTTGTGTGTGCATGTTTGATTTCATGGCCAATGTCCTTTTCTTGCATCATCTGCAAAAAAACCTGACTCTCATAATATCTTTTATTTTTTAGATCCTCCATTTATGTGAACTCTAAGAGCAAAAATATCATGCATTATCTATTCTAACAGCAATTTTGCATGGAATTTAATCTCTGCTATTCACCTGTTTTAGTAATGACAAAAAATATATTATTTTCTATGGAATTATGGATAACTAAACCTGAAAAAAAGCTATTGAATGAATACAATTTATCTACTTTTTCTTCCTTGGAAAAAATCTGTTCTGATTATATATGCAACTTCAATGTAAATTTTGATGTAAAAATATTTTTATTTTATTAAAATGTAAAAACATTGTCCTTGAAAAATAGTGACTACTTCATGGCAGGGGTGTTGGAACTAGATGATCTTGAGGTCCTTCCCAACCCTAACTATTCTATGATTCTATGTTCTAATTTTTCTGCAGGAGCAGAAAATCTCTAGCTGGACTTCGTTTACCAGAATGTGTTAATCTGTGTACAGTGCCCTCTTAAAAATAATTGAGGCTCTGAACTTTAACGTACTTTATGCCCCTTTCTTTCACACTAAGTATATATATTTTCTATTTGCTAAATAGCAGGAATTACAGCTTTCAAATCATCTACCAATTCATGATAATGTCCTCAGCAGTGGAGTTATAAAGACACATAGGCATGAAAAGAACAAAGGAAGTCCACTACAGAGTTCCTCTCTGTAAGTAGTACATATATGCACCTCAAAACCAGCAAGTTACAATTGGACTCCTTTTGATTTTTTGGTTGTTGTGATGATGCATTTTTTTACAGCTGCAGTTTAACAATGCTAATAAATGAAGCTGGAGGACCTTTTCCTGTTTAACCCCCTGGGATTTCAGTGGTATTGTAAAAAAACCCTAACTGAGTTTCCTCCTGATTGAGGACACTAAATCAGGCGGTCGTAATCTCATGTCAACAATACAGCAGATGAAATCACTACAGAAGATGAAGCCACCTGTGGCCAATGAAGGTTCTGGCTGAGGTTCAGAAATATTTATCTCCAGCATTTCCCACCCCCACAGCCCAGATGAATAACTCTATTATGACATTTCTTCTTTTCTTGACTTGATGAAACGAAGTAGGCCTTCTTTGAGTCTGTGATTACACCTTGAGTTTTTTTCTGGTGTTTTTCAAAGAATCAGTAAGCTCTCCCTCTGCAAGGCTCAAGATACTCTCCAAGAAGATTATGTAGAAGTTTTCAGAGTTATCTTGAATCCCACTCTTGAGTCCCAGCTCTTGAAGCCAGCTCATTGTAATGACCTTGTTAACTGTAAAATGTATTATGTTGACTGCCTGCTCAACATAACTACTACCATGACAATTCTCATGGTAGTAATTGTGTATTAAATACCCATAACCAGGGGACAATATTCAATTGCCAAGACAAAACTTTTTCAAGATTTACATCTTATTGTTTGCCTCCAGATCATCTAGATAATCTGTGAAATATCTTGTTCTTTATTTTTAGCAGCAGTGTTTGAAAATATTGGACAGTACATCAATGAGCTATTTTAGGAAGTTGTGCCGGAGTTTATTGCCAAGATTACTTTGGTATATGTACATGACAGTTGCTCAAGAAAAACGTAGACATTTTTAGTTTTTGTAGGATTCCATTGGAAGATCTGAGTTGTCAAAATATCAGATAGTCCTTTAACTTTCCTTTCCAAGTTTATAAACCTTTTGTGTAAATGCAGTCTCTTCAGTCAACTCAAGCCCTTTATGATATTTAATGATAACACATTTTTTCTGTTCAGTGCAATTAAAGCTACCTGACACAGAAAGATGGGAATTCCCATTCACATAGTAGTATCTAGCCACAGTACCTCCACACCACATTTTAACTGTTACCCATATTGAGTCCAAAGCTTGAAGTATCCTAAACAGCAAGATAATCAGCATGGAACTGTCTTAGCTGAATGAAGTTATGGTATTTTTGTGGCTCTGGGACATCACTCTTCCTGCTGTTTTGTTTTCATTGTTTAAAATTCAGAGGAAATAACGATTTTGCAGGGCATACACCTTTTTTGTTGCTGTTTTCAGTAGGCTTGGGTCTTTTATAAGTTTTTATTATTTTACACTCTTTCATCAGCTTGTACTGAAGACTTCACACTTGTACAGAATTTTTATAAGTTAAAACTAAGATAACATGAAACTTCTACCTTTTTGTGTGGATGATTGAACTTTTAGTCCATAGTGGATACATTCAGGTTTCACTGCTGTGCAATAGCCTCAGTTGTGCAAAATATAATTTCTCTAATTTTTCAGTATGAAATGTGTTTACAAGTGAGATTTTTATCTATATGTAGACAGATACTTAGACAGTTATCATAACTAATCCTTCCTATTCAGTAACCTAGGGCACTCAGCCATAAATTGACAGTTAGAATATTATACTTCATTGAAGAAATTACTGCACTCAAAAATTTGGTTCTCTTTTCCTTATATATTCTGCACAGCAATACAAGGGAAAGGGAAATTAATAATTTAATATTTTTGAGGGAATCTTTAAATTGAAAGATCATAATTAAAGGTCTAGACATATTTTGCATTCATACCGAAAACATTCTAGGATATCAATAGAGGATCAGCAGAATTTCTGTAGGTAAGGTTCAGCAGAGTTTTCCAAATATCCATTCTTTGCACAGGTGTTAAATTTTGTCAACACTGTCCAGAAAATGTGTTTGGATTTCAGTCCTGCACTGTGAACACACTGGCTCTGTTATTGTAAAAGAGGAAAACACATGATTCAAATTAGGGTGCACATAAATTCTTTTCAAAACTACAGAATGAGAGATGGTTATGTCTGGTTATTTCTAATATAAGTAGTGTTTATGTTTTCTGCAAATTTAAATTAATGAAAATTGATTGCAAGATTTTACATGACAACACCCAAAACCTTGTGTTTCTTTGGATAATAATCTTAGCTTTTTTTGTATCTGACATTCATAAAAATTGCACAAATGTGATGAAGACTAATAGCCTAATTGAATCATCTGGCAATGGTGAGCATGGATAGAATATTTTAAAACACATTTCAGGTTTTTTTAAGCTAAAGGCACTGACTACTACATCTCTCCCCTCCTCAAAGGATAACAATTAGTTTGAATGTCCTGGGTTCAGCAGTGGCAGTCATTTTTTTTCCTTCTTAGTAGCTAGTGCAGTGCTGTGTTTTCATTTTTTGGCCTGGGAAGAGAGCTGATAACGCCAGTGCTTTTAGTTGCTGCTGAAATGTTTGGTCTGGCCAAGGACTTTCTGAGCCTCATGCTCTGTCAGGGAGGAGGGAAAGCTGGGAGGAGCAGAGACAGGACACCTGACCCAAACTGACCAAAGAGGTATTCCATACCACAGCACATCATGCCCAGGATGTAACGGGGAGTGACCTAGAAGGGCTGGGAGGACTGGAGGGTTGGATGAGGTATCGGTCGGTGCTTGGCTGGGGGGAGTGGGGCAAGTTATCGGTCGGCTGGTTTTGAGGTGTTGAGGAGTTGAATTCTTTCCTTTTGTTATTTCCTTTAGCATTATTGTTATTATTGGTGGTAGCAGTAGTGATTTGTGTTACACCTTAGTTACTAAACCATTCTTGTCTCAACCCATGGGAGTTGCATTCTTTTTCGATTCTCCTCTCCGTCCCTCCAGGAGCAGGGGGAGGGCAAGAAGGGGGGGAGTGAGTGAACGAGGTTTGTGGTTGGGTTTAAACCACGACATTGAAGAAAAAGAATTTACCTTTATAAACTTTACTTGTAAGAACCATAAAAATAGTGAGGTAAAATCTGAAGTTTATAAATTATTATATTAAAATTTTATCTTATTATAAAGTTCATGTAAAAATTTTATTGTCCCTGGATGATCTGTAGAGGTGCCTTCCAGCTTCTGTGATTTCATGATTCTGTGAATTTGCATAGTTAACTAGACTCCTCTTTCTGTATTCACCAGCTTTGCTTTATAAAATATGCCTTTTATTCACTCACTTAAAGTGTTACCGCTGCTTTTGCCACAACCATGCCAAGGCCAACTCATCATCCTTCTGTATTCCAGCCAGGTGGCTTTCTCTTTTTTCTCATGTGGCCACATGCCAAGCAAAAGCCTTTAGGAATTTCTTAGGATAACAATTTGAATGTCTGCATTTCTGCACCTGGTATGTAGCTCCTCCTGGCTGGCAAAATTAGAACTCAGGATAGAAGTTCACTTAATTACTTACCTTGAGGAATGCTTAGTCATGTGACAGAAATGGTGCTCATACATTGCATCTGGAAGTCAGTAAGATGTGTTCATGGTAGATTTTTTTTGAGAATTCAGCTGTGCAGCCATGACAAATTTCTAATGAGTATTTGCAAACAAAACATTCAGAGTCTTATAATTTACAAATGTCAACAGATTTTTCACAGAGGGGAGCTACTGAAAGGCAACTTCCTCTCCATATGCCAAATTTCAAGTCTTAATCCTAATGATATTTAAGTTTATTAACTAAACGTTAGCAATAATGTAGAGAATAGAAGACTGCTTCCCTTAATCCTGCTCTAAAAAAAGATTTTATTGACTACATAGACTTTTCTGTAAGGCTCGTACTTGACAATGAATAGTCTAATATAAATAATTAAAGCGTGGCACAATTCTAACCTAGTGAAAACAGCTTTCCAACAAAGAAAGACTGGAAATTCTTCAGCTGTGCTAGCAGGGTACACATATGAGACAAATAGAATATAAAGGATATACAGAAAATAATTAGGATATTTATCCCAAAAATATTTTTAGAAAGATCTTCAAACACACATCTATTTTAAGCAGATGGCTATGTCTGAAGAGCTTTTAGCAGCTTAAACATATTAAAAAATTAAGATTATGACAAAATGTTTACCTAAAGTAGATTTCAACTGTGCAACTCAGAAACCTTATGAGTAACATCTTTCTGAAATTTCAAACCAAAACTTTACTACATGACTGAAGCCAAGTTGCCAACTTGCCAAGCAAGCAGTTTTCCTCTCTGTTCTGTTTTAGCAAGCCTGAGGAAAAGCATAGGATATCATAATTTAATATATGAATGTCAGAATTCAGATTTTTGCATTGCAATAGACATGACTCAATACTCCAGTATTCCTCAGTCTTCCATGAGAGAAAATTTTTGTGCAAAAGAAAATGATAAAAAACTACAGAACTGCAGCAGGAACTCCACATTTAGCATATTCACACATTTAAAGATCCTAATTTAAATTACATTAAAAATACTTGATGAATAAGAATACTGTCAGATAGCCCAACTGAAATGTTCAACTTGGCTGGTTCATTTGGATAAGCTCTCCATTATTAACACACCGTTGATAGAAACACCTGTAGGATGACCTGAAATGCTTTTACAAGTCATATCATTATGCTGTTCAGTCATGTGCAACAGGCTGACATCTCCATGAATTTAAACAAACACAAAAATGTACCATATGGGATATTGATTTGTTCCATAAACTTATTATACGGTGTGTTATCTCATCTGCCTGTTGTGTTATGTTTGTTTTATAGAACACAAAGGAGGTCCTGATTGGAGTGTGGGGAGAATATACCCTATGTAAACATCAATATGATTCTACTACACTGCTGTTTTCGACATTGTACAGTAACTTGTTTTGTGATAAATCTGCAAAAATACAAACTTCAAAAGGTCTTCCTTAATTTTGATAATGCCTTAAAGTAGCATGAAAATTACAAAAAAAGCACTATACATGCAATTCAGAAGAAGAAAATAAAGGTAAAAGATATCCCAAACCCCCAAACTGTATGTTTCAAAATCACACTCTGTCAATTAAATAAGATAAATCTTACTAATTCTAGTTTCTGCTTAATCACTGTGATGTAATTACAATTCTGTTTTCTCTAACTGTGATTTACTTTGTATGCTTTGATTTATGGCACCACAAATTTGTTTAGTTAATGGAGTATTTTAATTTACCGTGCATGATCGAATGCAGTGTAAAATTACTTTGAATATCTGTATTATATTATATTACATTACTGTTGAGCACTAGCCAAACTACAAAATCAGAAGAAAATTAGTTGTGTAAGCAGTTTACTTTCAGGTATCTCTATCTTAGTACACTGAAGATCTTATAACATGTATACCAAAATTAAGATTATGTTTTATGTTGTAACTTAACACATTCTTCTGCCTAGAGTCCTCTACAACGACTATGCATCACTGGGAAAAATGCTGCACTGCAGATCTTGAACTACTCATAAGCCTGCAACCCATAGTCCTAGTTCTGCAGATTTCCATGGTCAACCAATGGAGTTATTCATAATAATTCATAGTAATTACATTTATTAAATATGTGCAACAAGAGTTCTTAGTCTATTAGCTTTGAAAGTCCCATTCATACAAACCAGGTTATGCAGAGGTGTTTAAACAAAGAGTGATGTAAAAAAAACAACCCTATTTTGATGCCTGAAAACAGCAGGTATACAACAGGGCAAGCATGATTACAGACTCAAAAGAAGAATGATTATGATCACTTCTTCTGTTGGGTACTTTTAAACTGTATTTAAGTAACATTACCCTATTGAAATCAGAGAACAGATGCCACCACAATAATACTAGCAACTTTTAAACAATATTAAAAGAGGAAGTCCTCTGAATTAAAGTGTTGTGTAATGTCTGGGCTTTAAGGTCACTGCTGTTCCAGTTACAGCAACTGTGAAGACCATGTTATTAAAACAGTCAATGTTTGTATTTATAAATTTCACACTGACAGAGCCATTTCTAGTTTTCAAAATATTTTAGAGAATATTTTATATATGTGTGTGTATGTGCATGCAGCTAATGTATATATATTATATACATGTGTATGTATATTAAATGTAAATATATAACACATATATAAGATATATTTGCATATTTTATGTTCTTGAAATCAATAGTACATAATATCTATAAATGTATGATTTGTTCTGCACTTTTTATTAATTTCTTCAAGGAAAACAAAATTTACCAAAATAAAAATAATTCATATTTTATACCAGATGTAGTAGTTAAAGCCTTCCCAGCTAATGCTACTGCAAAAAATTTCTCCAATGATTTTCAAAGGAGCTTTCATTCTTAACTAAGATTCTTGAGATTAGCTTTAACACGCTTAACATACTTGCCTCAAATAACTGCTGAGAGCAGACTTTCTTAAGGACTGATGTTGTTTTGTCGTTGTCTTGAGGTTGTGACTCCACAGATTTGGACGAACCCAGCATAATGTGCCTGTCTCTCCTGCAATGAAATTCATGTTTTGACTTCTCTTTATGCATACAGAATCATGTAATAGTTATGGTTGGAAAGGACCTTAAGATCATCTAGTTCCAACCCCCCTGAGGGACACCTCAAACTAAACCATGTCACCCAAGGCTCTGCCCAACCCGGGCTTGAACACTGTCAGGGTTGGAGCATTCACAACTTCCCTGGGCAACACATTCCACTGCCTCACCACCCTCAAAGTAAAGAATTTCTTCCTTATATCCAATCTAAACTTCCCCTGTTTAAGTTTTAACCCATTACTCCTTCTCTTATCACTACAGTCCCTAATGAAGAGTCCCTCCCCAGCATCCTTATAGGCCCCCTTCAGATACTGAAAGGCTGCTATTAGGTCCCCACGCAGCCTTCTCTTCTCCAGGCTGAACAGCCCCAACTTTCTCAGCCTATCTTCATATGGGAGGTGCTCCAGTCCCCTGATCATCCTTGTGGCCCTCCTCTGGACTTGTTCCAGCAGTTCCATGTCCTTTTTATGTTGAGAACACCAGAACTGCTCACAATACTACAAGTGAGGACTCACAAAAGCAGAGTAGAGGGGCAGGATCACCTCCTTCGACCTGCTGGTCACTCTCCTTTTGATGCAGCCCAGGATATGGTTGGCTTTCTGGGCTGCGAGCGCACACTGAAGCTGGCTCATGTTCATTTTCTCATCGACCAGCACCCCCAAGTCCTTCTCTGCAGGGCCGCTCTGAATCTCTTCTCTACCCAGCCTGTAGCTGTGCCTGGGATTGCTCTGACCCAGGTGTAGGACCTTGCACTTGTCATAGTTAAACTTCATAAGGTTGGCATCAGCCCACCTCATATGCGTTTCAAGGTCCCTCCTGGATGGTATCCCTTCCCTTCAGTGTATCAATCGAACCACACAGTTTGGTGTCATTGGCTAACTTGCTGAGGGTGCACTCAATCCCACTGTCCATGTCAGCGACGAAGATGTTAAACAAGACCGGTCCCAACAGCGATCCCTGAGGGACACCACTTGTTACTGGTCTCCAGCTTGACGTTGAGCCGTTGACAACTTTTTGCATGCGGCCATCCAGGCAGTTCTTTATCCACCGAGTGGTCCACCTATCAAATTGATGTCTCTCTAATTTAGAGACAAAGATGTCATGCGGGACAGTGCTGAATGCTTTGCACAAGACTAGGTGGATAATGTCAACTGCTCTACCTCTGTCCATCAGTTCTGTAGCCCCATCTACATCAAATTGGCCAGGCAGGATTTCCCTTTAGTGAAGCCATGCTGGCTGTCACCAACAACCTTGTTGTTTTTCATGTGCCTTAGCATGCCATCCAGGAGAATCTGCTCCAAGGTTTTGGCAGGCACAGAGGTGAGACTGACTGGTCTGTAGCTCCCTGGGTCATCCATTTTTTCCTTCTTGAAAATGGGGGTTGTATTTCCCTTTTTCCAGTCATCGGGAACTTGACCTGACTGCCATGATTTCTCAAATATGACGGACAGTGTCTTAACAACTACATTTGCCAGCTCCTTCAGGACCCGCAGATGGATTTCATCAGGTCCCATGGACTTGTGTACATTCAGGTTCTTCAGATGCTCCAGAACCTGATCCTCTCCTACAGTGTGCCTAAGGTCTTAATTCTCACAGTGTCTTTTAGTCTTGTATTCTGGCCATTAGTATGTGGTAAACAGGAGTAAACAGAATTGCTGTCCTAAGTCTTTACAATAAACACCAAGTGTTTTCTTTTTCTTCCTACTGGTTGGCCTACTTGAAATATTGTCCCTGTGTGTGTGGACCAGCTAGCAGAAGTAGGCCTACACAGGCTGCACTGAAGACTTCCGTAAGTTATTTAATGTTATTAGTTAGAAAAGGATTTATAATTTTTTAAGTCAGAAATTGCAGAAATATTAATATTATCTATAAAAAAAAACTTTATTATTGTGGAATTATGTAAGTTGTCACAAAAAAAATATCTTATTGATGGTAAACCATCTATTATTTCTAGTGGTTGTATGGGAGTTGTGCTTGTGAAAAAGGCATGTAAACCAGCCTTTAAAGTCATTATTATATATCTGATGAGAAAAGTGAAATGTGTTTTCTACTTTTTTGTTTGTAAATGTAAATATTAATTTATCTATTTTTTCTCTTTCTTTTTTGTGCTCATCATAGTTTGACACCTTTTCAGAAAGCCAGAGTATCAGTCTTCTTACTTCATTGAGATCTACTGTACCTCTCTATTTTTCTTTATATTTTTATACAGCCTATGTAGAATATTTCCAGCTTTAGCATTTTCCAAGTTTCTTGTCTAAAGCAGCACAACAGTCTCAGTAGCTCTTCCCATTGCAATACCTGACCTCATCTCAAAAGCACCATTTCTAGGAAATGTTAGTAAATTTAGACACAAATCTTGTCTCAGCTTCTGTGTAGAAGAAATTGACAGTCACGGTTATACTCTGCTTGCCTCACCTAGCCAACTTTACTCAGATTCTTGCCAGAGCATAGTCACAGTCAAATATAATTTCAGCTTTCATATTCTTTCTCTTTTCGCAAAAATAAGATTCTTTAATGACGGAGTAGTCTGATGAATTTTTTCAATCACCCTGTCTGGAGAGTTCTGGTTGAGATTATAACTATTTCCCCACCAGCAGCAGTCTTTACAGATTAATAGCTACTTATGACTACTCAGTTTGAGCAGTTTTTAATGGTTTTAAAGCTTGAAGATTAACAGTAATTATATGTACTGTGTTAGGATACCATAGATTAATATTACGAGTGACTAACAGCAGTTTTATTACAGACTAAAAAGCAACTTAGCTGTTACCATTCTATTCAATGTCTTACAAATCATTTACAGAGAAGTTGAGAAAGAATTTGTTAAAACTTCCAAAGAAATAATAATTACAAAATAGTGAATAGTTCTTCAGTTTCAAATGGCTATTCTGCAGCTGTAATTGTAAGAACCCATATGCAGCAGTAGAAACTACGGATATGACTGGATATAAATAACAGATTTTGGAAAGTGCCTTGACACATGAGCTCAAAATGTCACTTGAATAACCATTATTTATTACCCTAGCAGCATAGAACTGAACATACCTTAATAGCAGTAAGATTAAAGCATCAGATACGTTAAGCTGTGGACATGTTAGTGAGCAGTTTATGACCACTGAAGCCACCAAGGCATTCCTGTCCTACTTTCCTCCTGCTACTTACTAGCATATCTCTGTTTTTCACCATGTAAAACAACAGTGGCCTGATGTCACTGCAATGTAAAATACAAATAATGAAAATTGCTACAGCATCAATAGAAAGAATGTCAAAGATAAATACACAGTGTGTTATGAAAGTGATTTTGCACAGACAGTAGTATAGATCTGATGTACAACTTGAGTTTTCTAGAAAAGATCAGGTTCCAATTATGATGATAAAATTGTCTGAATAATAACTTTCTTATAAAGACTCAATAGCCCAGCCCAGTTGAAGGTACTTTGCATGCAACTAATGGAAATAAGATTGTCATACTAAAATTATGTGTAAAAGCAGAAAAGTAAACTGGTTAAATGCAAGCCAATTCCAACTCTCTTAAAGCTTAATCGAACAAAAAATAAAAAATTGTTCACACTTTTTTTGCTTGTTTTTTGTTTTGTCATTGTTAGACAAAGAAAGGATATTTAAGAAAGGAAAGCAAGCAAAGTACAGTTTGCTGGTATTAAAAGGAATCTCTTTCTACGCACTAGCAAAAATAAAGTACTAGTAGTCTACTATGGTCCCCTACTTCTTTTTATGTCTCCTGACTCAGAAGTCTTCCTTTGGTAGGGAAGGGGCAAGTGACATAACTTTTACAATGATGCAAGCTGACAGCTAGTGCTTAAATCAATCCCACTATTGATTAGTATGGAATTAGGATCAGGACTTTTATTACTATGAGTGCCAGTGAAATTCACTATCAGCTCGTGTTTCACAGATGCTGACAGAAGAAAGCCCATTTTTATTTAAATTTCTGTGTTCTTTAGAAACAAATCATAATTGCTTGTCTGGATCTGGAGACTAAACTCAGTCTCATTTTTATGGCATACAGGGAAAACTAACTTACTTTTCCCAAGGTTAGCCTAACATTAATTAAAGTACTGTAACTGTACTTTTATCTTCCATCCTTGTTCTTTTGTTGATATTATGCTATTTTTAATATCATCAGAATTAATAAATTCAGATGTCAAACCCCAGAAAGTGAGTACATGTCAGGACCCTTGAACATGTACAGCAGATTCTAAAATGTATGAACAGGATTTAATTAGCGAAGATCTTCCAGTTATTTACATTTTACAGCACCATCACCGCATGACATTGTATTAGAGATTTGATGTCAGTTCTTAACAGCTTCAGTGGTTACAAATCAGCTATATAAATTACACACTACCACTTTGGTATATCATGAAAAGTGTTCACATCACTTTTGGTGATATGAACAATTTAGTTGCTATAATCAGATACATATTTTTTTGACATTTTTCATAAAGTTGTAATTTCTTTAAGATGTAATTTCTTTATTAAATGAGAGGGAGGGAGGGAGAGAATTAGTAAGGGGGAGAGGCAGGAAAGAAAATTTTGAGAACTCATTAGCTCCACCTTCACAATGAAGGGAACATAGGAAAAATAGGGGTAAATCCGTGTATTCATGTCCTTCTTCATACCTGAACATTACGGCTATGAAGCAGCGTGGGTCAAAGGGATATTCAAAGTCAGCATGTGTTCCTTCCAACTAGAAAAGCAGAAAGCAGAAATGTGAAGGGTGCAAGCATTAGCATAACCAGTTTTAGAAGTGTGTTTTGAAAGTGTATGAATTTATTGTGGTACTGGTTAATTTGCTCAGACTTCCAAAAAGGCTCAAATGTTAACATGGGCTGTGGTTATGCCAAATGTGCAAATGCTGTTAAGCTCCTAATCAAGCTTGAGTAGATTTTCTGCAGAGTGGTACATGAAATGTTACATTTTTAAAAATATTTTTACTGGCTCAAGACATGAGCATACTTTGATACTTTATTCCAAGTGGCAGAAAAATGGGTAAAGGCTTCTACTTATCTGACTGACAAGCAACAAATTTCATAGAAAATTCAGTACCTGATTTTTCAAGCTAAATGGAAATTTATAGCTGCAACTCTTTTCTCTTAATAACCTGGTTAAAACTGATATAACTTTTCCATTTTTTCTCAAATCAAAACCATATATTAGGACTGTAACTGTAAACAGGCTGAAACCTCTTCCTTTTTTTCTTCCTTTACACCATCATGCCCCCTTTCAGTATTTTTCTTTTCTCTTTATCACTTGCTTCTGAAGCCTTTTTTTTTTTTAATTTGTCAGTGATTAGAGCATTTGATCGAAGTATTCTTTTAAAAAAAAACATCTTGTCCCATCATTAAGATATATCTAAATGAAAGGTCTAGCCAAACACTTAATGGTGAAATCATGCCACAAGGAAGTCATTGGTACAGTTTGTAAGTTACAAACTGTGTAAGCAGAACTCTGGATTCAAGACAGAAAACTATCACAAAATTAGAATATTTTTGTGCTTTGATATCTATTTAAGAGATAATGTCAATGCAGTAAAATGTTGTCTTTGGTTAATGGTTTTCCAGTGTTAGGTATACATAAGAGCAATGCACAAATTTTGTTTGACAAAGGTGAAACAAGTTAAATCTTTCAGCAAAAGATAAAACTGTTTAACTGAAAGAATTTGGTTTGGATTGCAAAACATTATATTAAACAAAAACACTATTTGAGTTCAAATAAAATAATCCAAAATTGGCACATAGTTTTTTGTTTTTCATTCTCTGTCATGATTAAAACATCTCTCTGCTTAAACTTGTCATAACGTATCCATGGCCTAGAAAATGACACTTTTCATGAGGTACATGGAAATTTTAGTGAGTTAGCTGCATACAGATGTAAGTAGATTAGAAAAAGATAAATGCCTTGACTAGTTTTGCTAGTTATACACAAATTGAGCATAAAATGAAATCTATATTGCTCATAAATTTATGCTTTTCATTTTTTCAAAGATGGTATTTTAACTCTTTTTTTAAATTAATTTATATATTTATTATCTTAGATTTTAAACAAACATGCTATAAGCTGTGTGAAAATAACTGGTTTGTTCTATTTCTTGTGAATACATGTTATTTAACCTTAAAGTTTAGATATCGTTACCTGCATGTCTGTATTTAGAACAGAACTCCACTAAAAAAAAGACAAGGTATCTTATCATGGTGTTTTAACGATAATTCTCTAAAATTCACTGAAACAAAAGAGAAATCCTGTGCTGTGAAATGAAAAGTAATTTTGATTATAAATCGTATCTCAAAAATAAAACAAAAATAAAATAAACCTATGTTTTTCCATTACTAAATAGAAACAAAAAAAAAAAAAAAGTTGTGATTTTTCTTTTTTTCTTCTTAGGATCTGAAAACACTAAAAGTCACATATTGCTGATGAAGCTATACCTCATAGTCTTGAATTGTAAAACAAAACCCTGAACACTGTAAGTTTAATGCGTGTTATTCTTGTACATGTACATGATTCATACACATTAATTTTATAGAGGCTGTGTTGTGTATATGCATTCATTTTGAGTATGCAAGTTCCTAATACTTCTAAGGGTTTTTACTATTTTAGTTATAGTAGGAGAAGAATTCCGTGAATATTAATAAGAATTCAAATAGTAAAAAGTCCCACTTGGATATTTTCTTCATTTTATATCTAATCTGGTTTTGTATTTGAAGCATTTTTCACTGTGCCTGTGCTCCCGAAACTATATATGTTCAAATGTCTATTTGACTGTAATTGCGAGTGAATGACTTAAGTGCTTGAACTCAGTTATTTATTTTTACATCCAAAAATCAGTCTTGCAAGCAGAGAGCACTTGAGAATATTTATGTGATAAATTATCTCAAGCACCATAAAGCTCATTCTTGTAGTAATGCTTCCCAAAGACATTGTCACTCACAAATTTAACCGGCATATTCCATTAACTGTAATTTATGTTTACCAATGAAAACTGAAAGGACAGTTTGACTCCATGACATTTTACTTAATGAAGTAAAATGGCACTTTGGTATTTTTTATGTCTATCTCTTCTGATCATATTTGGGTCTATAAACAAAAGTGAGAAACATCTGTCAGTTTGAAAGAACTTTGTCAGTAATATTTATTTTAGTAAATTGTCAGTGTACAATTTTGTAGCATTTATGCCTTCATCTCTAAATACATTTTTTTTTCTCACTATGTAGAAGTTTTTACTACTGCTGCTAAATGTTATCCTGGACTTTATTTTGGTCAACATTTCTAAAACATCTTTCATGGAATTGCTGAAACTTCAATAATGAAAAATGGTACAGTCTTCCCTTCCCTTTTCCCTTTGCCCTTTCGCCTTCCCCTTCCTCTTCCCCTTTTTCCTTTCACTTTTTCCTCTCCTTTCCTCTCCTCTCCTCTCTTTTCCTCTATTCTTCTCTTCCTTTCTTTTCATATATTGTCGTAAATTATTATTCTGTCTCTTCACACACAGTAGATTAGGACTCCAAACTCTGACACTTAATGCTGCAAGGTGCATGAAAGATAGTAACAGAAAGGATGTCAAGCCCTCAGGGTGTTACCTGTCTAATCGAAAAGTATTTGCTTCAAGTGTCTCGCCTTCTGAGAAGACCAAATGTTAACTTTTTGTCAAAATCACCCTGCAAAAATGGTAAGCCTTGAAGTCAAATAGTCTTTTCTGGGGAAAAAAAAATCTATTACCTACACAATGACAGAAAATAGCTCAAACCTCATAATAGCTTATTTTAAGGAAATTACTCTACTGGCATACACAGACTCAATTTGTCCTTCTTTTAATTTTTTTCCTGTACTTCTGAGGTCAATAGGGTGGCTAACACTTCTCAACTTGACTATGCATGTGTTCCTAAAACTTTAAGAATGTCTAGCTCAGGGGCCTACTGTTATACTGCAGAATATTTTTGTGAGAATTCTGAACTATGTAGACCAGAAGTAATATTGGGAGAATCTGTTGGATTTTAGTTTAGAAGAATGGTAGTAGGAAATAAAATGTACCATCATTGCATCATCTTGTATTTCACAGCTTTGCAGTTTAATTTATAAATTATACTTCAGAGGAGATAGAAAACATAGATATCTGTCAGCAAACAGTTTTTTCCTGATTAATCCTTTCTTTCTTAATGGATATGTTTTTTTAATTTTTTTCCCTCTGTTTGTTAGTTACCAGCTTCTGCCTGGGGACCATATCATGCAGAGAGAAAGGAGACCCACCAAGTGAAAGTGTTTGGTGCCAGATTTCATTTAAGCAAAAAGTACATCAGTCAACCTCAAGGTATCAGGGAGGGCCAACAAACTATGAGTAACAGAGATGACACTTTAAGTGTAACATCTGTACACTTTTGTCCTTTCTTCTTTAAAGCTATTGTAAAAGCCAATAATTTTCTTTTTTTTTTTTCTTTCTTTTTTTTTTTTTTTTTAAGAGACAATATGGGGTTGAAAAGCAAATGGGTGGTAAATATCTCTGGACACTGATGATGTGACCAAAATAATAGCCTTGACTGCGTACCTCTGGCAAGTTAAGAAGGAGACACTAGGGATGGAGATTAAAAAAGCTAGTGAAAGAAAATAGTTTCTTAAACTGAATGCAGGGTCCTTAGGACCTAACAGAAGATTGAATTAAGTCCTTGGAAACTGGTGTGTACAAGGAAGCAGCAGTACAGTACCCTGACCAATGGAAAGAGGTTAGCAACAAAATGGAAAACATAACTTTTGAGGGCAGAGAACTGAATCAAGTATACTATAAACCATTATATGGCTAATGAGAGAACAATACATAATCTAGTTCTAGCAAAAGAGGAGGAAATTATAAGTGGCCAAAACCTAATGTCTAATGTAGAAATGAAATGGAAGACAGAAGTCATGCCAATGGAAAAAAAGAAACAACCGCAAAAGAGAGAGGTAATGCAGATTATTATGTAAAGGATGTCAAAAAAAGGTAGATATTTTTATTCTGGGAAAGAAGTAGTTAGGCAGTTTTAGTATGACAATAATGTATGAAGTGTTGCATTGAGGAGATGGAGCTGGAAAGACAGTTTGTTCTCCTTATCGATATCTGTTTAGATACAGTTCAGTGAAGACAGATAAATGTCTGAAACATCTGTATACAAATGTGAGGATTATAGGCAACAAGAAGAGTGAAAAGAGAACAATCAGTGAAAATGGAATCAAATGAAAGAACGTAGGACATAAAGCAGAAGTGATGGCTTTTTATGATAACTTTAGGTGACTGAAAAAGAGGACTGAATATTTTTTTCCCTTTATATGTAAACCCTTGTCTAATGGAAGGTTTAGGTGTAACCTTCTTGGGATCAGAATTATCACAGAAAGCGTATTTTGTCACTCATAGATCCGGACTGTTATCGTAGATGTTTAAATGACTGTCGTGGTTTAAACCCAACCACAAACCTCGTTTACTCACTCCCCCCCCTTCTTGCCCTCCCCCTGCTCCTGGAGGGACGGAGAGGAGAATCGAAAAGAATGCAACTCCCACGGGTTGAGATAAGAACAGTTTAGTAACTAAGGTATAACACAAATCACTGCTGCTACCACCAATAATAATAATGATAAAGGAAATAACAAGAGGAAAGAATACAACACCTCAACACCAGCCGACCAATAACTCGCCCCACTCCCCCCAGCCGAGCACCGACCGATACCTCCTCCAACCCTCTAGTCCCTCTAGCCCTTCCGGGTCACTCCAAGTTACATCCTGGGCATGACGTGCTGTGGTATGGAATACCTCTTTGGTCAGTTTGGGTCAGGTGTCCTGTCTCTGCTTCCTCCCAGCCTCCCCTCCTCCCTGGCAGAGCATGAGGCTCAGAAAGTCCTTGGCCAGACCAAACATTCGAGCAGCAACTGAAAACATCAGCGTTATCACCACTGTTCCAAGGCCAAAAGATCAAAACACAGCACTGTACTAGCTCCTAAGAAGGAGGAAAATGACTGCTGCTGCTCAACCCAGGACAATGACATTCATTCCGATCTTACGATTGAAACTGGTATGTATTACTCTGTGTATCAGCACAAATTATCATTTTGGTTAGTGCAGTTTGGTACTGTCACCTGAGAGATTATCTGAATACTTAGTATATACTTGGTTGAGAAAAACAAATCACAGTCCTCCAATAACTACCTTCACTTCTTTCTGGAACTTCCAAGTCACTGAAAAGACCTGTTTTCAGGCACAGTTGCAGTTTCTAAAGCTTATTTTTTGGTTATTCTGATACAAGTGAAACTAGTCAGTCTTCAGAAACTTGAGTAGACATCTTGTATGCCTTTCCATGTCCTTATCTTCTGTATCAGTATTGTCAATGTATATACCAGCAAGTGTTCAATATTAAATCAGTCTTTCACAGGTGAAGTAATGGATAAAGAGAAACTTGTAAGAAGTGTAGATTTCTGAAAATCCTTGCACAAGTAGTTTTTGCTTTAAGACTTATTTTCAAGCCACAAAAACCAGCTGTCGTATGTGTTGAATACACTGAAACATACAAATCTGGTAAGATGGTACATTCTACTGCAAACAACTTCAATTTCTTCAGATTTTTTAAAGGATGCCTCTTCAGAGAAGTTATATTATCTCCCAAATGTGTGATTTCTGGTTCTAGAAAGCAACAATAAATTTGCAATAGTGGAATTTAGAAGCATCAGCCACCAAATGCTGTGCTTTGGCTAGAAGTTTAGGAAAAATATGACTGTCCTACTAACTCTTCTCCTTTTCCTCTAAAATTTCAACAATTAATTGCAAATTAGCCTGATTGTTCTTCCTAGGATACATATACCCAAATAGATTCAGAAGCTGCAGAGAACTTTAAGGACATGCTTAAAGTTTTTAAAAATTATTATGCTTAGCAGGATGAATCCTCTTTTCATTTAATTCTGGGTATGGGAGTTCGAGTGCAGCTCTAGTGTTTAGCACGTGTGCATAAAGATGGAGTTAGAGAAGACCTGATGAAATCTATCCGTAGGTCCTGAAGGTGCTGGTGAAAGAAGTTGCTAAGCCACTGTTCATCATATTTGAAAAGTCATAGCAGTCAGGTGAAGTTCCTGACGACTGGAAAAAGGGAAATATAACCCCCATTTTCAAGAAGGAAAAAATGGATGACCCAGGGAGCTACAAACCAGTCAGTCTCACCTCTGTGCCTAGCAAAACCTTGGAGCAGATTCTCCTGGAAGGCATGCTAGGGCACATGAAAAACAACAAGGTGCTTGGTGACAGCCAGCATGGCTTCACTAAGGGGAAATCCTGCCTGACCAATTTGATGGCCTTCTAAGATGGGGCTACAGAACTGATGGACAAAGGTAGAGCAATTGATACCATCTACCTGGACTTGTGCAAAGCATTCAGCACTGTCCCACATGACATCCTTGTCTCTAAATTGGAGAGACATCAATCTGATAGATGGACCACTCGGTGGATAAAGAACTGGCTGGATGGCCACACACAAAGAGTTGTGGTCAATGGCTCAGTGTCCGGCTGGAGACCAGTAACGAGTGGTGTCCCTCAGGGGTCAGTGTTGGGACTGGTCTTTTTCAACATCTTTGTTGGTGACATGGACAGTGGGATTGAGTGCACCCTTAGCAAGTTAGCCAATGACACCAAGCTGTGTGGGTCAATTGATATGCTGGAGGGAAGGAATGCCACCCAGAGGGACCTTGACATGCTTATGACGTGGGCTGATGCCAACCTTGTGAAGTTCAACCATGCCAAGTGCAAGGTCCTACACCTGGGTCAGAGCAATCCCAGGCACAGCTACAGGTTGGGCAGAGAAGAGATTCAGAGCGGCCCTGCAGAGAAGGACTTGGGGGTGCTGGTCGATGAGAAAATGAACATGAGCCAGCTTCAGTGTGCGCTCACAGCCCAAAAAGCCAACCGTATCCTGGGCTGCATCAAAAGGAGCGTGACCAGCAGGTCGAAGGAGGTGATCCTGCCCCTCTACTCTGCTTTTGTGAGACCTCACTTGTAGTATTGTGTACAGTTCTGGTGTTATCAACATAAAAAGGACATGGAACTGCTGGAACAAGTCCAGAGGAGGGCCACGAGGATGATCAGGGACTGGAGCACCTCCCATATGAAGATAAGCTGAGAAAGTTGGTGGCTGTTCAGCCTGGAGAAGAGAAGGCTGCGTGGGGAGGGACTCTTCATTAGGGACTGCAGTGATAAGAGAAGGAGTAATGGGTTAAAACTTAAAGAGGGGAAGTTTAGGTTGGATTTAAGGGGGAAGATCTTTACTGTATGGGTGGTGAGGCAGTGGAATGTGTTGCCCAAGGAAATTGTGAATGCTCCAACCCTGACAGTGTTCAAGCCCGGGTTGGGCAGAGCCTTGGGTGACATGGTTTAGTGTGAGGTGTCCCTGCCCACGGCAAGGGAGTTGGAACAAGATGATCTCAAGGTCCTTTCCAACCCTATCTATTCTATGATTCTGTGATTCTGTAAGACAGCACTAAGATAATGTGGTTTATTAAGGGCTGATGTATTCTTTCCCTTTCTGTCTGCTTACAAAGCTTTCTGCATTCTGCTCTATGTCTTCTGAAATCTTTTCACAACTTATGCTTCTTTGGAACAAAATAGATAGCTAGATATATTTATGTATGAAAATCAGTTCAGTGATGAAAATGCACACTGAAATGAAAACCCACAATGATTTTTTTTTTTATCGTAACCAATGTCCTTCCTAGTCTGTCTTCTTGTTCTTAACGCTGATTTTTACATTATATGTATTTTTTTCTCTTTCAGAAAACAAAGTTTAAGATAAGAACTTTAACTTATTTAGCTCAACATGATTCTGAACTGCATAATTTCACAGCCATCCGATTTATTTTTTGCTATTTTGTGCACCATCACAAACAATCTGATTCGAAAAGTTCAAACTGTCTTGGGCAGAAACACTGTTGTATTGACTCTGACAAAATGATGACACAGATACCTAAGTAATGCTTATTTTAGCTTTTATTTACAAGCATGGACATGCATTGCACAGCAGATAGGGTTATGCTGGTAGCTTGTTTAGCACACCACTGCCACTATGCAAATATACATTTAAAAATTTTTCTCAGCCTGATTACTATGAAAGGTGAAGAAAACTACTTCCTCACTGGATTCCACAGATTTTTACCCTTATTTTTTTGTAGTCCAGATTTCACCAACTTGTCCAGGATATTTTTCTCATGAAGATAGTCATATGATGAAGCTTAGAGTACAGCAGCCTGCATGCAGGTGTACTCACCTTCGTCTTGCCCCCTCACTGCTTCAAAAATTTTCAAAGAATGATATAGCTGCTTTTCTTGAGCTTGGACCAGTGGCCATGCAGATGTAAAGTATGCTACAATGCAGGAATAAGATCTGACAGCATCTTTTACAACTGTTTAGGCAGGAGAGAAAGTGTCAAAATCATAAAATGTAGACTAATTAGCAGGACTAACAGGTCCGTTATGAAAGCTCTTTATCTTAGCTTAAGGAAAAGGTGCATGATACAGCTTGGCACGGCTCTGAGAGCTTAAAAATACTATAAGAAAGGCTTAGATACCATTTGATAATTAAAAGACTAACAACTGACATATAGGAGAGAAATAAAAGACGGGGTTTGGGAGAGTTAATTAGTGAGAGGGTGGTCAATACTTTAGGAGCAACACAGTTTCTCTGGGGATTTATGTTTGTTTTTTTCTTTTTTTTTTTTTTTTTTTTGTGTGTGTGTGTGTGTATGTGTTTCTTCTTTCCTCAAAGAAGGCATTAAAAATGAATGACTTATTGCCTTTCTCATCCTCTGTGAGGCTTAGTAAGTAACAGTGACCTGCACTTTCCTAATGTGTTACATTTGTCAACTGATTCAGCAGAGGCTGTAACGAAGAATTATCGTGATTATCAGTGATCATAGGATTCTGAATATGAAACACAGTACTAGGTTTGTCATTACCTTTGCTGCCAGTTCTGCCCCATAATTTTAGGCTAATAGCATTCTACCTTTAACATTAATGCTTTGAGGGCTTTGTAGATAAGAACAAACCTATGAACATTTCTCGAGTGGTCCATTCTGTATTTTAGTGCACTTGCATGCATCCAGAGGAATGGAGTTTATGACAGCATTAGAAGATGATCAGTGGACAAAACCATGTTTGGTTACTGTAACTGGTATACTTGTTTAGATTTCTTTTTTTTAAATCTTGTAAGAGCTTAAAAACAATCAAGAAGCTAGCAAGACTTCTGGAGCTTGAAAGTGATGCTACAATCCACTTTATTTTTACCTAGTATCCTTTTAAGTAGCTTTAATGTACTTCTGCTACAAAATATTTTTTATATATTAGTATTCATATCATAGTCTGAAAAAAACACAGGAAAGTTTGACCTTGCTTTCGAGACGCAAGATAGTCTTGCGTTTATGTACTTCCCCCTAGATGGTGTAGAGCTTGATCAACTGTGACAAGTGGTGTCTCTCAGGGGTCCATACTGGGACTGTTTAATATCTTCATCAACGACATAGACAGTAGGATTGAGCGCACCATCAGCGAGTTTGCAGATGACACCAAGATGAGTAGTGCAGTTGACACTGCAGTTGACAGGGAAGGGGTTCATCCAGAGGGACTCGGACAATCTCCAGAAGTGGGCCTGTGTGAACTTCATTAGATTCAAGAAGGCCAAGTTCAAAGTTTTGCATCTGGGTCAGAGTATCAATATAGCCTGGGGAATAAATGGATTGAGAGTACCCCCAGGGAGAAAAACTTGGGGTACTGGTGGATGAAGGATTGGACATGATCTGGCAGAGTGTGCTTGCAGCCCAGAAGGCCGGTTGTTTCCTGGGCTGCATCCAAAGGAGCTTGGCCAGCAGTTTAAGGGAGGTGATTCTGCCCCTCCACACTGCTCTGGTGAGGCCCCACCTGGAGTGCTGTGTCCAGCTCTGAAGTCCTCAGTACAGGAAAGACATGGACTTGTTGGAGAGGGTCCAGAGAAGGGCTACAAAAATGATCAGAGGGATGGAACTTGTAAAACCATCTGGTAAGCAGTAGTCATGCAAAAGCAAAAAAAAAAAAAATCTCAATACAACACTCTATGCATGCATATATGCATAATATCTGTTAAATGAAACAAGAAAGCAAAATTACTTCAGGTAGTCTCTTGTATTATCTGTGTATCATCTGAAACAGTTGCTGACCTATGCAAGTATATCTTGTGAAATGCCACAGTTTTTACATAACTACGTGCAATTTACCCTGGTTAGAAAATACATTCTTTGAAGCATGCATTTTGATCTGTGTCAATTAATAAGACTTCTGTGGATATTGAAGAGAAAGAGGCTCAAGTTGCTTCTGTAATTTTTTTTCACTTCCCTCTCCATTACTATGGAAAGAAATTCTCCTAGTGACATCAAAGTAATCAAATGTAACCTTCCAGGAAGACCAGATTCTTCTTGCATTTTTACACAGAGTATGAGAGAAACTTTGCCAGGATAGAACCGCTGAAAAAGTGAATTGTCACTGACATTAAAGGTGAATTGCAAGGCAAAAGGATATACCCAGAACCTTGGTTAGACTTATGCTATTCGTTTATCTGACAAGAATACAGATATACTGTTTCTTTGAATTTAAAATCTGCTGCCTACCTGTCACATCATTTGTTGTTGACCAATTACTGTCTACATTTTTTTTTTCAGTATTATGAATAGGAAAGGTTTCCTACAAAACTTAACCCATTTGTTGGAAACTGGATTTACACATTTTTGACTGCTGTTCACATTTTTTATGACTACACAGCCTATAATCACAAGTCTTATTGATTGGACCTATTTACACACCACTACTGTCTTTTTGCTCTTAACATTATGTTCTTTGGGGGAAAAGGTCAGATTAAATTACTAACAACTTCAGCCTTGTGGTATTGCTCATTCACTGAGAATCTGTACAGCTACACCAAACTTTCTTCTGGTAATCCACCAAGATATTTAAAAATAAGGTAAAATTTTAGCTCTTACTTATGTGAATAATTTAACAAGTTCTGAGTATGATGTAATCCTACTTATTGACCTGTTTGGGAACTTTTACTTTAGTCAGTTAAGGGGATTCATTTAAAAAAACAAAACAAACCAAACAAACAAAAAACAACAAACAAAAGCACACACACACACAAAAAAAAAAACATGGAAATATCTTAAGTTTTATATAATTCATTTCGGAAATTCATTTAGAAATAGGA
Organism: Lathamus discolor; assembly: GCF_037157495.1. Taxonomy (NCBI): domain Eukaryota; kingdom Metazoa; phylum Chordata; class Aves; order Psittaciformes; family Psittacidae; genus Lathamus; species Lathamus discolor. Next base: position 79,110,533 of record NC_088909.1, read on the forward strand.
ATACTGTTCTCATATAGGAAAAGGGTAATGAAAAATTTTGTAAAATTGTTTTTCTAATCAGACTTGCCCATGCAATTTGTTAGTATAGAAAGTGTTTTTTCTACCAGCTCATTAATCAGAAATGTCCACCCCCTGTCCAGTATGTTGTATCTGGGAAAAAAAAAAAAAAGTTAATTTGATATTTAAAAAAGTTTTGCTATAGCAAACACAAATAGGGAAAAGAGCTTGCTCTTGTATGAAAAGAAGAAAAATTCAATCCCATAATGAAAATATTTGAAAAAATGAAATCTATCTACTCATTATAACTGGTTTATGTTCTCTTCAAAATACCAAGTTTTCTGTTTTAAAATTTTATTTAAAAAATAGGGCATTGTAAGTTTTCTACATGGAAGTGGGAGAAAGAACCAAATAATATGAGACATCGTTTGAGGTTTAAAGGGACTAAGTCCGTGTCAAAACAAAAAACAAAACAAATCAAAGAAAACAAAACAAACAAACAAAACATGCTAATGTTAGCCTAAAGGTTTAAATAGTTTAAAATAAGCTTCCATGAATTCTTGCATAACAGGGCAAAGAAATTTTATGGTAAAAGAAGATCCCACAATAAGTGGTATTAGAACACTGAAAAAAATACTGATTTTAAAGTGGTTTTAACTCCTGAACAGAACTTTCTGTTACTAGAAAATATGTAGGTAGAAAGAAATGGACATTTCAAAATATTACACTTGTGTTGATAAAGGATTCAGTGTAAATCTTACCTTTCTCTCTAGGTCATGACAGAAAAGTTATACTTCTTGGATAAGCGGACAGACTAACATTTAAACCAAGCAAACAAAAACCAAAACCAAAAAACAGAAAACACAAAAAAACAACAAAAAAAATCCCAATCTAATTATTTTGACAAGATGGCTGATTTTCTACCTAGAAAAAAGTTTTAACAATGAAAAGAAAATATCCAGCAGAAAGTGTTACCATGAAGTTGTTAGTAAAAGTATATTTCTAAGCTTGCATGTTCATGTAATGCTTTTAGCACTTCTGTTTCAAAAATATTCAGACTATATCTGCTTCATGAAGTACAGAATTTTCTGAAGTTCTTGGCTGCTGAATAGTGAGGAAGCTGGTTTCTGCCCACTATTTAAAGTGGAAATGTGGCCTTTTTAATTCAGGTCCCAGCCCAAACTAGTAGGCTCTGCTTTTATTTAGGTATTGTTAATTTGGTAGTGGGGCCAGAAAGCAGTGTTCTGACTTTCACCCATAAACAGGACCAAGCATCTGTGGCTATGAGAACACAGATTTTTCTCGATAGCTTGTGTAGTTCCGTGCCACTCCACTGCACTATGTCCCTGTATCCCCACTGAAACCTATTAGAAATCTTGTTGTGTGTAGCACTGTATAACCATGCCAAAATACACAGGGATTAAGTGGCCATGACAGATAAAGGAAGAAAGTACTAAATGCAACATTTGAAACTGATAAAGATTAAGGGCCTTATGTAAATAAGGCTGTCTCTGTATTAGGGCTAGTCCTTAGCTTCTCTAGGAATCACCAGGGCTGGAACTGATGTAGGATAGCCCTCAAAACCTGTAAATGGTTCCCCAGGCTCCATCCTGGCTCTCAAGTTTGGAAGGTTTTGACATCAGGAGAATAAGTTCTTCATTTGCTTTCATAAGATAGTGCAGTATTTGCAGCAGAGGCACCACTGAATCCAGTTTGCCTCTATACATCACTATGTGCACCAGAGACAGTGCCACAATTAACCTAGTGGCACTTACTCACAGGGCTGAAAGTCTCAGCTGTCTTTGAAAAACAAAAATATATTAAATATATTTGTTCCATTTAATTATCTTCTATTTTTGAAGCTGTTGAAGGTTTTCTATGTTTAAAATCAGAGTGAAGATAAAATGTGCGGCTTTTTGCGGGATTTTCAGATCAGCAAAGCGACTTTTTACAGGCAAATGTTTTCAAAAAAGAACTTTTTTTAGGCTTTTTCTCCATGTCCACTGAACGCATTCATTTACAAATGCTGTTCTTTAGCACTGTCTAAAAATTTTACAGTCTCAACAAGAAGTTATGACAATGAAATTTTTTTCACAAAGAAATGGAGTGACGAATATGAGTAACTTGTGAAGTTCACCTGTCATCTGTAGTAATAAACTTGGGGCAGTATGCAGTAGGCACTCTAGGAATCATTATTACAATTATATCCTGAACATCTTTAAAGAAAGAATAACTAATTCTTGTTTTCATCATTTTCCACTAATAAACTAAAGCAGCACAGGCGACTTTGACTTCACTGGCATCTAGAATTTGTTTCTTTTAGCCAAGTTTTCAGTATACCTAAGCTATTCGGGTATCTTTAATCTCACATCAGAATAAAATGTTTAAACTTCAATCCATTTTTGGAAGAAAGTGTCTCTTGGTTTTCAGAGAGAGATCTAAGGTCAGTGTTGCTTTTGTATTAGTAGATCAATAACACAGATAATCATATTGTGCCACTGACTTTTGTCATGTCTGACCTTGAAGTGCCAGATTATTGCTTAATACCAGTCAGAAACATTTCAGCGCTTCATGTTTGCTTCACTAATTGTTAGCAACCTACAGCAGTATCTTCTTCAAATATAAATATATGTTGGAAGCTTTAATGGTAAATAAAAGTGACAAAATTATGTAAACTGGATCAGATCAAAGAAGGAAAATCTCTTTACGGACCTTAAGGGGTATCATTTACACCGTTAACTGAGCCCATTACAGAAATTATAATTACTTTTCTATTATTGCTTCCAACTCGCACAGAGGGTACCTGATTTATTTTTCTTTTTAAAGAAACAGTTTATTTTTCTTAACATTGAAGCAAAAAAATAAAACAATTGTAAGGATTTAGAAGTGAAATAGCTGCATCATGTTGAAATATTACAATGTTGTGAGAAAGCTGCAGTCACAGGGAATAAAAAACCTAATCACTAAAGAAGCATGGGGGTGTATTTTGCAATGGCATATATTTTATTATTAAAGGTATGTATTCATGCATTTCAACTCATATACAGAAATATCTTCCCATACATTTGGTTGTATTATATATGCATGACATTTGGTTGAGAAAAGAGAAGAAAAAAAAATTCTTGCTAATTCAAAAACTTATTTGTTAAAGAAGAAAATAATCATTATATCTTGCAGGAAAAATACACAAAATTAGGTTGTTACAGCACACACAAGAACCAACATTACTGGGAAACTTTAAAACAACATGAACCTGAACTCATGAGTACATTGATGAGGCAGAAATACTCTGGTAAAAATGTAGTGTGTGTCATGGGCATAATACTTTAGCAGAAGACAAAAATCTCAGAACTTTCCTCAGAAAAAGAAAACTCCAAACCAACAGCACTTAAATGATACACAAGTTTTACTAAATATAATTTATCACAAATAGACAAAACTATTCAAATTCTTAATACAATAACAGAGCCTCAAAGTAGAAGTAAAAATTCAGAAGATATTGAAATGGAAGCAAAAGATGTGGGGAAAATCTTTGTATGACTGTGAGAATTAGGAAACTTTAGTTTCATCAAAGAACTCCAGTCAATTTTAGCAGTAGCATCATTAAAAATAATAGTAACTAAAAAAATTTAAAACTTCCTTCTGTCTTATAAACATTGTAAGTGGAAAATTTATTAAGTAATATTCTTTAAGCTTGTGTCCTGGGTTCAGCAGTAGCAGCCATTTTTCTCCTTCTTAGTAGCTGGTGCAGTGCTGTTTTTGACTTTCAGCCTGGAAACAGAGCTGATAACATCAATGGTTTTAGTTGTTGCTAAGTAATGTTTTGCCTGACCAAAGACTTTCTGAGTGTCATGCTCTGCCAGGGAGGAGGGAAAGCCGGCAGGAAACAGAGACAGAACACCTGATCCAAACTAGCCACAGCACGTCATGCCCTCTATATAAACTGGGGGCAGTTACCTGGAAGGGCTAGATCACTGCTTGGGTCCAGCTGGGTACTGGTCAGCAGGTGTTGAGTGGTTGTATTCTCTTCCCTTGTTATTTCCCTTATCATTATTATTATTGGTGGTAGCAGTAGTGGTTTGTGTTATACCTTAGTCACTGGACTGTTCTTATCTCAGCCCATGGAGTTACATTCTTTTGATTCTCCTCCTTATCCCTCCAGAAGTGGGGGGAAGAAGAAGAGAGGGAGTGAATGAGCAGCTGCGTAGTTCTGAGTTACCAGCTGGGCTTAAACCATGACAGCTTGCTTCCCAGTGACATCTCCTTTGTCAGCTTCCCTGCCAACGAAGAACTGCTCACACAGAGCAGACCGCCTTGGTCACAAACTTTTACTCTATGCCCGGCCAGAGTAGCCCTGGAAGACTAGAAAAAAACTGTTCATGAAGAACAGAATTGTGATTTCTCCTGATGATAAATCTGTTCGTGTTTTATCTAAAACTTCATTTAAAAATATTTCTAAGTTCACAGCTGAATGTTGTGATTTAAGCCCAGCCAGTAATTCAGAACCAAGCATCCACTGGCTCACTTCCCCTTTTATTTCCCCTCCTCACTCCCAGCAGGATGAAGAGAATCAAAAGAATGTAAATCCTATGGGTTGAGATAAGAACAGTCCAATAACTGAAGTATAATAAAAAACTAATATTGCTACTACCACTAATAAAAATAATGACAAGAGGAGAGAATATAAAACTAAAAAGGGAAGGAAAAAAATACAGTAAACACAAGTACAATACAATTGCTCACCACCTACTGACCGATACCCAGCCCAACTCAAGCAGCCATCTGGGCCTTCTGGGAGACTACCCCTGTTTTATCTAGTGGCCATGATGTGCTGTGGTATGGAATACCACTTTGGCTAGTTTGGGTCAGATGTCCTGTCTCTGCTTCCTCCCAGCTTCTTGTGCCCCTCTCACTGGCAAAGCATGAGACTTGAAGTCCTTGATCTTAGCAACAATTAAAAACATTGGTGTGTTTTCAACATTGTTCTCAAGACTAACGCAGCACTGCACCAGCTACTAAGAAGGAGAAAAATAATGGTTATAACTGAACCCAGGGCAGTATCCACCCCTTATTCTATACCATTCACTTTTTCAGGTACAGTCTGCTGTAACAGTCTTTCAGGGCAGGAGAGATGGTGTTTAGTGTTGGAGTGTTGCCTGCTAATGACACCGTCAAACTTGTCTGGTCTCATCAAAGTTGGTTCTTGGGGTGATGATCAGAGGGAAGTCAGGGTCAGTTGATGGTGACCTGAGGACAGTACTGGGAGACTTCAGCTGCTGCTGCCAGCTTTTCCCATGACTTTATTCTCTGCTGACAATCATGACAGCACACATCTGCTTTTCAAAGTGAAGAGCGGTAGAGATGGGCATCTAGCTGATGGGCTATAGAGGTGTCATATAGTAGGCAAGAGCATATAATTGGATTCATTGGCTGTTTTCACCCAAAATTAAATCCCTTTGAAGTACACAATGGACATCCCTATATTCCTGCATTTCCCACCAAGTATATCCGGGTCTCTGAGCAAAAGCAATCCATGAGTAGGTTTGCCTTTATCTGAAGTAGGAATAACCCAGACTGTCTTCCCCAGCAAATTCTTTATGTGCACCACAGGAACTTTATCCCCCTCTACAGTATGTAAATGTTCTGATTGGTCTGGGCCAGCCCTGTTGGCCAGTCCCCTAGTGTTGACCAGCTAGGTGGCCTTTGGTAAATGTGTACCCAATGTCTGAAAGTCCCGCCACCCATTGCTCTCAGTGTAGAGTTTAACAGCCCATTGTACTGTTCAATATTCCCAGAGGCTGGTGCATGGCGCCACTATCCATGAGATAAAGTACTGGCCACTTTTCTTGTTCAGCAATGTCCAAGTCCAGCTGGATGACTTTCACCTCTGCAAACTGACTCGATTCACCATCTCCTTCAGCAGCTTCTGCAACCTGTAGTCGAGGACTCCATACAGCTGCCTTCCATCTCCAATGCTTTCCCACAATACAGCAAGACCCATCAGTAAACAAGTCATATTGCTTCTCACGTTCTGACAGTTTATTATATGGTGGGAACTCTTTGGCACGCATTGCTTCCTCCTTTGGTAGCATTCCAAAATCTTTGCCCTCTGGCCAGTCCATGACGACTTCTAGAATGCCTGGACAACTGCAATTTCCTGTTCAAGCTCATTGTGTAATTAGTGCAGCCCATTTACTCCATGTAGCATCAGTTACATGATGTGTAGAGGAGACCCTGCCTTTGAACATCCAGCCCAGCACGGGCAACTGGGGTGCCAGGAGGAGCTGTGCTTCAGTGCCAGTCACTTCCAAAGTAGCTCGAACCCCTTCATAGGCTGTCAGTATTTCTTTCTCAGTTGGGGTATAGCTGGCCTCAGATCCTTTGTATCCCTGACTCCAAAAGCCAACAGGTCGACCTCAAGTCTCCCCTGGAGCTTTCTGCCAGAGGCTCCAGGTGGGACCATTCTCCCCGGCTGCGGTGTAGGGCACATTTTTTACATCTGGCCCGGTCCAGACCAGTCCAAGGGCCACTGCATGAACTATCTTGCATTTAATTTGCTCAAAGGCCTATTGTTGCTCAGGGCCCCATTTAAAATCATTCTTCTTCTGGGTCACATGATAGACAGGGCTTACAATCAAACTATAATTTGGGATGCGCATTCTCCAGAATCCCACAACACCTAAGAAAGCTTGTGTTTCTTTCTTATTAGTTGGTGGAGACATTGCTGTTGTCTTGTTGATCATGTCTGTGAGGATCTGTCTACATCCATCTTGCCATTTTATTCCCAAAAATTGAATATCCTGTGCAGGTTCCTTGATCTTACTCCGTTTTATGGCAAAACCGGCTTCCAGCAGGATTTGCATTATTTTCCTCCCTTTCTCAAAGACTTCTTCTACTGTATTGCCCCACATGATAATGTCATCAATGTATTGCAGGTGTTCTGGAGATTGCCCCTGTTCTAGTGCAGTTTAGATCAGTCCATGGCATATGGTAGGTCTGTGTTTCCACCCCTGGGGCAGTCGGTTCCAAGGGTACTGGATGCCCCTCCAAGTAAATGCGAATGGTGGCCTGCACTCTGCTGCCAAAGGAGTTGAGAAAAATGCATTGACAATATCACTTGTGGCATACCACTTGGCTGCCTTTGACTCTAATTCATACTGAGGTTCCATCATGTCCAAGGGTTGTGGTTGGGTTTAAACTACAACACCAGTATGGCAGCACTTAATGGTGGTGCGAATTCACTCAGGTCACGATAGGCTACTTTTAGTCTCCACTCTCAGTTAGACTTTCACACTGGCCGTATGAGGCTATTAAAGGGTGAGCGGGTCCTGCTGATCACTCCTTGGCTCTCCAGTTTACGGATCAGCCCATGGATGGGAATCAGGGAGTCTCAGAGTTGTTGTACTTGGTCTCAGAGTTTATTCATGTCACACCTTACTGGCAGCCAGTATTTGCTGTTTTAGTGTTTATTGGCTTTGGGGCCTGGGCTAAGGTTCTCATTTCAACATACTTTATGATAACGGCTTGTCATACAATAGAATTATTGATTGTAAAACTGATCTGGTATGCATTCATAGCAAAGCCATCACCTCCATACTTTGGCAGGCATGTAATGAGAATTTTTAACAATTACACTTCTTTTTTCCTCCCTCGGAGGGCCAACCTCTGAAGGAGACATCCTCCCAAACCTTTCACTCTCCAACCAGGCTATTTACAATAGCATTTGAGAATGTTACAGCTGAACCAAGGACTCTGCATGATTCTGCGATCTTTTTAACAATATAATAGATTGATATTAAATACATGGGTTTAGTTTATCTTCATCATTTGATCATTTTTCCAGCATTTGACAGAAGTTATGGCAGACCTTTCTGTAAAATGCAAAGTAATTTACAAAAAATTGCATATTACAAACCTAAAAATTTTATAAAGCCTAGTAAATTAAAAATGGATTTCGACACTCATTTCTAACTAGTTTCCACTAATTTTCTCCTGACTCTATGTCAAAAAAGAAAATTGGGAGTATGTAAAGTCCTGTCCCAAGCAGCAATTGGTCCCTTTGAGGTAACTCCCTCAGTATATATATCAGGCATGACATGCCGTGGTATGTGACATCCCTTTGGCTGGTTTGGGTCAGGTGTCCTCTTTCTGCTCCCTCCTGGCTTCTTGTGCCCCTCCTCACTGGCAGAGCACAAAAGACTCAAAAGTCTGTGATCGGGGTAAGCACCAGTTAGCAACAACTAAAACATTGGTGTGCTATCAACATTGTTTTCAGACTAAATCCAAAACACAGCACTGCACCAGCAGCTAGGAAGAAAAATAATTCTATCCCAGCAAGGATCAGCCCCCTTTAGGTACTGCAAAGCAGTTACAAGGTCTCCCTGAAGCCTTCTCTTCTCCGGGTTAAACAACCCCAAGTCCCTCAGCCTGTCTCCAGCTGGGCTGTGCTCCAGCCTTCTGAACATCCCCATGTCCCTATTCTGGATTCACTCGAATAGGCCAACGTCCTTCTTATGCTGGGGGCTGCAGAGCTGAATGCAGTTCTCCAGGTGGGGTCTCACAAGAGCAGAGTAGAGGGTCAGGATCACCTCACTCGAACTGTTGGTTGTGCTTCTTTTGGTATAGCCCAGTATACGGTTGACTTTCTGCACTGTGAGTGCACACTGCTGGCTCTCATCAACCAACATCCTCAAGTCTCTCTCCTCAGGTCTGCTCTCAATCCAGTCTCCACCCAGCCTGTGTTTTTGCTTGTGATTACCCCAATCCAGCTTCAGGATATTGCACATGGCCTTGTTAAACTCCATGAGGTTGGCACAGGCCCAACTCTGAAGTCTATCCCTCTGGATAGCATTCCCTCCAGTGTGTTGACTTCACCATACAGTTTGGTGTCATCGGCAAACCTGCTGAGGGTGCACTAAATCCTTCTGATCATGTCACTGACAAAGGTGTTAAGAATCACCAGTCTGAATACCATCTCCTTAGGAGCAGCATTTATCATTGCTCTTCACTTAAACATTGAGCTGTTGATGGCATTGCATGTTTAGTGTGAACATCCAGCCAATTCCTTATCCACTGAATTGTCCATCCATCAAATCTGCATCTCTCCAATTTAGAGACAGGGATGTTACGTGGGACAGTGTCACATATTTTGCACAGGTCCAAATATGCAATGTAAATTGTTCTTCCGTTATCCAACAACCCTGTAACCACTTTGTAGATAACCAAATCTGTCAGTATTTGCTTTTAATGAAGTCATGTTCTCTGCCAACCTCCTTCCTTCCTAAGGAGGCACATTGCTGAGCACGTTGCAATAACTCTTTGATCAACTTGGTGGCCTTCTATGATAAGGCTATGGAACTGATGGATAGGAGTAGAGCAGTTGACGTAATCTACCTGGACTTGTGCAAAGCGTTCGACACTGTCTCACAAGACATCCTTGTCTCTAAATTGGGGAGACATCAATTTGATAGATGGACCACTCAGTGGACTAAGAAATGGCTGGATGGCCGCACGCAAAAAGTTGTGGCCCAGATGGAGACCAGTAACGAGTGGTGTCCCTCAGGGGTCAGTGTTGGGACTGGTCTTTTTCAACATCTTTGTCGCTGACATGGACACTGGGATTGAGTGCGCCCTCATCAAGTTTGCCAATGACACCAAGCTGTGTGGGTCGATTGATACGCAGGAGGGAAGGGATGCCATCCAGAGGGACCTTCACACTTGTGAGCTGGGCTGATGCCAACCTTATGAAGTTTAACTATGACAAGGGCAAGGTCCTACACCTGGGTCAGAGCAATCCCAGGCACAGCTACAGGTTGGGCAGAGAAGAGATTCAGAGCAGCACTGCAGAGAGGGATTTGGGGGTGTTGGCAGATGAGAAACTGAACATGAGCTGGCTTCAGTGTGCGCTCTCAGCCCAAAAAGCCAACCATATCCTGGGCTGCATCAAAAGGAGCATGACCAGCAGGTCAAAGGAGGTGATCCTGCCCCTCTACTCTGCTCTCGTGAGACCTCACTTGGAGTATTGTGAGCAGTTCTGGTGTCCTCAACATAAAAAGGACATGGAACTGCTGGAACAAGTCCAGAGGAGGGCCACGAGGATGATCAGGGGACTGGAAAACCTCCTATATGGAGCACCTCAGACAGGCTGAGAAAGTTGGGGCTGTTCAGCTTGGAGAAGAGAAGGCTGCATGGACACCTAATAGCAGCCTTCCAGTAACTGAAGGGGGCCTATAAGGATGCTGGTGAGGGACTCTTCATTAGGAACTGTAGTGATAGGACAAAGAGTAATGGGTTAAAACTTAAACAGGGGAAGTTTAGATTGGATATAAGGAGGAAGATCTTTACTGTAAGGGTGGTGAGGCACTGGAATGGGTTGCCCAAGGAAGTTGTGAATGCTCCATCCCTGGCAGTGTTCAAGGCCAGGTTGGACAGAGCCTTGGGTGACATGGTTTAGTGTGAGGCGTCCCTGCCCACAGCAGGGGGGTTGGAACTTGATGATCTCAAGGTCCTTTCCAACCCTAACTATTCTATGATTCTCAATTCCGGTCATCTGTACCATCTGTGTCCCTTCCCAACTCCTGCATCCACAGTTCTCTCATAGGTGTGGTGGGGCGAGAAGCAAAAATGGCTTTAATGCTCTATAAAGCTCTGCTCAGCAATAACTGTTATTAAATACAGTCATTTCACCATATCATGTTTTTGTCTATTGTTTCTTTCAGAATTAGTATTTTACTAATTACTAATTGCTGTTGCTTTCTACATTTTCACCCTCCCATGTCACCTTTTCATGCTCTATTTTTATAGAATGTTTTCTGATATATTGAAGTTTGACACAGAAATATGCAAGCAAATCCAAAATATATTAACTGCTTTTTAAAACTTTCAGAATGTAAACAATTTGCTTGCGATTTTTTATTTGTCTGACCACTACATCAACATCTATCCTTGTAAGGAACTTATCTTTCATGAGGCATTCCTTGTTTCTTAGTATCTCTAAACAACATATATCCCAAACTATGCAAATAAGCCCAGTTCATGAAAAATATATTTGCATTAGCTTGGCATACTCTTGACCTCCATCTCTAGGAGAAAAATATCGATTTTTTTTTTACATACTCTTCTACTCCTAACCTGTTCTAACTTGAAGAATAATATATTAGTTTCTATACTTCTTTCTTCTAACAAATCTTTTTTCATTTCCAGACCACCTCCTTTACATTTGTTAAAGCAGCAGTACAGAAATTAGTATCGGTATCTCAGCCACCAAGCTGATCCTCTGTAATACGGAATCAAGCCCTGCAAATCTGTTTGTTCTTAAACTGAGTGAGAATCTTAGCTTCTATTTGTTTATTCTGCTATTTGCAAGTTATTATTCTGAAACTCACTCTTGGCATCTGATTTAGTTCTGCACCTTGGTATTCGGGATCTAGAGAATCCCTAGAATCACAGGTTGGTAATGATTATATGTAACACTGAAGCAAAACACATAAGCCTTCTGGTGATCCCTTTTGACATAGCCCAGTGCTAACACCATGTCTACACTTGTGACGTGCTTACTTCAGTGACCACAAGAAAGCTACAAACACCATTTTATTTTGCTCTACCATGTACATAAAAGTTGATCAGACAGCAATACTCAGTTTATAAAATAGCATTACAGGCAGTGTCCAGCATAATTTAGATGAGCGAGGAAGTACATTTGAACATTCAATGCATTTCAGGGTGGAGGAAAAGCCATTTTTTGTAACTTTTTTACCAGAAAAAAGTTTTGTAAATTCAAGGTAAATCTGGTATAAGTGAAATAAGAATGGAGGTATTGGCAGGACTAGTATTTCTTAAAAGAAATTAACATGATTAATTTAAATTAGATATTTTTAAAGAGACAGTTAGTTATTATCATTTTAGTCTTAAGGTAATTTCTTGCATTACAGGATGTAATAATAGGTCACATGTAGAATAGGTCATTAAAAAGATGTCCTAAAACTTCAGGCTTAACGTCAGGACTTTAAGCGCAGGTTAAAAAGAGTTTAACGTGAGTGTCACATTACACCTGTGTTGTATGTCCTTACTCTGAAAGTAAATTTTCATGGAAAATGCAGTTCTACCTAACTTCTCTGACATGTTTCTATAAAGGCTGTTAGATTTTTGTAGCCCACTAGAACAGCTTTTTGAATACAGAGTTATGATGTACAAATCTCATATTCAGAAATTCTTAGGTTTATGCACTCCTATTAATAATATATGCTATCGGTTAGATTTCATAAAGAAAAAGAATCAAATTGCATTTTGATGGAAAAAAGTATGATTGTTTTAAACATTTATCTAGTTATTGATAACGGTTTGACTTCCCGTAGTTCAGGTAAAAATGGACACAGAACATAGGTAAAATACAAGGCAGGGGGAGGCTTTGTGGGTTTTTTTAATATTCCATTCTGTCTACCACTGCTTTTTATATCCTTATATAAAATATATAGTCTTTCTTTATGCATAAGCACATACAAATAAGGAAAAAACTTTTAAATGCTGAGTTATTATTTTTATGTAGTTTATATAAAAATATGTTCAGAAAGGATGGTGTTCTAAAATGTAAACTCCTAATAAATATTTTCTAAGCTTTTTTAATTTTCCCCATGTACTTAAGAAGTTGTTCTCTCTTTATATGCACAGCTTAGTGGTATTTAATAAATTCTTTTCCTTTTTTTTTGTGTGATATTTGACAGTTGTTTTCTAATTAAATATTATTTACATATTTTAATTTTGAGTGATAGTTTCATTACGCACTATAAGGAAAACTCAAATGTTTTCAGCTGTAGTGATACCTTCATGGAAAAGAAAGGCTACCTGATTGATGAAAAAGGTAGGAAACCCCTTCAGATCAGTAAAATAGCTATTGACTTGACTGCTTTTTTTCACATCCTCTTTATAAATATAAAGCTAGAAAAAGTCACTCTCATTACTTGGTTAAGAGCTGCTTTAGGTAGGAAAAAATAAAGAGCCTAGAATGGTTTCAATTTTTAGAGGAGGTGTCAACACAGAGTCCTTTTTACTCCACAACTTCAGTGGGTTAAGCAGTTCAGCAGGATAATTTAAGGGGCTCAATGGGATGAGTTGGAGGTAAACTACACTGTTTCTGGAAAGCCTGAAGCTTGGGCTGTCCTCCTTTGCTGGGGACCTGTCTTTCAGCAAAGGCCATCTCTGCTGCCCCTGTCTGAGCTGTGGTGCAGCTGCTCAGCAGCCTTCTCTCTGCCTAGATTCATACAGTCTCAATTCCAATCCAATACGGACCTATGCACATTGTTTACCACCTTGGCCTTGGATGAGCCTTGCCCCAGTGGACATACCAGGCTATCAGAGCACCAAGGCTGGCCCTGATAACTGTCTCTGGGTTTGCTTGATCCTGACCCTGAGTTGCTGTTTCAGTATCCTGGCTTTTTGTCAGATGAGGTCATCACCCTGCCTGCCTTGCATTCACCTTCATCTCCTGGCTCCCTCTCCATGGGGAGCAGCCAGACTTTGATCCTTCCTAACAGTATGTTAAGAAAAGAAAACTAGGACTGTAGTGCAGAGCAGACCAGCATATTATCACAAATGGCAGTCAGAGAGCAGATATCAAAGGAAAGAGCCAATCTTTCCATGGTATAGTTTATAGAAATGAACAGTTTGAAAACTTTTTAAGCAGGAGGTTTCATGATAACAGCAATGCTTGGATATCTCAAGTGGATGAATGTGACTATATAAGCACTTTCAGCTTCCAATGATTCTTTGGTAGTACATTCCTCTCTATATTTTCACTATTTGCCAAAAAGCAAGGCTCCCTACCCCTTTAAGGCAGCCAGGGAGGATTTGACTTTTCCATTGTGATACTTACGTTAAAATACCTTTCACCATTCCAGCAAAAATAGGTACATTCTAGCTATTATTTGGTACTAGATTAGCTTTCTCATAAGAATTAGTACTTGGGATCTTGTTGCAACGGTTAAAACAAAATCAATTTTCCCACAAAGTTAAATGAATTTTTACCTTAGATATTTTCCCAAAGTCTCTTATAATGAGAGATCCATCTACCAGGTCTGTAGTGGAGAATTTGTATTCCAGCCTACTATTAAAGTTAATTGGTGTCATTTTTATACCCACAAATATGGTAGTGGGCAAATAAAAATGAGATTCAACTGATTACTACTCTACATAGAGCCATATTTATGGTTGTACATAGAAATAGGACAGATCTTAAATAAAGTGATGCTAAAGGAGCTGCTATCAAACTTCCCTTCATTACTGGATTAAGCAATGTAGCACAGATGAGCACAGAGCTTTTTGTGTTGCTTTTATACTATTTTTGATGAAAGAACGTAACGTATACATGAAAGAAATAGATTCAGTAGCTACAAATTCAGTAGAAGCAGCAGCAGTCTTACATGAGTATCTGGTTTAACTTGATAGGCGTTTGAGTAGATGCTTTCTTGTATTGTACCTTCCTAGATTCTCTCCTGTGTACAAAGTTCAGAGCTGTCTTTTAAAAAGTCGAGGATGATAAAGCTTGTTTGTTTGTAGGAAAAAGAAACTGAATCATAATACATTTCTTTTCACCACTTCTATTGCAAGTGGTTTATTTAACTTTTTTCTTGTTAATATGAGATTTTAAAAAAAAATATTCTATTGTGTTTGAGAAAGATCTCTGTGGTTTGATATAGAGATTCTCCAACACTACATTATTTATTTTTAAATAAGATCCAGAATTATCTTTGCTTTGAAGTTGTACATAGTTGCTGAACAAAAAGTACTTGAAGCTTTGTAAACACAGCACATCTCCTAAGCCCTTGGAGTTTAATGGGGATGACGAAACATTTTCTTCTTTCTTGGAAGGGACCATTCTAAGATACTGCAAGTAGAACCAACAAGGCAGCATGGCATATTTTCATCTTCTAGTCACAACACTTACCAGAAACAAGCAACAGACTCTCAAATTACTTTTACACTGAAGTAGCAAGAGAAGTGTAATCTGACTAACTAAAGAATGGTACACTTAGGTGCTCCAAATACTGTAAACTCAACTCATGTATAATTTGTGTTCACTAGATTTAAACTTAAGAACAGAGATAAAGCCAGAAATAATCGTTGCCTGCAACTTTAAATAACGCCTGATTTTAGAAAAGTTTCTACACGCTGTAATGTAGATTTTGCTACAATAATAGGAAATGACTAAAGTATGTATATGTGATTACATTTTTCCATATAGCTAAAAGTGGTTTATATTTGTACAGCAAAATTCATCTATATACCATGTGCATATGTAGCACATATAGATGAGAAATAATGTATAACTTATGCAGACCTGTCTCAGAAATTTAGTAGAACCTTTTCAAATATTTTATTTCAGGGCATCAAGTTTCCTTTCTTTAGATGTCCAATACTGAGAAAGTAGCTGCATAAATGTGTCAGACATCTTCATTTTCAAATATTATAATGTCACAGTACTGACATTAAGATTTTTGATGTTACTATCTTTAAAACTTTAATTTTGTCTTTCATTCTATACAATGAACATTTTGATTATCCTTTCATTAGAGGTACTGTGCTACCTTCTTTCCCCTTTCCTTGAACTCCTGGAAAATTACATAAAATTTTGAGTTCCTTATTTCCCCATTATCTCCACTACTTGTATAGCCCAGTCACCATTTTTGTTACTGTTTTTAAGAATTTGCTGCCAGCACTAAGCAGAAGCCCTACAGCACCAAAAATGGATTGCAAGTTGAGTCCATGCCCTGAAATAAGGAGCAACTGTGTAGTCAGAAAGAATGTCTGCTTTCTGCTTAATTAAGCACTCTGGCAGGTAACTGTTAAAAAAACTGCCCCAAAGAATGGTTTTGTAAAAATTATTGTCATTATTGAAGACCGCCTTTTTATAAAAGCAACACCATTTTCTAAATTTTAAATAAATTCTTGTGGATTACTTAATTAGCAACATCCAGTAAAACATCCAGTAGAGAAGATAATTACTTGGTTGTCAAATGAAATAACAACAGTTTTCCCTGCAGTGAAATCTCTACCACTGTAATTAGGTTATGTCATAGTTTACTATGAAGGGAATATTAAAAACACAAGACCAGCCAGTTGCATCCACTGCATCTTTTTATTTATAGAAAGATTTATATGTGTGTCTATATATATATATATAGGTTAGTGTTAAATTGCTTTCTTCATGATGCAGCAAAGACATCATTAATAGAGTAACAACTCTTCTGTTGCTCAATTAAGTTTGCTACATGGATATTAATGTAAATATGGATCTTGTAAGAGAATTCTGTGGACTAATCTTTGTAGCATAATAGTAAAAATTATACAAATTAAGAGCTCTAAGAGAAAAAACACAGAAGAAATACATATAAGCAGGACAAAGGAAAGTATCAGTGAAAATATCTGACACATTGAGTGAATTGTGCCTTTTCTTTTTCTTTCTTTTGCATTTCTCCTTAGTTCACTGTGCTGCATTTAAACAAGAAAAAAAAAAACAAACTAAAAAACAAGCTTAAGAAAAACACTGCTGGATTACAGTGAAGAATTGCCTACCACCTAATAGTCCATTTTGAAAAATAATATAAACCCCCCCTATCTGTTTAGATGCTAGGACCTGTTTGTTTGTGTTCATTTTTATAGATAAAACAATGTAATTCACTGGTGTGAATACTGTTTAGTTTTCCTTGTATATTTGATAGATAAGGAAACTAGATGCTTTTATACCTAATGTAAAATCATGCTGCATTTCTTTTGCCTAGAAAACCAGATTGTATTGCTAAGCGAATCACTTAATGGAGAAAAAAAAAAAAAAACAACCCAGAAAAAAATGGCTTTGCAAAGTCCTTAGTGAGTTAGGAGAATCTTAAAATACTTGACATTTATAAGATGGGAAACAGCAGTAGTTTCATGTTCTCCCTGAAGTAAAGGTAACAGTTAGGAGGCTTCTGGTTCAAGATTCAAGCTTTCTCTTCTTATAAAAAAAAAAAGATTACTTTCTAAAATAATTTACAGAAAAAAATAGGCACAAGAGGTAGTCAGGAGAAGAAAATGTGAAAAGGGTATTGGTTACATTTCTTTTCCTTTTGTTTTTTTTTTGTTTGGTTTTTTTTTTTTTTACTGCTTTGTGGAGCTTTTATAAGTGATACATGAGCAAGCCGTCTCCCTGCTCTCAGATGGCTTCAATACCAAGCTAAGAATGGATTAATAGGGATCTGGATTTTTTATCTGACCATGTATAGAGGCCCTTTGACTTGACAGAGAATGGCTTCTAAAGCATTTATTTGTTTAAGGTTACCATATTAAATGAAACATCACAATCTTTGGAAAAACAGGAAATCTGAGTGTGGGTGTGACCAGCCTAGAGCCTGCTTCATAAACAGGTGAGGTCATGTATGAGTAATGCCAATGACAGCTAGAAATGCGTATAAAATCTTTGAAAATCACACAAAGCAGCCTGCTTTTCTACACATTTATATTGGATAATTGGAAAGGGCTAAGAAGGAAGGCATCATCATCATCCTCACTGCTTTCTGAAACAGATACCGAATTTCCAGTGTAATAGTGCAAAAAGGAAATAGAGTTTCTGATTAAAGAACTGGCATCAAGCAACAGTTTGTGCTGAAATTGAGTAACACACCATTATTACTACTTATCTTTCTCTCGACAGTGCCTTGCTTCTCAGTTGTCCTGTTGAAAAGCCTGTCCTTGCATGAGTGTCAAGTTCATTGAGAAAGAAGTTTTCTGTAGCATTGCATTCCACTTTAATAAATAATCTATTTCACATATGTACCACCTTTCTAACTACCTAAAATCTACTTAGCAACTAGGTTTTTCTCTGGGTTGTTTCTTGTTTGTTTGTTTTGTTTGTTTCTTTGTATGTTTGGGGATTTTTTTGGGTTTGGGTTTGTTTTGTTTTGTTGGATTTTTTTAATTAAGCAAAGAGGACACAGGTAGTTATAAAAGCAGGCATTTATTATCAGCTACCTCTAGACTGAAACAAAGCAACTTTAATTGTGAACAAAGCAGAGTACTATGCAATTCAAAGTAGAAACCATTGTCTTGGGTAGTTCAGTCATAGCTCAGGAAAGCAGAGGGAAAACTCCCATGCTATATTTGGATGGGGCATGATTTATGTCAACTTTTTGGCTAAGAGCTCCAAAGAACTCTTTGCCATCGGTAAGCAAAAATATCAGGTTTATATGATGCTCAAAAAGGCAGCCTCTTTGCTACCACAATGCACTGTAAAACCTCATAGAATCATAGAATAGTTAGGGTTGGAAAGGACCTCAAGATCATCTAGTTCCAAAGCCCCTGCCATGGGCAGGGACAACTCACACTAAACCATCCCACACAAGGCTTCATCCAACCTGGCCTTGAACACCGCCAGGGATGGAGCACTCACAACCTCCCTGGGCAACCGATTCCAGTGCCTCACCACCCTAATAGGAAAGAATTTCCTCCTTATATCCAATCTAAACTTCCCCTATGTAAGTTTTACCCCGTTACCCGTTGTCCTGTCACTACAGTCTCTGACAGAGTCCCTCCCCAGCATCCCTATAGGCCCCCTTCAGGTACTGGAAGGCTGCTATTAGGTCCCCACGCAGCCTTCTCTTCTCCAGGCTGAACAGCCCCAACTTCCTCAGCTTGTCTTCATACGGGAGGTGCTCCAGTCCCCTGATCATCCTCGTGGCCCTCCTCTGGACTTGTTCCAGCAGTTCCATGTCCTTTTTATGTTGAGGACACCAGAACTGCACACAATACTCCAGGTGAGGTCTCACGAGAGCAGAGTAGAGGGGCAGGATCACCTCCTTTGACCTGCTGGTCACGCTCCTTTTGATGCAGCCCAGGATACGGTTGGCTTTTTGGGCTGTGAGCGCACACTGAAGCCGGCTCATGTTCATTTTCTCATCGACCAGCACCCCCAAGTCCTTCTCCACAGGGCCGCTCTGAATCTCTTCTCTGCCCAACCTGTAGCTGTGCCTGGGATTGCTCTGACCCAGGTGTAGGACCTTGCACTTGTCGTGGTTGAACTTCACAAGGTTGGCATCAGCCCACCTCACAAGCATATCAAAGTCCCTCTGGATGGCATCCCTTCCCTCCAGCATCTCAACCAGACCACACAGCTTGGTGTCATCGGCAAACTTGCTGAGGGCGCACTCAATCCCACTGTCCATGTCAGCGACGAAGATGTTAAACAAGACCGGTCCCAACACCGATCCCTGAGGGACACCACTCGTTACCGGTCTCCAGCCGGACATCGAGCCATTGACCACAACTCTTTGTGTGCGGCCATCCAGCCAGTTCTTTATCCACCGAGTGGTCCATCCATCAAATTGATATCTCTCCAATTTAGAGAGAAGGATGTCATGTGGGACAGTGTCAAACGCTTTGCACAAGTCCAGGTAGATGACGTCAACTGCTTTACCCTTATCCATCAATTCTGTAACCCCATCATAGAAGGCCACCAAATTGGTCAGGCAGGATTTCCCCTTAGTAAAGCCATGCTGGCTGTCACCAAGCACCTTGTTGTTTTTCATGTGCCTTAGCATGCCTTCCAGGAGAATGTGCTCCAAGATTTTACCAGGCACAGAGGTTTACTTCTGATTCAGAGGAATGTATGCGCCTAGACTTTCTGTTGGAAGCTTTGTTTTTTAAAACCTAGCACAGTGCAAGTCTACTTAGTGTATGAATTTCAGATGATTACTGACTTCAGGTGACACAACTATATGCCACAATTTATTATGTGGCTTGTGGGTTTTAACACTTCAGGCAGTAGTGCTTTCAGAATCTTGAAGGGAATATTTTTTGCGAATCTACAGTGAGAAGACACCAAAAGGAGACGAGGTTTAATGATACCCTTGTTCTCAAATGACAACTTGGGTAAAGTCATGAGGTTGTGAAGTAAGATGGGCTGTGTTAACAAGAAGACTACAGCCATCACTTCCACCCTGAAGGTATGTAGACATGGAATAGTAATTCTAAGACAGAATGGTTCCCTAAGACAGAAGGCCAAGGCACATCCCTACACTAAACATAAGTAACAGTCTAGTATCAAAGACATCCTGACAGTTTAACAAATGTTGTTGCTATTGAAAAGTAAGAATACATACATACTTATTTTCACATTTCAGGGACTAGTAACAAAGATTCTTACGCATCTCAAATGCTATTTAATATTAAATTCTAGCACCTCAAATTGTCTTTAGGAAGCCATAATACGGCATACATTTAATTACAACCACCTCGGTACCAACTGCAGTAGCTTGTTGATGGCTTCTGTGATGAAAAGTCCTAAAGTTTTCTCAAATCTGTTTCCGTGTGTCATGGTTATACATAGCTTTGATAGTTGAGTGAGTGAGAATTTATACATGAAAAAATGTTCGTAAATTAGTGATATTTTGCGTTCTTCCTTTTCACAAAAGAACATTAGTGTTTTGCATTAGATAGTATTTTGACAATGAGATAGATGAATCTCAAAGTTACCACCACAGGCCTCCCTCACCAACATGTGCCAGCCAGGATCCAAACATACTAGTTCTGAAATAGTTCGGTCCCTTTGACCAAACATGCCTCTTTTACTTCTGCTAATAAGGATGACAGTTAAGACCAATGGTGAAAGTGACTTTGCTCTGACACAGATTTCTGTCTTCAAGAAGCAGGACAGACAATATAACCTTTTATTACACGTTACTGTGCAGCAACCTTATTAAAACATTTTTGTCATTACCAGCCAAAGCAAGGTCAGAGCCATTGACCTAGTAGTAATGGAAGACACTGTACTGAGTTATTAAATTTACCACTTTTCACCTATAAGCAGATCTCTGCACACACGATTGAATCTGACCAACTACTCCAGTATACCCTTACAATAAAAATAATACTTCAAGTTTGCCATTCTGTGAGTAAAGCTGTGCTGACACCCATTGCTCAGCACTTGTGGTTTAAATGTAGGCTGACTTTGACATTTTCTTCACTTAATGAACAGAAGCTTCTTGCATATTTGTATTTTAGAGGAAAATCTGGCCATAAGATGTAAAATACTCCTGTTTCCGTAGATGTTTGCGCTTGAGATTAGCGTTCTGACAAGTAATGTTATCTGTGAAATTACCAAACCCATCTGGAAAGATCCTGTGGGTCTATGGATATGGGGAAATATATTCTTAGTACCTTTGGATTAATTCTGAATAAAACCTTATATATGCAACACTGTCAGTAATACTAGTATGCTTCTCATAACCATGTTTTCTTGCAGTTCACTATTTTTGTGTGTGCGTGTGCCTAAATTTTCAAGACCATATTCATATTGAGTGAACTCTGTGATATGAATATTTTATCTTCCCAGGTTTTGAAGTAACACTGCCTTTTTCTTTTCCACATTGGTACTGCAACAGGCATTTGTTTATTTGCTTTATTGTATATAGCTCCTGGTTAGAAAAATGCATATGTGTTATTTATGTTGTGGGATGTGGCCTGCCATACGAACTATATTGGGAGACTTACCTAAAGGATGGCATTTTTTTGTATTTTTGTGTCATATTTTCTTCTTTATTGTTTGATCACCTGCAGATATGATCAAGTTTTAATTTGAAATATTTTCTGAAGAAATATTTGAAGTTATCAAGTTAACTGAAGATATTTCATACATTAAAATAAACCAAAAATAATGTAATGTGTGAACATACAAATATAGTAAAAATTGTTAAGGCTGATTTTTATACCAAAGTTAAATATGAAACAAAGACCAAAGAGACAAAGGGCAAAAAGTTCTGCAGTGGTCAGGAATGAGAGGAATTAATTATAAGCTTCAGATCTTAGTAAGATACTTCTGGCTCCACGGCAGCAGAAAACCAGTGATGAAATGTGAATTCATGTCTTGTTTTTGCTTCTCTCTCCTGACAAGAGCAGTCTGCTCTTAGTTGAGCTCCTGTGTGGATGCTCAGAAGAAGCTTCAAAGTCATCTCTGAGGAACTGATCTTCTTTGACCAGTTTTCTTAGCCTGCAGAAATCTGGTGTGATTCCAGGAACAACACCAACAACCATCACAGATGATCAGTTTTTCTCTTTCTTGCTTCCATCTCTAAAACTCTAATTTGTTATGTGAACAGAGAAATACAAATAGCAGTTTCCCAGCTTCAACATATGTTGGAAGAAAAGCTTTTGCACCTTCTACAGTTTCTGAATGCTTACCCACATACTTGCTTCAATGCAGTGAAAGTAAAAGTGAAGAAAGTAATTGTCAAGAACAATAAAAATATTTTTACTCTCAGGAGAAATGAGTCAATGCCACAAGCCAGCTTAGTATTTTAATGCACAGCCCGCTGTGCTATGCCATAAAAATCCTCTCAGTGTTCATCTGTACTATTTGTGCCTTGTTTCACCTTTGACCTTAAAAAAAAAAAAAACACACGCAAAAACATCTGTATGCCCAAAGAGAGTCTCAATAGAGCCAGTAGGGGTTCAGGCAGGCAGAGCAGCACATTTCACAGAATCACAGAATCACAGAATCCCAAGGGTTGGAAGGGACCTCAAAAGATCATCTAGTCCAACCCCCCTGCAAGAGCAGGGTAACCTACAGTACATCACACAGGAACTTGTCCAGGTGGGCCTTGAATATCTCCAGTGTAGGAGACTCCACAACCCCCCTGGGCAACCTGTTCCAGTGCTCTGTCACTCTTACAGTAAAGAAGTTCTTCCTGATGTTAACGTGGAACTTCCTATGCTCCAGTTTACACCCATTGCCCCTTGTCCTATCACTGGATATCACTGAAAAAAGCCTAGCTCCATCATCCTGACACCTACCCTTTACATATTTGTAAACATTGATGAGGTCACCCCTCAGTCTCCTCTTCTCCAAGCTAAAGAGACCCAGCTCCCTCAGCCTCTCCTCATAAGGGAGATGTTCCACTCCCTTAATCATCTTTGTGGCTCTGCGCTGGACTCCTTCAAGCAATTCCCTGTCCTTCTTGAACAGAGGGGCCCAGAACTGGACGCAATATTCTAGATGCGGCCTCACCAAGGCTGAGTAGAGGGGGAGGAGAACCTCTCTTGACCTACTAACCACTCCCTTTCTAATGCACCCTAAGATGCCATTGTACTACACTGCTGGATCTGCATATTGGAAATCCCTACAAGAAAGGAATTTGTAAAGGTATGCTTCCTGAGGAAATAAAATATATTTCATCTCAGCAAAACCTGTTTATGTCATGCACCTCCCATAACAATGCTGTGCTTTAACAGTGGCTTGGCACTGAAAAAACTTTTGTGTCCTAAATTACCATTCAATAGACTATAGGCTGCCACTATGATAGCCATTTGTGGCACAGTTCATTTATTCATATAGACTACAGGATTTGTCCTAAATATATGTAATAATGGCAACAATGGACTTTTGTTTGTACAGTTTAGAAAAAGCTAAATGTTATGTAAAGAAGAAAATCCAGGGGGACTACAAGAGTAGGTAAGATATATAAGAAAGATATAAGAAACATCTATTCAGACAATGAGGAGAACTTATAGGGGCTGAGATTTTTTGGGGAAAAAATTTGTGGCCTGCAACTACTGAGTACATATACATGGTAATTTTCTGAAAGAAGGCACCTGTGTCCTTATGAAAACAGTCTGAGAAGGCTAGACACTGATTGTCCTACCACATGTAAAATTTGGTCTGTTTTTTTTAGGGCTCACAACATTAAGATGTTAGGGCATTTTCTCATATCATTTTGATTTGGTATTATTATTATTCCCTTAGCTCACTGCCCAGTGTGTCATTGCTCACCTTTAACTACAGAAGCTCTCTATTACTAGTACTAGTATTCACTTTTAAGTACTATGCCAGTTAGCATTTCCCACCCACAGACTTTTACCTTAAGCTCTCTGCCTTGTAAAGGGTATTTTTTCTCATGCCTAGATGTATCCATCTGCATCCACACCTGGACCCATGTGTACTTTCTCAGCACTGCACAGAACCTTAAGTACTTTAACCTGTGTAGCAGTAAGCATTTACAAATATCCAGCCTGTCTTTCTCTGCAGCTCTGTAACATTTTACAGAAGCTGCTGTGACAGCATTTTCCAGAGCTCCTGAGCAATTCTTCTCCCGTGTTGCTCTTGTGCTGTTTTTCTTGCACCCGTTAACACCAGTTCTCTCTCTGTTGAGTTCTTACGCAAAGTCAATGTCACTGATGGCAGAATCACCTTTGTTCCTCTTCTTTTACTATGCCCTGTTTTGTGGGGTTTAGTTAATACTAGAGAAACACAAAACTTCTTGAATAATAACACAGTAGTCATAATATGCCGTAGTTTAAATATGCAGTGAGCAGTATCTAATAATATGTATACAAAAGATCTTGGCAGCCAATCAGCACATAATCTTCATGACTGATTAAGCTTACTGCAATCCACACTAATATCATCATAACCAGAAACAACCCAATTGAATGGGTCCGAAGGAAAATCTTACTGTACTAGGAAAGAGTGTGGTAAAATTCTGATTACCTTCAGCTTCATCACCTGCTGCGCTGGAGGTGATGCACAGGAAAGGGATTAGTTAGTGCTTTTCCTGACTTGTCATTGGGAAACAGCCCTTTGGGGGTTTTGGTGTGGGATATTTTGTTTGTTTTTTTAAAATCCGGAAGTAACTTTTACACTTAGGATTGATGTGTGTCATCAGCAATGATTCATCTCAGTAAAGCTTTGTGCATGTAAGTGTGTCTCAGCTTCTTTTGTTCAACAGATATTCTATTGGTTTCATGCACCACTAGATAAGAAAAGATTCTGGACTTAACCTCAGTAACAGGGAAACCCCTTGATAGCTGTCCCACACTTGACGAAGGCTTGGTCTGCAATGGGACAGCACAGAAAAAGCTCAAAGAAGTAAAATTATGTGGTTTATTCTTGCTTTCCTTATGCAGACTACAGCAAATTACAGAAGTTGGTATCAAAAATTGTGTATATTGCCAGAGCACTTCTCATAGTTTGGCACTCTCAGCTCTTGCAGTCATCTGAGCAAACTCCAGCTGATGCTGCTGCCGCTGGTACAGTTTGAGTCACACTGCCATCCTAATTCCATCTGCTTCTGCAAACATTGCAGAGGATGCAGCAAGCAAGCAGTTTTAACACGGAAATAACAGTAGGCCACTAGCCTTAAATAAGGGACATCCACCCTTCAGCTCTCCAGAGATACATTCCAAAGTTAGCTGCTAATTCAGTATATGAAGATCTGACAAATAAAACTATGCTTCATTACAGGTAGAAGATGCATGGATGAAGACTCTGAATTGTGGCAGTGATTTCATTGGTTGCAATGATTAACGTAATTATGATACTTAATGAAGTTAAGCCTAGGAAGAAGGTGGGAATGGGGGGCAATGTTTTTAAATTTGTCTTTGCTTCTCAACATCCCTATTTTTAATTGGCAATAAATTAAATTAATCTTCCCCAAGTTGTGTCTGGTTTGCCTGTGACAGAAATTGGTGACTGATCCCCCTGTTGACCCAGGAGCTTTTCTGCCTTATTTTCTCTCTTCTCCTGTTGAAAATGGAGAATAAAACAGTGGCTAGGTGGGGTCTGGCAGACAGCCAAAGTCAAATCCACAACAGCAATGCATCAGAAAAATATATTTACCCATTAATGTTACTCACTTCAAATCATAAGTCATACCATTATTCTGTTTATCTATGTTTTAGAAAGCTTTAGAATAAGGAATAATGCAAGGAGAAATAAAACAACTATAGCCAGTAGTAACTAGACATAATGTGTTCTTTAACAGTTACAAGCCTAGAAAATTACTTAACAGGACTTGTATGGGGTGGTCAAATATAACAGAAAGACGTGTGTGTGTGTGTGTGTGTTTGTGCAATAGAGGTGTAAGGAAAGAAAGATACAAGTACCCATCACCAGTATATTAAATAGATACTGGATAATGGATACTGGTAAGTATCCATTACCAATACATTACGTAACTAAATGCATAAAATTAAAAAAAAAATTTGACTGACAAGGAAAAGTGGCATTTATATACAAAATTATGGCTGCAGAGAAATGTATAGGGCAAGTATGCAGAAAAAATGACAGTTTCCAGAAAAAGAAACTATGAAGTGGGTTTTTAACAAAAGGAAAAGAACAAAGTGAGACACTTATTCAATATAATAGTTATTTTATCAAAAGAATTTGACAATTTCTTTAAAAGCATTCTGTTCTGGCAAATTTGAATTAAAAAAGAAAGCCCTCTGTGAAAATTTAGACATTCATTCTTTAAATCATAGGACACAGTAATTTTATTCTTAAATGCAAAACCTCTTTACATTCTACTTCTTTCATAAACCAGTTTTCATTGTTCAGATCAATTTAGAGTTCTAATCACCTCTGAGCTTATATAGTATCCTAGTCATGGCAAGCTTTAAGATTGTAGTACACCAAAAGCCACTTCTTTCCATCTTCAGCCTTTGGCTATTTTGATTTCTTCATAAAGTTTGCTTACCTCTGCTGTTTCAGTATATTCTGTCAAAAGTTCCCACTTTTAAAATCTGATCAGGCTTCAGATGAATTTTTTGCACCCACTGGTTTGCAAACTAGCTATTCATATGAAAATTAATTTGAGTTGGGAGGGCTGTTGGTTGTTAGAGGTTGGGGGTTGTTTTTTTTTCATTTAGCTATGCCATTCTATCGATTTTACATTCTTAGTTTTTCCTTGGTGGGAAATGGCCTGAGTACAGAATTTTGTATCCTTTGTGTAATCTTCCAATTTCAGGTTCAAAAGAACTCAGAATTGCTAAGCATAACCTATCAGTGGCACAAATAATCGTACAAAGCCTATAGCAGTGCCTGACAAGTGGTCTCTTTCGAAAACTTTTTTGGGTTATCATAATCTAAAGCACCAAAACATGCTCCTACTTTCCATTATTTTAATCCCCAAAATAATGAGAGCTCATTCCAAAGATTAAGTAGCTAAGGATAAAAATTCTTCAACAGAAATATGTTTGTGATTCTGGTGACCTGGGTACAGGATCTGTATTCTGGTGGGGTCAATGAAAGAGGACTGCAATACTTGGAACAGTGTTCGTCACTACGCAGTTGTTAAATGCAGATGCAATCTGAAACTCAGCATAGCAAAAGCAAAGTCCATGAAGAGTCAACCTCTATACTTCAATTTGATTTTCAGGATTTATTTTGTATAGAGAGCACCATACAGACTGCTTTAATTGTACTAAAATTTAATACATACCAGAATTACCAGCAATATGCTGTAGTCTTGGGATTATATCTGTGTTTGGTGAAATAAAATAAACTTGGGATCTCTTTTTTTGCGATTGCATAACAGCATGAAATCTCAATCCTACCAAATTAGTTATCTGTTAGTGAATTCCATCTGTCATGAATACCTTGAGTAAAGTTAATGAAGGTCGGTAGCTTGTTTTATATCCTACATACTCTCCATATTTATCTCTCTCCTCTGTTTTTACATTAACTGATGTACACAGATGTAGTATCTTGTTACAGCAGGTTGAGTTTATATCACCAGCACAAGTGGAGCATTGAGAAAATTAGCAAACCCAGTTTCAGGAAAGTGAAGTTAATTGTATACTTTCCTTGTTTACTCAGGAAGCCCTGCTAGACTTCTTGTGTTATGCCATTCAGGAGAATTTTCATTTCTTTAAAGATGCTATCTGTTGCCATTCTCCTCAAAAAAACTTGACAGTTTTTCTGTTAACCATTTTTGGGATGTTGTGGCATATCTTTGTTTCCTTGCCTTCTACCTAATTTCTAGTGTTATCCTGCTTCCAGATCCAGTCCTTGAATTTAAATTGCAAGTTCCTTCCTGTAAGTTATTATGAATTTAACAAAATTAAACTTTGCAAAGTAGCATTTTCACACTGTGCAAACCCTGCATTTAAGATGCAGGCACAGGTAAAAAAAATGGTAGAGAAATCAGATTTGGTTACAGGATTACCTATGGTTTATAACCATCTCAGTTAGGTACCTGGAAATTTAACCACCAGTTCAGAGTCAAACTCTTCAGCTGTTTTCCTGAATCAAGATAATTCCTTTGAGAACCTTTCTTTAAACATTGTTGATAAGAATAAAATTAGTCTCTTGGCTACGTTCAGAAGCATTTAATAAGAGTAAAGCAGAAGTATTAAACAGAGAATGTAGAGGTGTGTATGGCAATTTGCTATAACATGGCAAACATTTTGTGTTTATACATATGTATAAGTAATTACCTATGTGTTTGCACATTTGATGAAGGAGGCCACTTACATAACATATGATGCTGTCTATAGAACAGGAATCCTGAAATATGACCCATTTATCGGTTTTGAATTCTAACATGGAATGAAAAAATGACCTTATCTGTAAGTAGAAAAAAGCTTATTGATTGGTTTTATCATGTTAGATTTCAGATGTGCTTGCAAAACCTAGAACAATAGTTCCAAAAGGCTGTTTCCAGGGAGGTGGAAAAAGAAGAAGGAATTTCTAGCAATTATTAGGGGCACTAGCTTGCAAAAGCAAATGCCATTGCAGATTATCAGTTTTATTTACTAGTATTTTGGTAATTAAAAGAAGACTATTAGGATTACAGATTAAAATTACCAGTGCTAGGTTCTGCATGAAGACATGTTTGACTATGAACTGAAAATAACACATCAGTGGCAAGGTTTGAAAATAAGTGTATACCATCTTTAGCTCATTCATACATGTAGTAAGGCATTTGTGTGGGTTTGAAAGAGCTAAAGAAATACAGTCCCCAAGAAATCACATAACTTGTCTGCCAAATTTGTGTTACAGGAAGATAGGATGAAATTGCCTCATTCTTTTTCTCTACACATCCAAAATTATAGTATTAAACCAAATTCTTTAAGGGAGTGTTTAAATATCGCTTTCTCTCTTTGCTGTCCAGGTGTTGTATGAAAAATGAGAGTTCACCTACAGCAACGGTCCTCCAACAGCTGTACTTGCTATAAAAGCAGATTGTTATCAGCAGATTGTTATCAGCTAGTACAAAACTGAGTAACAAAGATAAAAACTGAGAAGTCTATCCTCTCAGCCTTATCTACGTGTGTTAAGTCAAGGATCTCTGAATTTCAGCCAACGGAGTTAAAAAGCAGTGGAGTCTGAGCTTGTCAAAACTCTGTCAGATTGTCTCTCTGTGTTCTTTGGGAACAGCAGTTTGGAGATGGAGCATCTGCATTCCAAGCATAATCACCGGTAAAGGTGCAATTGGCTACATAGACAATTTTAACTGCTTTTCTGAACAGAGCAGAGGAGCAAGGAGGTGTGTCACTGATAGTGCTAGAACAGCAGAGTGGAAATGAAATTGCTGTTAATGTTCTACTCCTCTGGGACAGCACCTTATTTCTCACCATCATTTCCTCAGGACATTTCCCTCCCAGAGCAGAAGTTAACTCTAAGAAGGCAAATGTCATAAATTTTTCTGCACCTTCCCTCCATCTTCAGTCTGTGGGAAAGTACCTTGTCTCCACAAGCTGTTAACAGTCATGAACACACCCTAGCAGCCACTATACCCAAAATATCTATGAAAACACAATTGGAGGGGAAGGTGAAGTTTGTGAAAACTGACATTGGTAACAGAACTTGAGAAACAGTATCTATTGTTCTACTTCTGATGTACTTAATTAGTGATGATAAAACCTGTATTGGTTTTGTGTAATAATGCATAATAATCTATCCTAATTAAATTCACTAATAGTAAGGAGTAAAAAATCACTAGTGTACAAAATCAAAGAGAAAGTATCCTATTTAGGGTTCTTGCATATTCCTTTTGTTTGCATCCAATATGACTTAGACTTGAAGGCTCAATTAATATGAAAAAAAAAAAAAAGTAGGTTAAAAAGCTTGGAGCTTTGGGTTTTTTATTTTTGTTAGACTTTTTGGTTTGATTTTGCTTTTTTTTTTTCCTCAGTACAACATGATATGCTTCTGCTGAGAATAGTGATGTGAGGCTCAATGTCAAACTCACTTCTGTGTTGTTTAAGAGACTTCATGTTTGTAGGTTCACAAACATATTGGTCTTCTGGAATAAAAGATGCCTTAAGGTGGAGTTTGCCGGCAGGTTTGCCAATGACACCAAGCTGTGTGGTTCGGTTGATACACTGAAGGGAAGGAATGCCATCCAGAGGGACCTCGACACGCTTGTGAGGTGGGCTGATGCCAACGTTATGAAGTTTAACTATGACAGGTGCAAGGTCCTGCACCTGCCTTGGAGCAATCTCAGGGACACCTACAGGTTGAGTGGAGAAGAGATTCACAGCAGCCCTGCGCTGGTGTTGGTTGATGAGAAAATGAACATGAGCCGGCCTCAGTGTGTGCTTGCAGCCAAAAAGCCAACCGTATCCTGGGCTGCATCAAAAGGAGCGTGACCAGCAGGTCAAAGGAGGTGATCCTGCCCCTCTACTCTGCTCTCCTGAGACCTCACTTGGAGTATTGTGTGCAGTTCTGGTGTCCTCAACATAAAAAGGACATGCAACTGTTAGAACAAGTGCAGAGGAGGGCCATGAGGATGATCAGGGGACTGGAGCACCTCCTGTATGAAGATGGGCTGAGAAAGTTGGGGCTGTTCAGCCTGGAGAAGAGAAGGCTGCGTCGGGACCTCATAGCAGCCTTTCAATGTCTGAAAAGGACCTACAAGTATGCGGGTGAGGAACTCTTCATTAGGGACTGTAGTGACAGGACAAGGGGTAATGGGTTAAAACTTAAACAGGGGAAGTTTAGATTGGATATAAAGAAGAAGTTCTTTACTGTGAAGGTGGTGAGGCACTGGAATGGGTTGCCCAGGGAAGCTGTGAATGCTCCATCCTTGGTGGCGTTCAGTGCCGGTTTGGATAGAGCCTTGAGTGACATGGTTTAGTGTGAGATATCCCTGCCCATGGCAGGGGGGTTGGAACTTGATGATCTTAAAGTCCTTTCCAACCCTAACTATTCTATGATTATATGATTATAAAGTTGCTTTAAAAAACATTTTAGGTATCATTTTTATCTGCTATCTTACTTTTTGTCTTTCAAATTTAAAAAAAAAAAAAGAAAAAGAAAAAAGGGCATAGTGCTTTGTGTTTCTTTTTTTTTTTTCCCCTATTTGTTACTTTCAACATTTCTGATGAACATGAACCTTGAAAAGCTGGACATTAGGAGCTGGAAAGTTAAAAAAAAGCAGTTGAAAGGGAAGAGAAATTTTGAAACTAACATTTTTTATTAGTGGAAAAGGTGAGACTGTTTAAATGAAAATTTATTTTTAGGCATTCATATTTTTATTTAAAAAACAAAACTTAAAAGGCTATAACATGTTTGAAGAAAGCTCTAAATTCTTCCCAAAAAACTAGCTTAAGCCATATTTATATTTATGCTTTATTGTCATTGTTATACTTCCGATTCAATTTTCAAGTGGTTTTAATAATGTAATATAAAACTTCTTTTTCTTCTCTCCTAAAAGCATTGCTATTGCTATAATACCAGCTCTAATAGCTGATGTTGCTAAATTCTCCCAAAGGAGCCAAACACAGAATTGCGGATTTTATCTTTGGAATATTCTTTTCTCCTTTTTGATTTTTATATTTCTGTTAATAAAAACTTCTAGGGACTTACTAACTGTTAATTCAGAATTGAATTATATCTGGTTGTGATTTTTTTTTTTTTTTTTAATTTTAGAAGGAGTGCTATATGCTGCTTGGGCTGCATTCCGAAGCATCACTGAAAAGACATTTTAAACAGTCTTTGGTTGTGATGGAAGTGGACAGAAAGATGATCAAAGCAGTTTCCTCCATCCCCTCCTGGTATATAGGATGTTACAATTCCTCACTATCTGTTAATGCTATATTTAACGAATCCTTTCTATGAAAAAAAAAAAAGATAAAAAAGCTGTTTTGGTGTTTCTGCATCCATTTTTCTTCATATATAGAAGCATAAAACAGACAGTAAAGGAATAGAAACAGCTACGGTCTGGCTAAAGTAATTTTGTGTGCAGTGAACATACACATGAATTGCTTCAAAATGCTGATCAGGACTCCTGAACTCTTTCTGAAAGCAGTTATTTTCCTAGTTTCTGGGAAACGCTGATCAGGACAAATTGTACCTGAGAATTTCAGGATATTTCCTAAATTAAACTGGAAAACATCTTCAGAAAATTCAATTATTCTGGATTAGGAGAAAGTAAGGATCTACAAAGAAAAGTATTAACCAGACTACAATAATTACATAATTAATATATTTATATTTATTTATCTTTTGTTATTTTAGGTATGTGTATCATACACTGATGATTAGAGAATGTAAAATGAATATTCACTGATATTTCAAGAGAATAAGGGGGAAAAATGGCAATATGAGACAGCTGACAACAATCAGCTTTTAATGATTATTAGGCTATTGAAGTTTAAATATATTCTGCTGTGTTAATGTCCCTCATCTTGTTAACAGTGTCTATAAGCAGAAATAAAAATGAAAGCCAATGACCTGATTTTTTAACAAAATTGAAAACCCTGTTTCCCTAAGTTGCCCTTTCAGAAATGAAGCCATGGGTATATTTTTTAGTTAGATAAGGAGTTATTGCGAAAATATTTACTGGGGTTTATTTCATTGATGTTGCTTTATTAAATGAAATCATTAGCTACAGTTGATATTTGCTGAACGTGGTGCATCTGGTTTGGGGATTTGGGGTTCGTTTGTTTTTAATTTCATGGTTTTTTCAATTTACAAAATGTGTGCAGTAAGTGGTAACTTCTGGAAGATCTTTGAACAAATGTTCTGTAAATCTGCCACATGTAGTAAATTCAGTATTGCATCCTCCAATCTATAGAACCCCTAAGTTGGGTGTATTGATAAAGAATAATCTTACATTGGAATGAATCATTTTTAAAATCACTGTGAGGAAAAAAAAAAGGTGCTTAAATACGTTATGTTAAAGTATACTATTGAATCTCTCCACTTTCAAAGAAAAGTGTTGAGTAAAGTAAGGGTCTTCTTGTGTCAAAACCTCTTGATGAACACTACTTCACCTTTTCTCCCATTTTCCAAGATGTGACACTTAAGCTTTTCTTGAATATTTCCCTAAAGTTGAAGACCACTGTTACTATTGAAGAAAGCGTTTCAGTTGCTATTATCTCTAAATAAATGATACTGTAGTAAGTGCCTTCCCTTTTACCTGCCACTGTGTAATTTTTTTAAGTTGTTCATAAAGTCTGCTAAACAGAAGCACCTATGTATATTGACAAAACTACTGCAGTAGGAGATTGTTTTACCAGAATGCTGTCATACTGACAAAACAGTGCTGTCCATGTACGTAGGAGTGTGTACTAAACCACGATTACATTATTACAAGGGGGTTGTTAATGGTTTGGTTTGATTTAATTTTGTTGGGATTTTTTGTTTGACTTGTCTTTCCAGGAGAGATTCATGTGAGTCAATTATACTGAATTAAATATTCTGCAAATTTAGAAGAACATGACTTTTATTACACAGTAATATTTTTTTATGGTTGCATCCAGATTCATTTACCATCAAGCTGCCAGCAGAGTAACGCAGCTGAAGGAGCTTGCACTTGTCCTTCTTGAGCATCATGAGGCTCCCATGGGCCCACTCTTCAAACCTTTCAAAGTCCCTCTGCACAATATTCCCTTCCGCATGTGTATCAACTACACCACTCAGGCTGGTGTCACCAGCAGCACTGCTGAGTGCACTCAATTCCACTGTCTACAGTCCCCATATGGTCCCCTGAGGGACACTGCTTATTACCGATCTCCATTTGTACATTGAGCCATTGACTGCAAATTTCTGGATAAGGCCATCCCTATCCATTGAATAGTCTGCCCATTAAACACATATCTCAACAATTTACAGAAAAGGATGTTGTGCAGTACCATGTCAAAGACATGATCTTACAGGGCACAGAGGAAAGGTTGAAAAAGAATACCTTGCTAGATATAGTAATAATGATTTTGGAAGCCTCTACTAGTTCCTAGCATTTGCCAGACGATGGGACTCATTTCTCATTGTAGATGCTTGGGCTAAAGAGCATGGCATTGAGTGGGTATATCACATCCGCTACCATGCACCAGCCTCTGGGAATATTGAATGGTACAATGGGCTGTTAAAAACTACACTGAGAGCAATGGGTGGTGGGACTTTCAAAGATTGGGATACACACTTACCAAGAGCCACCTGGTTGGTCAACACCAGAGGATCTGCCAACACAGCTGGCCCAGCCCGGTCAGAACTTTTACGTACTGTGGAAGGGGATAAAATTCCTGTGGTGCACATAAAGAATTTGCTGGGGAAGACGGTCTGGGTTATTCCTGCTTCAGGTAAAGGCAAACCCACTCATGGGATTGCTTTGCTCAGGGACCAGGATATACTTGGTGGGTAATGTGGGAAGATGGGGAAGTCCAATGTGTACCTCAACGGGATTTGATTTTAGGGGAAAACAGCCAATGAACTCAATTGTATGCTGTTGCCTGCTATGTAGCACTTTTATAGCCCACTAACTAGATACCTTCAGGTCACCAGCGACCGGTCCCGACTTCCCTCCAACCATCATTGCAACAAAGAATGAACTTTGATGACACCAGATGAGTTCTGCAGTATCATCAGCAGGCAACAATCCAACACTGCACACAGCCTCTCCTGCTCTGAAAGACTGTTTACAAGAGATGGAGCCCGACATCATGGACCAAATGGACTCAGCAGCTTTATAGCGATTGGTCCATGCACTAAGGAATGATCTCTTGATCCCTCTCTCTATATATATGTGAGTGTGTGTACGTATATGAGCCAAGAGTGATGGTACATTAAAAATATGGGATCTGAGCATCACATGAATGGCATGGAATAAGGGGTGGATACTGTCCTGGGTTCAGCAGTAGCAGTCATTTTTCTCAGTCTTAGTAGCTGGTGCAGTGCTGCGTTTTTGACTTTCAGCCGGGGAACAGAGCTGATAACACCAGTGTTTTTAGTTGCTGCTCAGTGATGTTTATTCTGACTCTGAGTCTCATACTCTGCCAGGGAGGACGAGCTCGTGAAGCTGTGAGGCAGCAGAGACAGGACCTGACCCAAACTATCCAAAGAGGTATTCCATACCACAGCACGTCATGCCCAGTATATAAACAGGGGGCAGTTACCTGCAAGGGCTATATCACTGCTCGGGTCAGGCTGGGTATCAGTTGGGAGATGATGAGTGGTTGTATTCTCTTCCCTTGTAATTTCCCTTAACATTATTATTATTGGTGGTAGCAGTAGTGGTTTGTGTTATACCTTAGTTACTGGATTGTTCTTATCTCAACCCATGGGAGTTACATTCTTTTGATTCTCTTCCTCATCCCTCCAGGAGCGGGGGGAAGAAATGGGGGGGAATGAGTGAATGGCTGCCTGGTTTTCTGGGTTGCCAGTTGGGCTTAAACCACGACAGGCTGGAACTGCAGTGTCTCCAGAATCAAAATCACTGCATTTTTTAATTTACCAGGGAAATAAATGAAATATGAAATTTTCAGATTTAAAATAGAAAAGCAAACAATCAAAAATATAGTACCTGGCAGTAAATAATAGAAGAAGTTATCTGGACTGGAAAGGCTGGAATGCTATAATACATTTTATTTCCAAATAGTTTACATATTTCTGAGATAAACGTTTTGATTTAGCTAAACTCTGCAAACAGTCTAGAAGCTTGGTTATGCAGGACACTGACAGATTTCAATGCATTGCCAACACTCTTTTAATATCCCTCACAACTTTAATTCTTCAAACACTTTCTTCACAAAAAGAAAAAATTTCTTCACAAAATTAATTCTTTAACTAAAGCATGGCCAACGAAACAGTTTCTGTTCTTCCTATTGTACGCATATCCAGAAAGCTTTGCAGTTGTCTTAGTTTCTTCTTCAGAAAAAGAATGTTTTTTCTTTTATTTAATGAGAATAGAATATTGAAATAGCAGCTGAAAGAGTCTTTGAAAGAGTACAAAGGAAAGGATTCTTAGTGGAAAACTGCACATAGTTCACTAAATTCTGATAGCTCATCCACATCACATGCAATGCATTTTGTGTTTAGAGAGAACAATAAAACAAATAGGTTGTGTGCTATCTATCAAGATCTCAGAAGTGTTCACCTTCTTAGGATTTGAGACACCAAAGATTTGTGACACAGAGAATTTGTGATACCTTCAGGTTCAGTCATCAACACTGCTGGTCATTAGATGAGTTCTGGGGCACAAAGGGTACGTGACCAATCTTTTCTGCAGTTAGATATCTTGCATCTTCTGTGGCAGATGGTGCTGACTAGTCTTGGAAACAAGATACTAAACTAAACAGAACTTGGGTCAGTTCCAGCAAAAACAATGTACTTTCATATTGATGATAATAGGCCCAGGTACATATGAAAGTTTCATGCAGTTATTTGTTTTAAGGTAACAGTTATAATGTCCTTTCTTACAGTTTTGATCAAAACTAAATGAAAAACAATATCTGTACATGTAAAAGGTATCTCTTCAAAATCTGAGTATTAAAGCTATTCTTTTTTATTGCCTTTCAACACTGTGTGAAGAGGAATTCTGAACTTGTAATAGTACAGAATACTATCGGAAAATGCAATGTCATCAGCTAGTGAAATATTTTTTTAAGGACTTCCAAAATCACAATTACTATATCTTGAAAGGTATCCTTTCTCACACAAGGTGGCACTTGATTGATGAAGTTAATATTCAAGTATACAGCTGTTGAAAAGGCAGGGTGGTGACATACGAAAACAACGGTCAAGGAGGATCTGTTCTTTGTCAGTCAGTAGTTTTATTGGCTCGAGTTTTCCATGGCTGCTTCTTCCAATCAATCACCAGTGATTTACTACAGCAGAAGAAAGCACAAAACAACATACACCTCTCTGCTTTATAAAGATGACAAGGGTGTTCAAAAACACCCTGATGATTGAGAACATACCTTACTATAGGACCATGAGGTCATCTTCGTTACATCTAAAACTGTGATGTCATCAACATAATCTGTATCCTTACACTAACAGAACACGAATCTAGTAGAAATATATGCAAAAGCCATAATTTTATTCATTCCTATGTTATAACTTCATGCTGAGGGTCACTTGTAGGGAAGCTAATTTTGAATGCTAAATTTTCCTGATTCTTTGCCTGTCTTGTTTATTATATTCCCTCTAAATCACTGTATGGTGATGAATATGACTGTTCAGGGTGTCTCTTTGTCAGGCTGTGCTTTGATTAGGCAATTTATCTTCAACATGCCCCCAAAAGATGTTCTCCCTGAACAATAGCTGACAGTCAGATACTTGTACAGTGAATGCTATATTGTATTGCCTATATAGTAGACATATAGGGTGAGATCAGTCAATTCTCATGCTCTTTAATAAATGGCCATACTCAGTGCCAACAATATACACGGACAAGGATGCCATGGGATCTGGAAAGCATGGACACATTTTATTTCAAGATCTTCAGAAAACATAGTTTGTGTAAGCCACTGTGTCCTGTGGAGATCTAGGGAGCAGAGAAAACAATATAGATGCTGATTATTTTATAAATTGTTAGAAAAATAAGTTTACCATGATCAAGGACTTTTCAATCTCTCATGCTCTGACAGTGAGGAGGAACGTGGGAAGCCATGAGGCAGCAGAGACAGGACACCTGACCCAAACTAGCCAGAGGGGTATTCCATGCCACAGCATGTCATGCTTTGTAGGTAAACTCAGTGGAAATTAGCCAGAGGAGGCTGATTGCTGCTTGAGCATGAGCTGGATATCGGTCAGTGGGTTGTGAGCAATTGTACTGTGCCTTGCTATTTGTTGGGTTTTGGTTTTTTCCTTTCCCCTTTTATTATCTCTCCTTGTTATTTCCCTTTTAATTAGTAGTAGTAGTAGTAGTAGTAGTAGTAGTAGTAGTAGGTGTATTGTACTTCATTTTAATTATTAAGCTGCTCTTATCTCAACCTGCAGGTTTTACTTTTTCTTCTAATTCTTCTCTCCATCCCACTGGGGAGGGGGAGTAAGCAAGCAGTTACACGGTACTTAGTTGTCAGCTGAGGTTAAACCACAGTCCTATTTGGTGCCCAACATGGGGCTCAAAGGCTTGAGATAATGACGGATTTGACCAGAGTGTGTCAAAACAAATTTGGCACAAGCATTTATTATATTTGTTAAATAGTCACTGGTCAAAATATTGATTTATTTGCTCTCATAGTTGTTGCACTTGCTGTCAGAGTTTCGTTATGTCACACCTTACTTGCAGTCAGCATTCGCTGGTTTAGCATTTATTAGCTTCAGGGCCTGAGCTAAGGTTCTCATTTGGTTGTACTTTGTAATAGTGGTTTATGATATGATGAAACTGCTGGTCATGAAACTGATCTGGTATGAGCACTCAGCATTGCCGTCACCTGTATACTTTGGAAGCCATCTAATGGGAACTATAAATAATTATACCTTTTGCCACGACTCTTCAGAGGAGGGCCAGCCTATGGAGGAGACGCCTTCCCACATCTTCCCCTTCCCCAGCGAGCTTATTTTTTTAATATCCTTAGCATGTTGAAAGCAGCCTGGCAATATTGCCAGGAACCACCATGTTGCTGAGTGTGGTTCTGGTCTTGTTTAATGTTAAACAGCTATTTAAAAATACCACCAAGAGATCTTCTAAGGCTGGATAGTTATAAGTGGCAGGGTGTCTGGGATAATACAGGCAAGTACCTAGGCCAGTGGGCACTTCCAGTGTGTTCTGGAACTTCACATCTGAACAAGTGTGGAAACCAGAAAAACGTAAACTATTTAGAAAAAGTATGCTGTTGTCCTGGCAATACTAGAAAAAGTATGCTGTTGTCCTGCCAATACTAGAGAGACACGAATCACTGCAAAGTGCTGAGGGCTGGTCCATGCCTAACAAGCCTTGTTCAACACAATTCAGTACTCTAGAGGAAAAGAAGATCTCTAGGTCTGATGGCAAAGCAACAGACACTGCAGTTACTTCAATCCTGGTGACAGACGCTGCAACTACACCAGCCCTGGTAAGAACTGTGGCTACTCCAACCCCAGCAAAAGACACTGCAGTCACTCCAACCCCAGTAGCAGCCACTGCAGTTGAACCAAAGAACCAATCTATGCTGTTATCAGTCACCTCTGTGGAGAAGAAGAAATGGACAAAAAAGACAGCTTGCATAGTGAAACAGGGTGAAGTAGGTCCATCACAAATAGCGGAACAAGAGACACAACCAGATGTAACTTCTCAATCCCTGTTCCTGAGTGACCTGCAGGATATACAGAAAGATTTCATCTGTCATCCAGGTGAGCACATTATCATCTGGCTGCTTCATCACTGGGATAATGGAACTAGTCTGGACTTAGAGTGAAGCCTGGCAGCTGGGATCACTTTCTTAGGGAAGCTGGCATTTCCAAGGCAATTTGAAAAGGGAGACAAGACCTCAGCCTCTGGAGGTGACTCTTACTACCCATGAAGGAAAGCTATCACTTCAAGGAAGATGAATGTAACCCAGTGAAGTGGACAGCAATGGAAAGAGGTATCTAGTACCTAGGGGAATTAAGATCACACGAGATCATTCATTTTGACCTGAACAACGCACAATTACCGACAGACGCAGATCAAGTCCCACGTACATGAGTCATGTTGCAGAAATGGGTACAAGGTGCGCCATCATCACATGCCAGCTCATTGACAATAATGAACTGGAAAGATGAAGAGGCACCAACAGCAAATGAATTAGCTTGCCAACTCTGGCAATATGAAGACAATCTCCCTTCCTCCTATGGTTTTATGTCTTGGCTGTGGAACAACTGTCCAAACAGAAACTGGTCCAGTGATTTGATGAGAATAGATCGTACTCCCCACCTGTACAGACCAGCATCTCAGCTATTGACACTAAGCATCCTTCCACTTAAGAAGAAGGGTAGAGAAGGTACACAGAATCACAGAATTGCTAAGGTTGGAAGGGAATTCTGGAGATCATCCAATCCAACCCCCATGCCAAGGCAGGGACACCTACAGCAGGCTACACAGGAACGCATCCAAGAGAGTTTTTACTGTCTCCAAAGAGGGAGTCTCCACAACATCCTTGGGTAGCTTGTTAAGTGCTCTGCAACCCTCAACATAAAGAAGTTCTTCCTCATATTTAGGTGAAACTTCTTGTGTTTTAGTTTATGGCCATTGCTCCTTGTACTGTCACTGGGCACCACTGAAAAGAGTCTGGCACCATCCTCTTGGTACCCACCTGTGATATATTTCTACGCATTAAGCAGATTCCCTCTCATTCTTCTCTAGACTAAACAGGCTTATCTCACACAGCCTATCCTCATAAGAGAGATGCTCCAGATCCCTCATCATCCTTGTGGTCTCTGCTGGACCCTCTCCAAGGAGCTGCTGCTCCTTGTCTTATTTGTACTGATGAGCCCGGAACTGGACACTGGACTCCAGACATGGCCTCACTAGAGTCAGATCACCTCCCTGGACCTGCTGGCCACACTCCTCCTAGTGCACCCAGGATACTACTGGACCTGGTGGCTGGAAGGGCATACTGCTGGCTCATAGTCAACTCACCATCCATCAATACACACAGGCCCTTCTCAGCTGAACTGCTCCCTGGCGGGTCAGACCCCAAACTGTACTGGTCCTTGGGGTTCTTCTTCCCTAGGTGCAGTACTCTACACTTGCCCTTGTTGAACCTCATTAGGTTTCCCTTTGCCCAGTTCTTCAGCTTATCAAAGTCCCGGTGAATGGCAGCACAGCCTTCGGGTGTATCAGCCACTGCCCACAGCTTCGTGTCATCAGCAACCTTGCTGAGGGTACACTCTAGCCCTTCATCCACATCGTTGATAAACAAGTAGAGTAAGACTTGACCCAGTATGGATTGCTGGGGAACAGCACTGACCATAGGCCTCCAACTGGATTCTACTCCACTGATCATGACCTTCTGAACTCTGCCATTCTGACGGGTTTTGATCCACCTCACTGTCCATTCATCTGACACACATTTCCTAAGCCTACCTATGAGGATCTTACAGGAAACAGTGTCAAAAACCTTGATGAAGTTGAGGTAAGTAACACCCACAGCACATCCTGCTTCATATGTAAACCTGCGGGGGGGCTACCTAGAAAGGATCAATCACTGCTTGGGGATGGGCTGTGTATTTGTCCGCAAGTGGTGAGCAGCTGTACTTGTGTCATTGTTGTTTGTTGGGGTTTTTTTCTTTTTTTTTCCCCTTCTAGTTTTAGAACTGTTATTTCCCTTTTGTTATTACTATTAGTAGCAATATATTTTACTTAATTTTAATTATTAAATTACTCTTACCCCAAACCACTGGTGCTACTTTTTCTTCTGATCCTCCTTCCCATCCCACTGGGGAGGTAGGAGAGTAAACGAGCAGCCATGTGGTACTTAAAACTGGGTGTTGAGGTTAAACCATGACACCCAGCTTTACATTAGAGCTATATGAAGTAGCAGTTATAAAATTTGAAATATTTTCAGATTCAATTCTCCTTAAATTTTTTCAGCTTCCTCAGAAATGGCAATATATCATATTAACTTCATGTACTAGTGATGAAGACTTATTTTTAATGGATTTCAGCAAAGATTTCAATACAACTTTTGGTGGTGAATGTTTGGTTTTTAGCTTACTTTGTTGACTTTCTTTCTGAGGTAGAAGTTATATTGTTTTCCTGCAGGATGCTCCATTGTCTGCAGCCATACAATGTGCTAAAGAGGGGTCAGAAGAGAACATCTTGTCAAAATAAGTAATTAAAAAAATAAAATCTAAAATTGCCATTTTATATAGCCACTTGTCCTTGAAAATCTGCTAAAGTGAAAATGTCATTTTATCAAACATAATCAAGAGTGGATTTTATACAATTTGAAATATTGGTGAAAAGTATTGGCTACCATTAAATAGTGTAGACAAGCAAACCCAGGATGAATAACATTTCCCAAAGCAGAGCACAAGGATTCATTGTATAAATGAATCATAAAATCATGGAATCATATAGAATGATAGAATATGCTTTCTTTATGCATTAAATCCATATAAATACATAATCAGTTATTGAAAGAACAGATCTTTTGCTGCAGTGGTACAAGGTGTGCTGCCATATGTGTTGTGGACTCGGGAGAATTTGAAGGTTTTACAGCATTATTCAACAGGACAACTCTGTCTGATGTATACATTTAGAGCAGTCTGTCATTATAATTGTATAATATTTCCCCTTCATTTTAACTGTTCCAGTTAGAATGAGACTGCATGCACATGCAAATATGTTATTACTATTATTAGGGATTCTAACTGTTGACACAAAATAACCTTTAGCTCCTGTGAAGTAATTGCTATCAGCATACATACATCAGCTGCTACTAGAGCCAATAATCCATAACCTGTTTCTACTTAGATTTCCCAGTCACTTACTTACCCCGTTACTGACAGTGAAAAGGAAGAGGAGTTGAAATTACTAAGCTGCTCAGCACCTGGATGTTATTCATGGAAGCATAGAATGGTTTTGGTTGGAAAGGACCTTTAAAGATCACCTAGTCCATCCTGCTCTGTCATGTGCAGGGACATTTTTCACCAAATCGGATTGCCCAATGTCCCATCCAACCTGACATTGAACACTTCCAATGGTAGAGCATCCACCGTTTCTCTGGACAATCTATTCCAGTTTTTACACACTCTTGTAAAAAAAATTCTTTTTTATATCCAATATTTAAATCTACTCTCAGCTTAAAACCATTGCCCCTTGTTGTGTCACTACAAGCTCTGTGTAAATTCTTTCTCTATGTTTTTTGTAGAATCACAGAATAGTTTGGGTTAGAAGGTCATCTAGTCCAACACCCCTGCAATGAGCAGGACACCTTCAACTAGATCAGATCACCCAGAACCACATCCAGCCTGGCCTTGAATGTTTCCAGGGATGGTGCATCCACCACCTCTCTCAGCAACTTGTGCCAGTATTTTACCAAACTCATTGTAAAAGTTTTTTGAAGGTCCATTCCAACCAAAACTATTCTATCATTCTATGATTCTATGATTAGGAAGGAGTTCTTCACTGTCAGGTTGGTGAGATACCAAAAGAGGTTGCCCATGGATGCCCCTTCCCCGGAAGTGTTCAAGGCCACTTTGGGGCTTTGAGCAACATGATGTAGTGGAAGGTGTCCCTGCCCATGGAAGGTGGATTGGAATGAGATGATCTTTCCCTTCCACAGCAAAACATTCTATGATTCTATGATTTTATAATTCTATCACTCTATGGTTCGATTCTATGATTTTATGATGTCAAAGGCCTCACAGAAGCTCAGGTATATGAGATCAGTTGCCTTATCCTTACCCACTAATGCAGTTACTCCATTGTAGAAGGTCATCAGTATATTGAGGCACAGTTTGCCCTTTGTAAAGCCATGTTGGCTGCATCTAATCACATCCCTCTCATCCATACGCCTTGTGATGCCTTCCAGGAAGATCTTTTCCATGATCTCACCAGGCATGGAGGAGAGGCAGACTGATCAGCCTCTGGTAGCCCTCAGCTTCTTCCGTTTTACCCTTTTCAAAAATTCACATGACATTTCCCATTTTATAATCACTGGGGACTTTGCAAGACTGCCTTGACTTTTCAAATATTATAGTTATTGGCTTGGGAACTACACCAGCCAGTTCCCTCATGATCCTAGGATCTATCTTGTCAGCTCCCATGGACTTGTGTACTTTCCTCAGATGCTCTCAAACCTGATTTCTCTCTACAAAAAGGGACTTGTACACTAGTACCTACCTTGAGGTTCAGGGGTTTGAGAGATGTGAGAAGAGAGATTACTATTAACTCTTTAGCTATTATGCTATTTTTGCAATATCCTACTTGCACTAAACAATCATGAATGGGACATGCAACATCCACAACGTATTTATGGCAACAAAATGGTTTTCATATGAAAACATACAGTAGTTTACAGCAGCATCTGCCAGAGATTTCCAGCTTATATGGAAATGCAATGCTGATATCATGGTTTGTTTTTGACCCTGGCTTTCCATTTATGTCTAGGACAAGAAGGCCTTTTTAGGAAGCTTGCAGATGCTTAGTAATAAATTGTGGGACAGTTTTCAGGCTCTAAGCTGGTTTATCAGCAGACCAAGGAAGAGACCTTGAATATGTAAGATGACTATGATAAACAGACTTTGTTTAATTCCCTGATGCATTATTTGCATGTTTTAGCAAGATGTTGAGTTTTTTCCTAGCTATGCCCACTGTCTGCTATTACTAAATCATGTTCTGAAGGTAGAGACCCTATACTAATTGCCAGTAAGGTGACAAATATGTTCCTCATACCATGATAATAAAAACCTGCATTTCCAAAGAAGTACATGTCATATATGAATTTTGTGTTACTCAGAGAACTAGTTGATTTTTTTATCAATAAATTGATGAACCTAATAA
The DNA here is from genome assembly GCF_037157495.1 of Lathamus discolor. NCBI lineage: Eukaryota > Metazoa > Chordata > Aves > Psittaciformes > Psittacidae > Lathamus > Lathamus discolor. The sequence goes on from NC_088909.1 coordinate 79,154,962, forward strand.
CAGCTCAAATATCTGATGTACTCACATTTTGACTTGTAATTTACTACATGCCGCTATATAAGCATTAGTGTTCATTTAGCTTAATATCAGACAGTGTATAATGTAGAATACTATGATGTGACATGATTCTTATATATTATGATTATGAATATACGGTTAAATATTTTCTGTAATTCTGGGATAGTGCAATTCCTAATATTAATGGAATTAATGTTTATTGTACAGCAATTAGTTTGGAAAAGATGATGAGGTGCTTATTGCCTAACAGCTAAATGGCAGCGCAAACAACTGAGCACCTGTATTTGGGTCTCCTTTGTATGCACCTCCTGCTTTCCTAATGTGTATCTGGCACTGCTGCATCTAGGAAAAACTGTTAAACAAAGCTGACAGGAAATAAAAAGAGGATGATATTTCATAGAGAATTACCTCCCTGGAAGAATTTGCTTCTTTTTAGCATCTTTCTCTGTTAATAATGTGTGACTCAGATAGCCTCTTGGAGACCTCTCACTGGTATTGTAAATTGGCATAGTTTTAGAGAGAAAAATTACTCCTTTGTCCATGGCCAGCCAACAGTCTGTGTATTAATATATTTCTCATACTCTTCACCAAGATAAGCTCTATGTTTCCAGTGTTCATTCTCCACTTTTTCAAAATCATCAGGTAAAAAATCCCAAAAGCAGTAACAACAAAAAAATTTTTTAAATTTACAGCTGGTTCACAAAGAGGAAGCCAGACACCTGCAAGTACCATTATGACCATATAGTCCTGTTTCTCAGTACTTTTTTCTTCCCTGATGAATACTCAAGCTTTCTACCCTGAAATTCAGACTGCATCATGACTTCGGTTGTTAGGTCCCAGAGTAATCATGTACTTTACTCCCACTTTTGCCTTTGATGCAGGTGTCTTCCAACAGCGTCATGCCATCATTGATCAATTTAGGGAGACTCGTGTGTGAAGAAGATAGAAATTTCACAGGATCAGGACCTAGCCTGTAGCACTCACTCCCACAGATACTGAGAACTCCTATAGGTTTGGTATTTTTCAGAACTAAATATAAAACATATTTTTATTTAGCTTTCCCCTCATAAGGTATTTTCACTGAAAAATATGTAAAGAGCCTTTCTCTTTACCATAGATATATGCACATCAGCACCCCCTTCCTCTTTCCCTTAAAAACAAACAAACAAACAAAAAAAAAAAAAAAAACAAAAACAAAAAAGAAAAAACCAAACCCAAACCATCTCAGTTAATTAAGTACAATTGTTACAGGATAAGAATGGGAGAGAAGGAGAACAAGGATGTCTGCTGTTTCTTCTATTTTTAAATACTCCAGAGGCACTTTGATTCTATGGTGATAAGGCTATATATGTATCTAGATAGTTAATTCCCTAGTCCTCTAAGGGAGTAATTGAAAAATAAATGTTGATATATAATTGACTCATAGACATATTGCCTATGGCAATATGTTATAGAAATGGCATCCTGAGATCTAGGGAAACAGATCACAGATTTTAGTAACTGACACTTTACATTTTGTAAGTTTATCCCTATATATTTCAAATGTTAATTGGGATTATAAAGCTTTTCACATTTGGGTAAGTTTGGGCTTCATCTCCCTGACAGTAACCTAGTATTATATTTTAATCTTACACAATTAAAATTACTAATATCAGCATGAGTTGGAATAGTAAAATTGCATGTTAATTGTATATTCATTAAAACTGACACTTGCTCTGACACGAAACTGCATGAATGCTGTGGTGGTAAAATGCTAGCAGTGCTTTTTTGACGCTGCATATATAATTAGAAAAAAATTGCTACCTCCTGTCAGGGTTTTCTGTCTAACTGTAGGGTATATTTTCCTTCTCTTTTGTTAATATTACATTTCTGAGGGTGTTTTATTGGTCCAACCAAAATCAAGTATTATTCTGAAATTAAGGGGGAATAAATTGGTTAGTGTGCTTACTGTTGCAAGTATAGCACAGAAAATAAAATAGGAAATACTGTAATTTGAAGGCACAGATTTGGGATAAATTCAGATAACTTATTCAGTGACAACGTTTATATAGTTAACATTTTTAAGTTTGATTCCTTGAGGGGTACGGTACCTATCAAGACATGCTTCTGACAAGCACTCTCCTTAGATATGAATAGACAAAGCATTATAAGGGATTTATACATGAAAAAAAAAAAAGACAGGGGGGAGGAAAATCACAGAATAATATAATCCAACACTCAGTAGAAGGCATAACTTTTAAATAAAGCTGGGTTGTAATGCATGTCGAGGAGAGTTGTACAATTTTAGAATCTTAAGAGACCATATGTGGGGGCAGGCAGTGGGAGGAATACAAAATTTGTGGGTTTAAAAAATAACAACAGAAAACCTGTGGCGAAGTTCTAAAAAAAGATTATGTTAATTTGTGATTCATTGCCAAATGCAACTAGGGATTCATAGCACCAATTAAATAGAGTGCTCTAATTAAAATGTGTTTTTGTTTTAGTCCATGGAAATTGTGGGAAATCAGCAACAATGCATTTCTCTAAACTACCTAATAATTTTAACACTTGGAGAGTGTGAAAGTGTTGAAAAAAGGGGGAAAGTTTTACAGTGAAGTCAACAGACATAAGGAGATCAGAGCTGTGTCTGTCATGCCTGCAGTTTTGACCTATGATAACTCATTGAAATTGTACTTATTTGGTTGTTATCAATATTTTTAAGACCAAGCATTCATTATTCATGTATCATATCCAAAAACCATACTTGTGAGAAGATTCCTGTTGCCCAAGTTTTATCTCAAATACGGTGTATGAGGGGTAGTGTTCCATGGAAGCTCCAGATTTCAAGAGAGACATGCCTAAAGAAGGACCTTGAAAGGGAGAACCAGGAGCCCATCACATATAAAATCTGTATGTCAAGAGAAGAAAATATTATCAGAATTTCAAACTGCCTAGTATTTACAGAAATTGTATGCTCCCAAATGTCTCATTTGGAATTTAGCGTTAAATTAATTAAAAAAAAAAAAAAAAAGAAAGAAATGAAAGAAATAACAAACCCAAACCAATCTATGAACTATGATAGTGTCCCCTCCTGAGTCAAGAAGGTCTTCTGATGCCCAGAACATATTTTTAAAAGCCTTGGTGTATGTAACACACCTTGGCAGTATTAGATATTCACTTTTTACTTACAATGCTTATTTATCAAACAGCATAATCAACAAATTTCTTAAGTCTTGGCAACTGTATTGAGGCATTTAAATTCTGTAAAAAGTTTTATTTCATTTTACCTGAAGCTAATTTGGACAAATGCTAAGCTATTTAATTCCTTTGGCTTTGCAATTTTTAAAGCTGTAGTAATGAATTGTTTTGCAGCAACAACCATCCCAAACTACAGCTTCAGGATTTTCAGAAAGAATCACTGATCTGGAGACCACTAAGTCTGCACCCAGAATGATCTTAATTTTTTAGAATGGTCAGTTCAGCAAATGATAATGTCATGATCTATATGAAAAGTCATATGATCTTTGGTTGTCTGGTATACAACAGGATCATGGAGGAGTAAATTTCAGCAGGCTTCTTAAGTATGAAATAGTATCACATATAAGTAATACAAAATTATAAGTACAAAAAAATTTTCACTGAGAAGGTTGTATTATTTCTGTTGGCATTTAGTAACCTTGCGTTTTGGAAAAATGCAAAAAAACCCCTCAGAATTTCCTTGACTACTTAGAACATTTCTTAAGCTATATAAGTAATTAAAACAAAACTGTATAAATTATATTCCATACATTACATGAAAATAATATAGTAAAATCAGTAACAGTGAAATGTAAGTCCAGCTTAAATGTAGGAAAAAAATAAACCACGTTTTCTATAAACAAATAGTATTACAGAAATTTAAATGGATTAATAGTATTTAAAGCTTTTTTATCAATACTGAAATGTTTTTATTATAATATAAGTAATGATGAAAATCAATAGATGATATTCATTTTCTATTTGCTTTTGTCTGGCATTTTTTTGATTCCTTTGCTTTTATATTTCTTTTTTGTTTTTCAAAAAGGACAAGGTCTATTTAGATTTTTTTCGGTATAAGATAAAGATTCTGAAACACCTGTTCAGACAACTCAAAAGAACAATCAGGATTACAGCCAAAGCAGCTGGGGTGAGAGAGACAAAAGATGAAAGATGAGCACAGTAGTAACTAATACTAATTTTACTTCTAAACTTTTAGTACTCTCTCTACCCAAGTCCCTGTCAGAGGATCCATACAGCTTGACTTCAAAAATAGACAACTGAAGATACAATAGAAAATATTTACCAAGAGCATGAACATTTCAGAAATAATGGTATTGCCCGGGCCTAGATAGCAGTAGCAGTGATAGGGACATAATCAGGTTTGCATTGCTCACAGCCACCAGAAAAATGCATGTTCCTTCGAGTTTGTGGGCACAGGAGGTGCCTACCCACACTTTATAAGGCAACAAACAAACAAAACCAAGAAACAAGGCACAATGTTAGGCATCACCTCAGAGTCCTAGTACCCTGAGGACAGAATTACAAAGTTTTGCAGCCTAAAAGGAATGAAGTCCATCGTAAGTGATGAATGCGTGTGAGGTAGGAAGATCTCAGCAGGCGCAGCTGGAGAGGTGGGCAGGTCCCCAAGAAAAAAGGACATATTCATCATACAGGACAGAAAATTGTGGCTCCTGCTGTAAATAAGAGTTTTTATTTTTGTCATTAATTAAGTAGAACTGTTATTTTTTTGTTGGGTTAAAAATTAAAGGAAATAGGGGGCAGAATGTCTGTGCCACTCATTTTGGCTGTCAGGAACACTACAAGCCTGCAGAGAATTATGGTGTGTTCAAAAAATATGGAGCAGCTGAATAGAGATATTTCCTACGGACTGTATATACTCCAGGATTTCTGACATCTTAAGCAAAATGAAAGTGATCCACCAGTTCAGAAGCAAGTGGAATATTTCATAGGTGTCAACAGGTCACTAAAGTATGAACACATTTTTTAGGAAAGCTGTGCATATGACAACCTCTTGCTCATTTTGTATGCTCTTCATGTGTGTTCAGATTAACTTCTTTACTATTGCTGAGACTTTTCATACTGCTGAGATTTTTCTATTCACATGCTGGAAGCTTTTAGGCAGCACAGCAACATTCCAGCTGCTCTGGGCTCTGATACGTAAGGGTAGAAACAGAAAGTCATTGATTTATGAATATACAGTTTTGTAACAAAAACAAATGTCCCTTTTTACTCCTAGCACTATTGCAGAGCAACAATACCTGAGAGAAAATGGTATGAATAGCACTGGGTTTGTGTATCGCCAGCAGAGTACATTGTCAGAGGCTAGGTATGATGTATGCATGCAGTTCTGCTGATTTTCAGTAGGATAAATCTCTAAGAATAAGATATTCAGCAACACTGAGAAAGCACCCTAGTCATCTGTTTCAATGCAGCCGTGATAGCATAAACTGAAGGAGATTGCCACCTTCTAGTGAGATTGCAATTTGGACAGCTGAGCTTTCATTGCCAGAGGGATGTTTGGGAAAGAAATGAGCTTATCTTTACTTTAAAGTGTAAATTGACAGATAGGAATAGAGAGTTCTTCCCTCTCCCAGGCCAATTTGAGATCAAGATTTTGAAGCCATTCTACACAGAAGAACTGAATGCTGACAAACAGGAATTCTTTACTGGTGGGTAGTCTGAGTGAAGATGCCTGTCTGAATGGAGCTTTATAAGCCATCAGTGCTACTTTCTTGAAAGACCTTTTTTACCTGGTAAAGACATTAAACAAGCAGCCTTAGGCTCTTGAGCTAACTTCTAACTCACTAAATAAACTGCAGATTCTCAAAAGTTCTCAAGTTCTTCCAAGGTTAGAGCACATTTGGAAGTTTAAAACCAGCAAAGATGTAAAGTGTCATCTTACTGACTCGCTATTTCTGACTAAAGGGGCAGTGTACAAGATAAGATTCCTGTTACAGATAAGAAGTAAATAAGAAAACATCCAAATCCTGTGATTTAGTGTTTAAACACTGAAAGTTAATAAAAAAATACAAATTTTTTTTTTTGGCATTTAATAGACAGTTCATGCTAACACCAACACATTTTATTAAAATAAGAACCTAATTAGTTTTTGTAGTTCTGGATTGCAAGTGTGTCTTTACATTTATTAAAGACAGAATTCCTAGTGATCAAGATTTTTGGTTACTCTGGACCAAAATATTTCTGCAGAATTTTGGAGCAGTTACTCTTTTGTAAGTAAACCAGTGGTCCTCCAGTAATTTAAGATTTTTTTTTAAGTTTGTATACTTCAGTAACAGTATTAATGCTAACACTAAACTTCATCAAGCTAAATTTTGAAGAAAGTACTATCGATCCATCCTGGTTGGTGTTCAAGGTCAGGCTGGACAGAGACTTGGGTGACATGGTTTAATGTGAGGTGTTCCTGCCCACGGTGGGGTGGTTGGAACTAGGTGATCTTAAAGTCCTTTCGAACCCTAACTATTCTATGATCTCTTTGTTTATGTGTATTAAGAAAGAGAGAAGAGACATTCCTTTCTCCTTCTAATAAATAGCTAAATATAATTCTATAGGTCTGTTTGAATTTGTGGTTCCACTGGCTTTTAGTGTATGTTATTATGAGAATTAAGTAAAAAAATAAATGTATTTCCATGTTCCCAAATTCTTGTTTTCCTCCCTTTCTCCTATTTGGGATAATTTTTTTTGTTACAATGAAGTTCATAGAGATCACAAGGCAATGCAGACTGGCAGGCATCTTGGGAGGCACCTGCTCCAAGCAGGGTCAGTCATAGGGTAAGACCAGGTTGCTCCAGCCTTCTCCCAGACAAATCCCTCTGTCACTTCCTCCGGGTCCTTGATAGAGATTTTGTACACTCCAGATCCAAGGACATACCCCTAACATACCCGCAGACTGACCCATTGTCCATTATCCTCTGAGCCAACTAGACTTGTGGCATCACATTCCCAGTGACCAAAGTGAGATGCTTCTTGTATTCTTTTTTTCTGCACTGGAGCTCTGGCATGAGTTTCCTGTTTAGACAAGCTTATCTGCTGATACAACTACCTGTTTTCCTTAGATGGACCATTCTTGCATCAGGTTAGCCAGCTTTCCTGACCTCCTTTGCCTTTCAGAGCTGCCTTCCCTAGCGTCTTCTATGCGAATTTCCAGAATAAGTTGAAATTTTCTAAGTAGATTTGACACTAAAGCACACCCCTCCTGATCTGGATTCTTAGTACGTCCAAGAAAATCATTGATTGTCACATATCCAGCAGGTTTCTCAGTATTCGTAAAGCTAACCGTGAGCAGATCCAGCTGCGCGCCAGCTTGGTTTCACCATCTAGTACCTGTGTCACCCTCCAGAAATCTTTCTGATGGCCTGTGTTTGTAGTAGATGATTACACTTGTATTCTCCTAAGAAGTAAACTTAATGATCAGGTCAATGAGCATCCAAAGGAGGAGACACAATTAAGTACTCATTCAATTTTTCATTATTTGTGAGTCGTGGACATATTAAAAACCAACCAACCAACCAACCAAAAAAAAAAAAACAAAACAAACAAACCCAACAAAACAAAACAATAACCCCTTGCTATATTATGATAGAAAAGACTAGTGTTTTAATCTAACTTGTGTCATTTAATATGCCTAATACACAAAGCATCAAGCAGCTAATGATGATGTGTTTTAAGAACCAACTGGACTACTTTTAAACCCAATACTAATATTTCTGGAGTTTAAGTGTTTCACAGAATCAAAGCTAGATCTTTAGACTCAGTTTTGAGATTAAGGTCACTGAATACTAGCCAGTGCTCCCATGCTATTGTCCTTGTGTCCACCTGTATGCTCTCCACTGTGAGAAGAGAGGTCATGGGACTGAAACAAAAGCTGACAGCAAAGAGAGGAGTTCTTAACAAAGGTTAGACAGTTTTCAAGAAGCAGTTTCAAGCATAAATTAGAGGACTGCAGTTGTATGTAACAGTATTTTGCAAACTGATTTGAGAGCCAAAAAGTAGATCTTATCAGCCTAAGATGCCATGGGGACGATATTGATACATGAACTGAAATCCCTTCAATGCCAAATGAACAGAAACGTGAATATGATGAAGGTGAATGATGTTACTGGCATTCCAGAAGGCCTGGAATCCAATGCTATTGAACTTCTTGAAGTAATTATAAAACCAACTCATGGCAAATGTTTTGTTTTGTATGTTTCATATTGTTCAGTCAGTGGCTGACTCACCTAACAGTACCAGTGAGAAGTCACTGGAGGAATATACACTTACTCTTATTGCTTCCCTCTACAAGAATTCAGGATTAAATTAACTAGTTAATTGACAGCTGAGAGGTATCAGCAAGTGAAATATGGGACACCCTGAGAGAACAGAACACACAAATTCCAAATATATGGACTTGATTCCTGAATTAGGCTGGCATAGTTCTGTAAAAATGTAGGAAGTGCCTGGATTTATAAGGTTTGTATTATCTACAAAGCAACTACCTGAAAGATAAAGCAATGGTAATTATTTTGCTTCCCTTCACCATTATTCTGAGGGACTAACAGCTTCTCTGTGAGCTGTAGCTGAAATTCACCTTCTCGGAAATCTACTGATTTTCTATATATTATTGCAAAGTGCAAAGCACTTCTATTTTGTAATGATCATAATTTCTTTACTTTGAGTTGCTGTGATAAATCATTTTGTTTCCATACTCTGCAACTAAATGTGGACAATATCAGAGGTTATATTTTTATTTTCAATTTAGTTGAGCTGGAAGGCACAGATGCCATGGGCCTAGTAGTCCCAGTGCCAGCCTGAGAAGGGCAAAGAGTCTTGTCCTGGCCACACTGGATAGGGATAACTTCTCTGGGCCTGTGCCAAGTGTCCTCCTACTTACCTGAGGCAGTAAGAAGAGCCTGAGCTGAAGTTTTTAATGGTGATCTAAACAGTGGATCATAACAGAAGAAGGTACTCATAATTACATAAGCTGCTAAAACAACGGCTCTTTGGTCACCGTATCTTTAGTGTTATACTAGGAGTATTTCAGACTCAGCTCCCAGTACTCTACACTAGTAGATTAAACTTCTTTCACCTGTAAACTTTAAAACAATTAATTTATTTTAATAATGCTAGTTAAGTGGAATTGGAAGGGGCTTATTTGCTATTGATTCTTTGTAATTGAAGAAGCTAGTCATTAAGTAGTGTAGTGATTCTGATTTCTTTTAAGCAGCCACTCTTACGATATGGTTTAAAGAAGAAGGTCAGAGTGATATTGGTGAAACTCATCTGGAAATACTCATGGGCCTGATTCTGAGTTCATAAGGTTGTTGCCCATCTGCTCTAGCACTAATGAAGCTACTGTAGAGGAAACCATAACTGGAACTTACAAGACAAAACCAACATATGTCTTTATTATACCTTAGATTTTAAGACTTAAAAATGAATGGCTTAAACCCGGCTGTTTTAGTTGCAGCCTACTGGTCTCAATGTGTGTGAATTTTGGTGAGTAACACTGTGGAGCCTATTACCAACTCTTATATGTAGATCAATACTGACTCATTAGGATCTTTCTTGAGCAATTTATTAAGATATGTTTAAATGTTGTAATCTGGCAGAACATTGAAAGCACTGTATATTTCTACAGTTTATGATTTTAATCACATTTCCTAGGTTAAGGTAGTTTACATCCTTCAATTTCTTCTTATGGTATACTATATAAATATCTGTAGGAGATACTCTAAATAGGTAAGATAGTCCAAGACAGTGTGTACAGGGAAGGTTTTTTTAGCGCCAAATGCAAGTAGAACTTCAGTGAAAACGAGGGAAGAAATGCTTAATTTTCTTGTTAGCCCATTCCTGTTCTTTTCAGATGCAGTTTGCTTTTTATACTCAGAATACACAGAAGAATCAAATTTATGTGTGACTCATTTTCAATCTGACAAACTATCCTGGAATTTCTGGATAGTATGCTATTCTAAATCCGACAGTGGGAAGGCAAAACCAAAGTACTACATCTTGGTTTACCAAAGTTACTTGAAATTGCAAGCACTCTTAATAACAATCGATTTATTTATTGTCTTATGATGTAAATAAATATTGTCTTATGATGAAAATAAACTCTCTCATCTTCTGTGGGTGGTCTCAGATCATATGGACAATAATTAATGTGCCCTGTCAATCGTATGTAAAAGAATAAGATCTGTGAATGCTAACATTGCCTATGCACCAGTTTCCGCATGGTGTATCCAGTACTGCAAACTGAATGCAGGAAAAAGTCTCTGTTTACAATAGTTAAATGCAAGCTTTTCTATTTTTGCACTTAGCATTTATGAATGTATAGTTTTATAAATGTTTCACTCTAAGTAGTCATGAATAATATTGCAATGAGTGGGTGAGTTATTTTCTGATTGTGAGTTATACCTCTCATAAGAGTATCGTTGTTTGGGATTAGACTTCCAGAGAGAATTGTTGATAGGAAATTTTAGTGTGCAACTTTGTTCAGAAAAGTAGGCATTTTTATCTTCTGAAAAACTTAATGAATTTTAACTTTAAAATGTTTTCAAAATATTTCTTTTCTTTGGCACATCATTATAGTATTTTTCCTATAAAACTTCGAAGCTACCCTGTAGAGTATGCAAAGTCTGAACTGCACCTTAAAATATTGCTTTCTCAGGCAATATTTTCCCAACAGCGGTGTCACTTTAGATTTAATTTTGTTCATCCATAGGCTTAAATGTTGCTCCACCGTCATTATGCTTGCCAACACCAGTACTGGCACTATATAGCTGTGTGAAACTGTATCACTTCCCTAATGTCACAGCAAGTTGCAGAAAATACTGATCATTCAGACCCAGGCTGTGCAATTCCCCTCATCTATCCTCTGCACAATAAAGTTTCACTTTGACCCGAATTTCCCTTCTAGTATTAGATCTAGCATTGCAAATCATAGACTTCCAGACTGCTGAATCATGAAAACAGGTTTGTAGGAAGGTGATTTCCATAAACAAGAAACAGCTGTTACATTAACCTGTGGACACATTCACTATTTCCTCTCCCTCCCCCCCCTCTTTTTCTTTCTTCATCTGATTTTTTCCTGCCTTTTGCATGTTATAGTTCTTGGTCATGTTCAAAAATATGCACTATATGTGTCAAATTTTTGTAGTAACTTTATTGATGATACAGATTTAGAATAAATGTGAGATTATTCCTGCTCATAGTTAGTCTTCTACAGATCCATGAAATAATTCATAGAGGATTTTGCATGGTTTGTATGCATAAGCTTATGGAAATGCCCTAAGTTTCTTTTGGTCTTTAAATTAGGTTAGGAAAGTATAGACATTGTTGCCGGTCAACTCCTGCTCAGCACCTCAGCACACTTCTCCATACCTGAAGGGCTGACTAGGAGAACATTAAAACTTTTGCATTCTTTTTTGTATTATATATTCTTTTCTATGAATAGTTAGCTGATACTCTACAGGATTAAATGGAGAAATTGCTGATAATATTAAGAGTTATGAATCTGGAGTTTCATAGAATAGTTAGGGTTGGAAAGGACCTTAAGATCATCTAGTTCCAACCCCCCTGCCATGGGCAGGGATGTAGTTGCAAAAGGTAATAGAAAACACCAAAGTAAGGATATATCTTGATTTAAATAGGCTACTGAAACCTAATTGGACCTTAGTAAAAAAAACTTGAAAATAAATTGGCTATGCACCAAAATTTTAATTATGCAGAATAAGCATTCCTATTTTCCAAACACTATGAAATACTTCTGACAAACATCCCTCTGATTCTCTAAAATATTTATTTTCTCTGAAGATTTTATTCTTCATTTAATTTGTATTTTAAAAGTATTTAAAAAAAAAAAAAACACGTATACAGAACATTGTAAGTTGCATAGGTTTGGTCTATTAATACCAATGGTATAAAGATTTTGGTTTTAATTCATTTAAACCCCAAAATGAAAAGGTGAAAGTAATCAGATGGGTAAGCCAAAAAGGAGGAAGAGATTTTATGGTTCATCAAGACATGATCTGATGTATTAAAAACTAGCAGCATGTATTACATTAGTCCAAGAATTAAAAAATAACACACTTATCTGACACACATTCCACAATGGACATAACCAAAGACTTTTCTGTCTTTAAGCCATTAGTGTAACAGAGATGAAGGTCATTATTAAAAGACCACAAAGAGAGCTACATTGCTTTTTTATCACAAGGTACATCATTATCTGCCTTAAGGACTTCTGCCATCAGTCATCTTTTTTCCCCCAAATTATCACTGTATTCTCTTATATTAGTGGTTTTACTTTATTTTTAACAGTTCGCTTCTTTTTAGTCAAGGATTTAAAATATGCTTAAGACATATCTTGCAGGAATTAGTGAAAAAAGAAGCTTCAAGGTGAGAACAACATTGTTTTTTCCTTTCATTTCAGAAATCTTAAGTTATCTTCAACCTGTACTCCAAGTGCTCAAGAAACTCAACCAAAATATCAGTGGGTGGATTAATGAAACACTTGTCAAACTCTTACTAGGTTCTCTGCTTGAGAACAGAAATGAGGTTACTCATTTGGAGACCAATCCTTTCCTCACTAAATTAAATGACAAAATCATGCTTTACCTGCTGTAGTGCAGAACACAATCTAACCCCATAATGGACTACAGTCTGACAAAACTTCAAGGCATGTCTCAATGCAAGCTGAAATCCCTGTAATTTCACAAGGTCTACATGAACATTGGTATTGATATACTGGTCAGATACATGGTTGGACATGCTTTCAAACCTAACACCAGCTGTTTCAGTGAAAAGAATAATAATAATCCAAACATATATTGATGTCGGATACACAGTTGTTCATATTTATTCTCAGATTGATCTATAGCAGCTGGAAATCGACTTTGATGCAAAGACGCAAAGATGGTTTTCCCTTTTTTTGTCTTCTTGGCTAGAATTAAGCAGGTGCCCAGCCAGAGCTAAGCACGTTCAGTAGAATCACAGTGAAGAGTTTTGTTCCTTAGCTAGTACTTGTTGCTCTACTGAAATAACAAGAGACAGCAGTTCTAAGTTCAAACAAAGGTGCCTAAACAAGAGTTGTAGGAAGACGGACACAATACCTTTAGTCTGTCAAATACAAACACTCTAACCCAGGCTTTACAGTTTGAATGTTCAAGATTTTCACCTCATGTTATTAAAAACAGATGCAATTCTTAAGTGCAGGGTGAGATTGTTAACACATAAAAGGTCAGGAATAACAAAGAAATATAATGGCATTCAGTCATACAAGAAAAAAATACTTTCTCAATAACAGGGATTCAAAGACCCATTTAGTGCCTTGATCAGAAGAAAAAAGACAATTAAAACCATCTTGTATGACATCTTAGTTTGAAATATTTGTTTTTCTTTGTAAACCTTTTTTTAACAAAAAAATTCTACCAGATACAAGTGGTACTACCAAAATATTTTAAAGTACACACACTTGGAGATACGGTTGTTGTTGTCCTATGAATTAACATAGTTAATACATAAATATGAAAGTCCTATAATAAAATCACATTTTGTCTTATTAATACATTCTGTCATGCTCCCTGAGCTACAGTCCTTTCCCACGAAAAATTCCCATTATGACACATGAGACGCTTGGCTCTTGGGGTGTGTACACCATTTGAAATTATTATTTCAGCAAATGCATTTTTAGGCACCTTGTGATCCAAAGGTAGGAAACACCTCCAAGAAGATAAATTTCTCTTGTTTTGTAAGGAAGCTAGTTTGTATTTACGTGTGCAATTCTTAATTTCTCTCATCTTATGCAGATTTCTAGTATGTGTAGCATACAGACACAGACTTTGAGTGATGGGTGATTATGTTTCATACCTGGTGAGAAGAAAAACCCGTATTTTTTCCCTGTCACCTTTTTAACTGTCTGCTTTAGGATATGATTATTGGGAAAGTATATTAATACTAGATGTGTGTAATTTTTCAAGTCAGTGTTTTCCTTCTTCCTTAGAATGAAGTATTTAGCTCTGACCAGTGCGAATAAGGAAGGTACAGCTATGGAGAGATTTTGCTGACGAAGCTGTGTCACACAAATTAATGATGTGAAGATATCAGGGCTTCAGAGCTGCTCACAGGCACCTGCTCTTTGCAGGAATGGCTCTTTCCACTTTCCAGGTGGTTACAGATTGCTGAGTCATCTTCTCAGTTTCTTGCAGGAGATGTTAGACTCCAGGAAAAAACACTCAAGAGGGATTTCACAAAGTGTTTCCTGCTGTGTTCTTTCACAAGTATTTTCTATTTGTCTTCTCTCATAACTTTTATTTTGGGATGAGACAATTCCATGTAGTTTTGTTCAGTGTAGTTATAAATACTCTACATACCAAAATGCTTTTCTTTGGAGATACCACAAAGAGCAGAAGTCTGAAGATTGAAGTTGGTTGAAAAAAAGAACCATGTTTGCCCACTGAGACCTTAAGGTGAAAGTAAAATAAGATGGTATTTTGCATCTTAAAACTGTCTGGTTTTCAGTTCTCACAGGCTTTGCACAAACTTAATTTCATATGTGTGTATATATATATATATATAAAAATGCCCCACCTCAGCCATATTTTCATAGTAGCTTGCAAAAAAGAAGTAGATTATGCCCCAAAAGAAGTGCTGGTGATACATAAACCAGAATATTTACTACTACAAATAATTTCTAAAAAAAAAAAAAAAAAGCAGATATGCAGATCACCTTTCCTACTGTATCTTAGTTGGGTATAGGTGGAGTACAGGCTGTATATTAGGCTTAGTTATTTCAGTTGATAGATACTATGAGATATGGCAGACTGTCTTTGGAGATTTTTTTTTTAAATTCTGATACACTTTTATTTCTAAATGAATGTTTGGAAGATTTTATTTTTATTTCTTGTTTACCTCCATAAGATTTTGCATCCCCATGGATTTTCTTGCAATTGCTCTCATGTGACCGACTTTGCAACACTATCCAATGCTGAATTCACGCCAGCCTTCACGAACTTTAAAAACACTGCGTAATGCTCAGGATACAGAATGGGTGCTTCATTCGGGTTCAAGCGATCTGCTAACACACTATACTGCACAAAACGTTGGTACTCATGAGAAGTAATATATACCAATATATTATATGCCTGTGAAGAAATTTGAAATAAAACGTAGAAACAAGACATGGTAGGCTGGAAAAGTCTAAGTCAAAGAAAAAATAAAGGGAAAGTCTTAAGATCAAAAGGAATATAAGAATGAAAGATACATAACTCCAACCTGATAAGGAGCATTAAGATCTCAGAATACTTAATCTTCTACTGCATTTAGCAATTTAAATGTATATATAAAATCAGTTTTACAAATATTAATGATACCATATTTAGTAGTACATTAAAGTAATACTCACAAATGATCTACCAAAGGAGAAGACACCACTAGGAGGAAATACTTAACTTGCCCCGTTACCCTGTCCTAATAAAGGTGCAATTTACAGCCTCCTTTAAAATAAAATAAGAGATAAATAAAGAAATAAAAAGGGGGAATATTTTTGCCCCCCCCCTTCCTTTTTTCACCCAAACTCTGAATCTTAATGTTTGAACTAGGTCAGATTGAGTTGTGGCCTTAACCTTAAAGAATGACTCAGTGGCAGGTGTATTAAGCGCTCTCTATCGCCTGTACTCTTTAAGGGTTGTAGTGCTTTGGTTTGTGTCGGGAAACCTCGGAACTGGAATAGTCCCTGCAAGCGGCGACACGCCCTCTGTCACTTTTAGGATGGGAAGCTCCTTTCAAGCCCTTTTTCCGGGTGGAGGCCGGGCGCTTGCCCTGACCCTCGGCTGCCCCACGGTGACCAGGGGGCGAGCTCCGCCCGCCGCGCCCGCGAACCCCGCGCCCTACCGGCCGCGGGCTTCGGTGGTCTTGGTCGGACGGAGCACTCCGCTATACTGCCCGTGAGGCGCAGTGGGGTCCCTGGCCACGCTCCCTCCTCAGCCGGGGAGGATGTTCCACCTCGCAGCCTTCGCCAGGAACCCCTCCGGCAGCGCTAAGCTTTTGGAGAGCCTTAAGCCCGCGAGGTGCCTCTCTGGTTTAACTTGGTGCTTGAGCGTTGACATGAAGAGGTGAATCAGCAGGGGATCGGCAAGCTAGGACTGCACAGCTAGGGGTTGGAAAGCGCTTATCATGGAGAGAAATCACCTTGACCACAACATCACAACATCCCGGTAAAAAAACAAACAAACAAACGAACAAAAAAAAACCCCAAAACCCCACGTCTTAAACCTCAGAAATCAATAGGAGGTTGCCGGCATGCTGAACAAAGTTTTATTTTAATGCAGATGAAGTGCAAATTGAAGAAAAAATACAAAACCTCACCAAAAACCAAATCCCAAAACACACACAAAAAGAACAACAACAAAATCCCTTTTTTAGTATTTCATAAACGGTTTAAGGTCTGTGAAAAACGTTTGCGCATCGTTGTGGGGAGGCAAATGCTTGCAAATGCACCTCTTGGAAGACAGTATTGACCATCGTTAGAGATAGCTTCGTAAATTAAATCTCGATGGGATCTATTTCTGGAAAAATCTTAATTAAAAATAGCAGACACACAAAACTGCATTTAAACAAAAAGACGATCCCCACCCATTCTTCCCCCCCCCCCTCCCTCCCCCCGCTCTCAGGCTGTGTAGTGTTATCAGTCGAACTGGAAATCTTAGCGCAATCACCCCAGCATTTGGCTGCAGGGAAGGGGCGGGGGGGGGGGGGGGGGGGGGGGCGCGGGAGGCTCCGCCGGGTCTTATTGCTGGGAGATACTTTGAGGGCAAAGTAAAAGTGCCTCCCGGGAGCAGCGCTCTGCTGCTGCTGCCGCCGCCGCCGCCGTCTCTGAGATGCTACAGTATTAGGCGGAGAAGAAAAGAAATGAGTTTGGAGTTATGTACACGCCGGAGCAGCAGTAAAAAGATATAAGATATCGACACGCTCAGTTGCATCTTGTTAAAAGCTTCCTGCGGGTTGGCAGAATGAAATCTTTATTTAAAATACACAAACTATCGTCAGGGGAGGAACGGAAGGGAAAACACTAAAAGGGCCAAACGCAATGCTTAACTCACTGGTACAAGCGAGAGAGGAGAAACGAAGAGATTGGTTTGGGGCGAACAGAAGGGGGGAGGGGAGGTATGTCCTCCTCGCAGCCCAGCCACAGCAGCCACCCGGGGGCTCAGCTTTGGAGAGAGACTTTGATGATGATAATGATAGTTGCTCTGGTAGGGAAAAGGGACGTTCAGATACCAGAAGCAGAATTTATGCTCACACTTGGGTGTGAATAATAGGGAAACGTGCCTCGCCACCACATCCACAGCAGCACTCTCTTAAAGTGGTGGTAATATTGTTATTTTATTATTGCCAGCCGGTGCTTTAAAGGTGCATTATTTTAATGCATTATTAATTGTTTTCCCAGGGAGAGGAGGAAGGTGGGGACAGGGCTTATCATTATTAATAGCGAGAAGCTCGCTCGCTCACTCTCTTCGCACACGCCGGGGAGCGCGGTGGGAGGAGGCAGCTCGGGGTGAGGCGGGCGGCGGAGCGCGCCCCGCTACCGGTCTCGTTCCTGCGCGGCTGCGGCGCGCACACGCGGGGATCAGCGTAGCCTCCACCCCTCGCTCCCCCTCCCCCCCCACCAAGGCCCCAAGCCCCCAGCAGCCGCCACCGGACGGAAAGTTCCGCGGGTGGCGGACGGTGCGGTCCCCGGCCGGAGCGGCACTCCGCGGCCGGCGCCTCCGCATCTCCAGCTCCGCGGGAGCGGCGTGGCTCCTCTGCCGCCAAAGTTGCAGCGGGGCCACAGGGCCGCCGCTGCTGCTGGCCATCAAGTGGCTCGTTAAGGAAATGCAGGTGAGCCGGCTGAGCGGCGGCGGGGGCTGCGCGGGACCCGGCGGGGAGCGCGCCCCCGGCCCAGCCCTGCCCGTCCCCCAGGGCCGTCCGCCTGCAGGCGGCGGGGCTGGGCTCGAGGAGCGGGCGGCCGCCGCGCCCCCGACGACAGGCGCTCCAACACCCCCCGCACTCGCACAGACACACGCACCCACACCCCCTCCTCCCCACCCCTCGCTCGCTCCCTCCTCCCTCTCCTCCTCGCTCTTTTCTTCCCTCCCGCACTATCTCTCTGCCGGCCTCATCGGAGAGAGTTGCAGGTACCTTTCCTCTCCCCTCCCCACCAGCCCCCCTCTTTTCTTCCCCCCCCCCCCTCAAATTTTAGTGTGCAAGAGTCTCGGGAAGGCTTTTTTCCTTTTCCCTTTTTCTTTCATTTTTTATTTGCTGCTAAAAGAAAAAAAATATATTTTTGGGAAGGATGACTCTTTTTCAGGAGTCTGGTCTGAAAGCGGGGTACCCCCAAGCAGCTAGTGGCAGCAGCGCTGGATCCCACTAAAACAGAGCTGCCTGATGTGGCATGTGCTTCTCTCTTTGCAGTTCCTTTGGGCCTTTGTGGACTAGGGGCACAACGCGGCGCCTGACTGGCAGGAGGGGAAAGCGGAGACTCCTTCAGGTTTCCGAAGAGGTCCGAACGGACAGCATTAGTAAGTAAAATACTCCA
This sequence comes from Lathamus discolor, assembly GCF_037157495.1. Taxonomy (NCBI): domain Eukaryota; kingdom Metazoa; phylum Chordata; class Aves; order Psittaciformes; family Psittacidae; genus Lathamus; species Lathamus discolor. Next base: position 79,173,569 of record NC_088909.1, read on the forward strand.
TGCTTGGTTTCTGTCCCTATGCTCTCCAGCTTTTCCAAACGTTTTTTTAGCATATACACTCACACACATCTTTATATATATACATATGTGTGTGGGTATGTGTATGTGTTTCTGCTTGTAAATCACACTGTTGGTCAGAGAGAAGCTTGGCTGCGATAACTTAAACTGCTTTCAGTGGGAAAAGTGCAGGAAAGCTGTTTGCTCATCTTTTATGGGGAAGGAAAATTGCAGGTGAATATTTGTATAAAGAAGCTGAGGGTGTCAAATATTGTGTAATGTCTACCTTAGTGGGAGTGTAGGTATGTGCTAGATTACAGACAAAACCTAAACAAAGAGACGTTCCATCAGGACTGGTCTAGAGCACGGTGTGACCTGCTAAGTAGTGCCAGGTGACAGGGCATTCACTTTAATGTAAAATGTGCATGGATTATACATACTAAGTGTGTTTTGTTGTCAAGCATTTTTAGTCCAAATGTCTAAAGTTGTTAGCTTTTTCATGAAGTTTTTTATCTATAGAATGTATTTAATTTTTTTAATTTTTTTTTCTAATGAGGATGACAGTTACAGACAACCGCTTTACTTTCAAAGTGCTTTTAAGGAACATATTCAAAAGTACTGATGACACTTCTCTAAATAGGTGAGAAAGGTCTAGGGGAAGCAAAAAGATTAAGTTATTTAAGAGGGTTTCATGAATAGTGGGACAGGTTTGTTGGCTGAGCTGTGGAGTTGACAGAAGGTAGGAAGATCAAGTAAAGGTGTGTCATGAAGAGTCTGCTGTTAGGTGTTTATCACTAAATATATCTGCATCTGGGAAGGATAAGTTTTGCAGGCATTATTTCTCTTGGGACAGTGTACCCATTATCGACATTTGCTGCATCTCTGGTAGAGGAAACAGCTAGTACTAGTAGTTGAGGGTTAACTGTTTCCTAGGTGGAGGGAAGAAATAAGAATGAAAAGTATATCAATGAAAATAATTGCTAATGTTTGCTAATATCTAAATAAAACCTTTGTGTTATGTCAGTAGAATTATAGTTGAGTCAGGTGTTTTGAATGTACTGGAAGGAATCAATAGCATTTCAGCATTTTTTCTCTATTCCTGCCAAATGGACTTGGATTTAAATTCTTCGTGTGTTATTTTATACAATGTAGGGATAATACAGATTTGAATAAATTAAACTTACTTCTTTAGAAATTCTTGACAAATTTGGGTTAGTTTGCAGTGCAAATTTGAAATAATAAATAGGTACTGTAAATAAACTATGCAGTTCAAGTCTCTAATATATGATGTTTTTACTGTTCACCTCCTCAGAATTAACTTGTATCCTTACAAGCTGTTAAACATGCACTTACAAGTGTATTTTGTTAAGCAACTCAGTATAAAATTAATGTTGCATTTTCAGGTATAATTCAAAATCAGTCACAACTAATAAATGTCACCAGGAGTGAAAGTTTATTAGGGTCAAATTAAATGCTTTTCTGTGTGAAGTAGAGAAATTAGTTTATGTCACAATAGTAAAGGTAATTGGACAAAATTTGTTTAGGAAATTAATGTGCCAAGAACAGGAAAGGCTAAATCTGCAGTAGCAAGAGGATGACATTCAAAGGCACTTTCAGGTGTTCATAATTTTAAAGCTAAGAAAAATTACAAAGCAGGGGCTGCTACAAGTTCGAGGTAGTGAATCAGGGTCACTTTCACATCGTATCGCAGTACTCTTTGGGTAATAGGCACTAACATTATGACAGGAAAAAGTACCAAATGAACTTCTGAACTTGAAATAAAAGGGTAACACATCTTCTGGCTTGTTAGGGAATCCTATTGTTACTGGTTTACTACTATAAATGTACGTCAGTTAAAAACACAGCCTTGCTCTTCCTTGTTTTGTGGGTGTTTTGGTTTTTTTTTTTTGAGTAGGTAACATTTGACATGACTCATTGCTGTGTTGTACTTCCTGTGAGCAGAGCATTAAAAGTCTATATACAGATAATTTCCATGAACTGTTCTGAGACTGCATACAGAGTATATTAGGTTAAGATTGTTAGGTTAAGTTCTGCTAGGTGGTCCCAAACATGCAGCATGCAGTGTTGAATGCCTAACAAAGTGTCAATCTTTTAAAGAAAAAAGGTTAAAATATATATGACTAATCAGAGAGGAGCTACATTGCATAGTTCCAGTTGAATAATGTCATACTTAAAGATTTTATTTTTTTGGAATGTAGTCTTCATCATTTGTCTTTCGGACTTTCTTTAAATCTGGGATATCACCTGGCAATACTTCAGTATCTGTATGAAAAATTACTTGACACATACTCCACTTTTGCTGTAATTACTGCTTGCTACTGTGTGAAATGACCTGAGTCACATTGTGGCAATTAAGTTTGATACATACTATATTTGATCTTATATGTATATACAGTCTTGATCATAATTGTTGGTAGAGGAAACTTGAATCAGGTCAGTCTAATTCAGAAGAAACAACAGAGGACTTTAAACAGACCTCTTGCTGTGAATATATGAAGTTGATAGAATAAAGTTGCATGTGTCAGCAGTGGTGTGTTTTATTATGCAATTGTTCTTGTTATTCAGATCAGATAATAGCCTGATGACATATATAAGCAGTCTGCAGGAGTGAATGATTAATTTGTCTAACGTGCTTATTGTATGAATTCTTACTAATAAAATCCTACATACCTGCATTAGTTTGCAGTAAAGTAAAATAGCATTGTCTGTATTAATATTAATTTCTTAGTATACCAATGTGCTGCCAAACTTTGTGGTCATAAACTATGATGGAAAATTATGACAGAGTATTCATTCTTTGTTACATATGGCTTTACTGAAGAAACTGACAGTACACATGAACATGATGTTTGATAGCACAAACTATTTTGAAATGGTGTATATGATAATTATCAAATAATACACAGATGTTTTAATCAGCTTGGTTTGTGTGTCTTGACATTTATAAAGCATTAACCACTTTTATATGTATGGATTCTAGTTGTACAGGTTCCAAGTGCTATAACAAGTTGGAAAAACTAAGATATCTTTAGCTAAATTGGAAAACAGGCCAGTTCAGCATTTTGGGAAAGGTTACTGGTACTTTTCATCAGTCCAAAGCTTGTTTAGTGTAAGAACAGATTGGTACCTGAATCCCACGTATTCAGAGTAAGCTTAATTGATTTAGTATCACTTTGAAGACCTTGTAAGCAGCAAATGTTCTTGGCAGCAAATATAAATTTAACAGTGGCATTTATGCAGATGATCTGTAATTTAGGATTGGATTTTGGTATCTGTAGTCAAGGAAAGTAGGTTTTTTCCTTCATTAGTGGCCAGAGGGATTCTAGGGAAAGCAGATGGGGAGAAGGAAACATTTAGGGCATTCTTCAAGTAATAATAATAATAATAAAAAAGGAAAGATGGCCATAGAAATATTTTGGTATTGGGCTGGAGAATGCCTGTTTATGTGTTTTTGTTTGTTTTGTGTTGGCCTTTTTTTTTTTTTTTTTTTGCGTGTTTTTTTCCCTGCGTACTTTTTACAAGGTCATTAGTACTAGAAGTTTCTTGAACAGCATTTATGCTGTCCCCCCCTTCAAGGCTTTCCACTTAGCAGTTTTGTGTCTATAATCCCAACGGAAACTATGATAAAGTTAAAAAGGGGCTTTATGTCACAGTGATAACAGTGATGACAAGAGGGTCACGTAATATTGACAAGGAGTGCGTTTGGTCTGTAATTTTTTGGGCATACTTGATTGCGATGAAAAGTGTTTACTAGCAAACTAAGTTAGATGGATTTAAAATTCTAATGAGAAATAAGCAGTAGGTATGAATGAATTCATTAAAAAGAATTAAATCTACTTAATAATAAAGAGTAAGAAAAGGAAGCATGCACACAAGATCAGGCAAAAAGAGCGCATAATGGAAGAGTTTTAGCGTTCTTAATGCCGTTAGATGCTGTCTGATTTTCAGTTTATCTGTTTAGTAGTTTCTTTAGTAAGAGTCAGTGTAAAACAATAACAGAAAAGCTAGCAATAAACGGAAAATTGCAGAGAAATTACTACTCTTATGGTCAATATGAGGATTGAATTGCTCATCTGTTTTCATTTGTTGTCAATAGTTGCAGAAACTGTCCTATTTCTCTTATCTTTCTATTCTATTAAGTATGTTTTATTAAGTGAAAACTATTATGTGAGAAATCTCATTTTTTCCCACTCTGTATTTTTCTACTGTCAACTTTGTAACTACTTCTAAAAAGTGGATTTTTTTGTCAATGCAAAACCTTAAAATCTAGTTGAATTATGATTTTATCTGAGTAGAGACGGCAGAATCTGGTTTATAAAATCAACTTTAGAAAATTTATGTCAGCAGTACTGTAAAATTTATCAAAATACTATATATATTTTAAATTTACTCTGAATATAAGAGTGCTTTTAAATGCCTTTAAAGTTGTTTGAAATATTATGATGCTTTTCAGATTATGCACTTACAATTTGCTAAAATGTAAAATTAAGGTTTTAGGTATTTGAAGAAAGGAATTTCTGGATTTGTGTGTTTGCAATATGAAGGCTTTGAATAGTATGATGATTTTTCCTAAGAATGCTGTGTGGGATTTTTCCGGCTGTGAGCAGCATGAGTGCATGCATTTACCAGTTAAAAAGATAGATACATATTATAAGTCCAGTCCTCTGCTTTCTCTATACACTGAGTCTAGAAAAACACTCTCTACAGCAGTCAGTCCCATGCTTAAGGCTCATGTCTTTGTGAGAAGCTGGAAGGGTGTTTAAGATAACTTCTTCAGTATGTTTCACAGTAGCTTGTCAAAAGGTAAGGTGAACATTTTGGTGCATATGGTGCATTCTGCTCTTCTGAATTTAAAGTAAGAACTGTACACAGTGGCTGTCAAGAAATTACTCTTTCTCCAAGCTGCTGCTCTTTATTTGGTTTGAGATTACCTAGCTCATTTGCTGAGTATGTGTAACAGTGACCAGCAGTGAAAACGTAAATGCTTATGCTTTCTGTTCACAGTGGAAAGATGAGCTGGAGAGGAAACTATTTCAGCAAGGGTTATTGTCTAGTCTGTAAATGTGAGGACTCATGGTTTAATGGGATGTGGGACTATTTAACAGTTCTAGTTATTACTGGAACTATGTGAGTAAGGTAAACTTGTATTTCCAGAGTGCTTAAAAAAACCTCATGGCTGGTGAGCTCCTTGCAGGTGACAGAACAATTGTTTTATGATGGTTGATTTAAGGTGAACAACCTGAATAAAGGTCCTCTGGTGGCAGCAGGCTGGAAGTGTACACCAGCCAGTCTTCTGGGTGCTGTTATTCCTAAGGTTACTGCAGCAGAAGTAACTGCATAGGAACAATTGCATCTACTCTAGTCTGAAGTAAAGTGATTTTTAGACTCTAATGCAGCAGTTTAGCAGTCAATGTGGGAGTATGGCAGGGAAAGTAACGTGGCTCTATCTTTCAGGCATCCTCTCTCCTTTCTTTCTTCTCTCCCCACAAACTCCGCTGTTCTTCCTAGTGGCATAAGACGGTCTCATCAGGCCCTGTGTTACATAGGATAGTGTTTATTGTAGTTTATGTTCAGCTCTGTATTTTCCTCACTCTTCAGCCCAAAGTGGTTGTCTTCTGACTTTTGCAAAAAAAGTCCTCCACATTGTATCTAGATCTAACATACCATGTTAATTTAAAGTCTAAAGATTTTTTTATTTTTAGTTCCCCTCCCCTCCTCCCCCCCCCCCCAAGTTAAATAAGAATGCTTATAGTACAATTTTTAAATTTACAGTGGAAGACTTATAACCTTATAAGGTTTATAACCTTAACGTCTGGATTTGTAGTTGACTTCTGAAGAAGTACAACATACTTTTAATACCTGACATAAGTAAAAGGGAGAACAGTGATGTAACTCTTACTTGAGTCGCTACAGAATTATTGACAGTAACAAAAGGTAAGCCAAAATGATGCCTGAATGGCCATCCATTTGAATAGAAGGACATAAGGATATTCATCACAGCCATTTAAAAATGATAAAAAAACTCTTACAGAATAGTGCATTGACTCAATCTTGAAAGATTTTCCTTTAGATTGAAAGGAATATGCCATCGATGTAGAGTTAGGGAAAGCTCAATGGCAACGTTGGTTCTCAGTGGAAAGGATTCAAAGAGGACGATTTGTTTAAGCCGTCCATGTCTGCACAAGTTGCTTTCCTTTTCTTATTGCAACCATGAGGTTGCCAGATGGTATTCTCAGACTTCAGAGAGCTGGAAAACCATAGGGAGTGCTGTCTTCATCAGAAATCACAGCAATGTCATGAAATTGCAGTTGATACTTTTCTTCGTCTAGGTTTTCCTTAAGGGAGTGTTGTGGCTTTTTGCTGTTTGGTGGGTTTTGAACAAAATAGAAAAATGGTGCCATGCTCATGCATTAGCAGTATGAACCAACCGTCTGTATAGCTAGTACATTAGAGTTCATATTGTAAGTCAGACTTGAAACATGTCTTGAGACCTATAAAATTCCTGTAGTGGGAGGAATATGCTGGGAGATGCATGATCATTAAACCATTATTACACGAATGATTTTACATTACATTAAATTACCTACATATACTAGTAGAAATATTTGAGTAATATATTAAAATTTCTCTTTATGAAGAAATTTGGTTAACTTTTCTATACTTCTCTAATCCTCTGCAAAATTGCAGGTATGGATAAGTAATAATAGTGAATTTCAAATAATATAGTGCATATAGTCTGTAATTTGATTTGTGTCTGCTGTTCATAGAAATATTCCTAATGAAAAGTTGTACTAATCATTGGTATTCCTTTACAGACAGAAATCTGCCCAGCAAAGCGTGACATTAATTTCAAATTTGACACTAGTAGATTTGGGCTGGCATCATTAACACACAAACTGGAGTACTTAGAATATATATATATAGGAAAAAAAGAACCAATGCATTAATACAGTGATAACCTATGTTCTCTTCTTCAGTTTTAAACATAATTATTATGTGAAATTGTTGTCTCTCCATATGAATAAAAGATACACCAGTGGCTTTTGTCACACAATGTAGGTTCTAATTTTTTTATTTCTTTTTTTCTATATTTATTTTTTTCTTCAGGAATGCTGGGCAGCCAGACTTGAAAAGCTGCACAAATGCATTTGCCTGATTTTGCTGAGCATAGGCTTTGAAATGGCCCATATGTTTGACTTGACTCCTTTTTTTCTTTCCCCTCTGAACTCACTGTCCTCTGACAATTCAGTGAAGCTCAGATCAGTCAGTCAGGTTGGAGATTCTTTTGTCAAATGCCTCAGCTAGCAAGTGTACAATAGATTGCAAAGCTTCAAGAGCAGCTGGAAGGTATGTAGGCCACCAAACCTGAGTAACCAGATACTGTTAATTATATAATCACCCCTATATCCATGATACAGTCTTTTGCAGAATGAATTTATTCAGTGATAATTGAGTCAGCACCATAGAATAAGTATTATTTGGAAGAACTGATAAATAGTTTGAAACAGGTTCAAAATATTTGCTTCTGTATTTTTTAGGATAAAGTGCAGTGGGCTTCCATTCCTAATCAGAATGCATGATTTCTCTCATTTTAGAATCTCTTTACTTTGAGAATTCACTATAGGTTATTTGTTTTCTGTTCTAGGATTATTGGAGAAAAGTGATTTTTTGTATTTGGCACAGCAGTAGTAAGTTGCATTGCAGCACCTGTTTTTCCTCATCAGCTGTAGGGTCAGAGGTTTCTATAGGTGTGGAAATGAAATCCCTGGATGTTTCCATTGTCATATTTTGTATAGAATCATAAATTGGAAAGTACCCAAATATATTTGTGCTCAGAATCGGCTTTTTTTTTTTTTTTTTTCCTCATGGAGACCAGCCTTTTCCACCCTTGCCCATCTTACCCTTTTTTGTTCCCTTCCTCTGCAGAAGACTGGCACATAGTTAAAATGTGTGGTTATTTTGAAATTAGGTCATAACTCAGATTTCTGTGCCTACTCACTGGTTCTGAGGATAGTGTCCCTTTCTCCTTAGGTAAGAATTAACTTTTAAGTAGGGTGATATCCTTAGCTTCCTTACTTTGTTTTTCCACTAAAAGATGTTTCCTGGTGTGTTGTGAGAGATAAACTGACAGTGTTCTGCTGGAGTTATGGAATTAATCAAGTAGACATTTAGGAATGTTGGGGCAAGTTAGATGTATTGCTATCTTTGGGCAGTGCTCAAGTGAAGTTATATCTGTGTTGGTTGGCTTTGAGAACTTAACTGGTGATGGAGAAGGAAGACCATGAATATTCCTAGATGTTCAGTGTTCTGCTGATGCTATTAATCAGTGCTAAGCAAATTAAAGAAGGCCAGAATTGTTACATTTATTTCATTGTTGGTTATTTAAGTAAGTTTTTGTAAGAAAGTGCAATATATATACCACAGTATATTTTTAAAAAATAGATTGTTAGATAGTGCTTTAGAAGGAAGGAAGTGGAATCAAAGCGAGGGTAGGAAACGAGGAAGTAATGGCCACGGAAGAAGACCTCTGGGATGAAAGGAGGGCCATTATTCAGGTGCCTGGTGCAGTGTCAAGTCAGATGACACTTTTTTAGTAACTGGGGATGAAATTTAGTTGCCTAATTGTAGGTGGCTCATACCTTTTTTAGATGCCTTGAGGTATCTTATCTGCTCACCTCAAGGCTACTGTTCTTCTGTACCATACAGGTATTTCAGAAAGGCAAGAACATATAAAATTACACATTTAGCTGTGTTTGGGATTATGAATTGCACATCTATATTCTTATTTTCTGTCTAGAACTTTGCCTTTCCTCCCTGCCTTTCCCAAAGGCAAGGGTTTTTTCATGTTATGCTAATTATATCTGAAGCTAAGAGAGAGAGCTCCCTTAATCAACGCTTTTGCTTAACTATTGGTATAATTAGATTAATTATATTTTGGATACATCCTAGAAATCCTGTCATGCAAGTATGCATCTGTGTGTGTTGGAAGTGACGTCACTCTTGTCTTCATATTCCAAAACAAACTTATCTGTCGGTTTTTGCTTGTTTTCTTCTATTTTTTTTCCACTTACCATGTATGATACACAGATTGATGGAGTCCAGAAGTTTATCCTGCTGATTATATTCCATCCACGGAATCAACCTTTGTGTTTTCCTGCACTGACACTATGCTGGTGCCTCTGAGAGAAGGCACAGGGGCGTTGCAGAAGTGATGAGCTGTGTAAAGTCACACTGCCTTTTTCTTGTTTGCTGCTTTGGTAGGTCACCTTTTTCTGTTTCTTGGAAAGGAAATACAGACCTAAGGATCTGTGTAATATAATTATGCTGAGGTGAGGTGCGTTTTCTGTTTTTGTGTTATTGACATCTAGACCATTATACAACCAGTAAAGATTACTGGCCGTAATATTTTCTTCTGAGGTCAGAACTATTGATTTTTTGAGTATAAGCAGAGCTGATATGATAAATCTCATTGTAATAATTCTATTTGGATTTAACTTTTAACATCATTTGTTTTGGACAAAAGGTTTGAAATACATTAATATGCATTTACTGAAGTTATTTTTATATTATGTTCATTAAATGATGGTTACAAAAGACATTTCAACTGTTCTGCTTGATAAAGGGGTATTGGGAATAGCATGCATGAGAGACTGTTCCTACCGATGGGAGGTCTCCCTCTGTATTCTATCTATCAAGGTTTTAGAAAGGCAATAGAATGGATCTTGTTTGTGGGCCAGGATCATTTTCCGTAAACAGAAGATAAAGTGATCTTCAAAAGTTGTTAATAATCACAAAGAATAGAGCAGTTTCATGATCAGGAAAAACCAAGAAAACCTTAGTCTATATAGTTGAAGCTAATTTTATTAATATGTATGGCCTTAAGCAGTATTCCATGCCTGCAAGATGGTATTCCGGCTGATGCAAACTGTAGCATCTGTTAATGGTGTTTCACTGGATGTATACGTTTTACTAACTTGGGTAAAGAACACAGAAATAAATTATGCCAAGTTGAGATTTTCATAACCTAACCTTGCTTTTCTATTTCAAAAAGTGGTACATTTGTTATTACTTATGACTGAATCATATGAAAGTTGTGATCCAGTTGGAAACTGGGGGATAATAAAGGGAATGACTAATAATTATGATGATGATTATTCTGGTGATGCCTTATAATTGAGTGAGAGCGAGACCACACTGTAAATTTCAGAAGTAGATCTTTTTCTCTTTTCCTTGCTCAATATTCAAGGAGAAAATACAGGAACAGTGAACCATGCTATGCTTTTTGTTTTTTTTTCTGCTTTGCTATTAAGTTATGATTTTAGCAGAGTTGGGAGGGAACTAGGCAGGAAGGCTTACCTGGCAAAGAACATTCATAGCAACTTTTCTGTAGTAGTAACTTTTATCTTGATTTGTAGCAGCTAAACCTATTAACTAAAAATAACATTTTTAAAATCGGTTCTCACATAAGCAGATACAGGAATTTCCAAAGGGTTGTTAAGTGATAGTGGCTAAAATAATGTTAACAGTGCAAGTTTCTTAGCGCTAGAAGTATTATGTTACTGGCTGCAGCTTGAGTTCTGCTGTTTTTTTTTCTGGTTTAGTGTTACTTAGTGATGTGTTTTTCTTTTTCTTTTTATCTTTTTTTTTGAGGGGGAGTATTTTTTTGAGGGAAGGGGAGAGCATGTCCTACTGCCTCGTCATGCCTGTTGTATTAATTTTGAATTGCTAAATGGACATTTTAAGTTACTGGAAAGCACAGTATACTTTAATCTTCTTATCAAACACTTTCTGTTACACATTTTAATTTCTTTGGGAGAAAGAGCAATGAGTCTTGGTATTATGTGGTTTCAACACAATCTATACACTTTCTTGAAGTGGAAAATTGTATGGCTGTGAAACCTGATGTGTTGTACTGTGTTGCAAAGTTAGTTCTTAATAATGCTATCTAACAGTCTGGTATTTTGATGCTGTTTTAAGAAAAGCTAAATGTCTGAGTTAGCTGATACCTCACTCACTTGGACAGAAAGTTTTTTAACCTCTGTTTATAGCAGCAGAGGATGAATGAAGGAGAGAAGCAAGCACCACTGTCTGCTTGTGTACTGCTTGGCTTATGAGGACAGAGACAAGCATTGTCTCTGCAGTCCAGAAGAATTTTCTATGAAAAAAATAGGTTGATCACTTAAGTCCATCTCTTTCTCTGCCTGTCTTTACAAGATGAAAGCTACAGAAGCTTCTTTAGCAGTCAGGAGAAAGCATTCGGCTAAACCAGAGCTGATTTGAAAACCTACCTTGGTTTCCCTTTGAAGGGGTCAGCAGCTGCTCACATGCTTGGGGGCAGGACTGTCCCCTGTTCCATGGTGATGCCTCCAGTGAAGTGAAATGCCCCGAAAGCCAGTGCTAAGAATGTAGGTGAAAAATGTCTCTTTCCTATGGAAACTGAAATACAATGATCATTTGGCTAAAGCTGCTGGTAATTAGTCATGTAAAAAAAAGGATTATCTTGATGAGGATTTGTGAAGGCTATCTTGTTAAGATTGTTTATCTTGCCTTCAGTCAAAGTTGGTAATGAGGTGGGAAGTAGCTCAATTTTCCTCTCTTGAACTTCCAGAAGAACAAACCAGTTAAAGAATTAAGTGTGTCCATAATGTTTTGCTTAGTCCATTTTTAAAGTGAGTGTAACTTCTACCAACAGAAATTCCTTTCCTATATTTTTTTTTCATTTGGGCATGTTCCTATTATAATGCCTAAGTAGGAAAATATATAAGTGCAATTTGATTTTTATCCAGTGAAGCCCTGCAGGAATGAGCACTGATGAAACCTGAAAAGGTGTTTAAACAATTGTATAGGTGTCTATTCCTTGTTATGGAAAAAAAACCCAACCTAAATTCAAGTGTGACAAATGTGTTCAGACATGCGTGGAAAAATAGTTTAAGTGTTAATTTGATTATTTCCCTGAAAATTTCTCTTAATCCCTATAGCCGTTTACTTGCCCACAGAGGAACTGCTGTGTATTTTAAGGTGTAAATAAGAAAACAGGAGTAGTAGGGAGTACCAGATTGGGCAGTTTTAGGAAGCAAAGATACACACTCAGGAAGAGTGTGGCGCTGCTAGGCTGTTAAACTGCTTATGACAATTAGTGGTTTGTACTGTCCATCAGTAAAGATCTCACAAGGAAGGCTGCAATTTTTTTTTCCCTCCTCGGGGGATCAGAAATCTAGTCTTTTGACTCGTCTATTTTACAAGGTATTTCAAGCAGGTTTGTTTTTTTGTGGTTTTTTTTTTTTTTTTTGTCCTTTTTAGGACTTGCACAATGCATTTTAAACTCTAGATTGATTATAAATAATACAAATTCACATGGTTAGTATATCCCGGCAGTTACTATAATACACACTGAGTAAAATCAAACTGAATATTTTCCCTAAAACGTTAAATTGGAGTCTTCATTCAATTATGTAGCAGCTTTAGAGTAACTCTTCTAAAGTTGTCCTTGCTGCTCACTTTCACGATGGCATTTGAAAATAATGGTCTCATAATTAGAGTGTTAGAATTAGTGAAAATACAGAAGAAATCTCCATTATTCCAGCAGTGTATATTCCACTTTGTATTAATTTAGTTTGTATTAATTTAAGTACTAATTGATGCTTTAATTCTTATATTCATCTGGTGATTAGTAGTTATTTTTTATTTGGAGAAGGCTATAACATGATTTTTACATATGCTTCCAAGGAAAGGCTGACACATAGTATGCTCCTCTTCCCCCCTGCCACTATGTAATTGCTGGAAAGATTCCAAAAAGTGGCAATTAAAACATATGTGCATGAGAAATACCACATCATTAGCATTAAATATAGCAGTATGAACTAATTAATTTCATCATGCTATATTAATCAAATAGTTGCAGTGTCATGCAGAGGTGATATGTAAGAAGAGTCAGCAGTACTCAGGTCATAAGCCTATTGTACATGCAAATATGAATCTTCCAGGACAGTAGCCTCTGTGTTAACCATAGTACAGCTGGCACCAGCTGGCATTGTTGCTGCAGTGTTGGCAAAGAGTACTTTTCCATGTGCTGCTTTTATGCAAGTTCATCACCAGCTAGAAAAAATAAGTTGTCAGTCAGAGTTCACACAGTTTGGGTGAGTGATTGCCTCTTCTTCACAGCAGTATATGGTGCAGGTATTGTCAAGTCTGTAAGCAGAAACCACAAAACCTACTGCCTACTGCAGAAATAGCCATTAAAATCTGTTTTGATTAAATAAGAAAATGTGATTGTAAAACTGTACAAACTTTGTATATGGATAATGGAAATACGCATCAGAAACAGCTCATTGGGAATTGAACTGGATTTCGGAAGTACTATTAGATATATTAAAACATTCCCTTCAACTTGCAAAATCACCAGCGAGGATTAACAGAAAATGATAGAAGCTACCACTGAAGGGGAGTAAAGTTTTTCTTGGATATGTTGTCTCATCAGAGGATAACCTTAATTGTGGAAATTGCTACTAGAAAAAATTGCTACTAGAAACCTCCTATAATGTTTGCATAGGATGGCAATTCCTCCTAGAAACTTAATTTCATTGATAAGAAGTTGGATTGATAATGGGTCTCTAATCTCAGTTTCCTGGCTAGAAATCTGACTTGCGATGTGAAAATTTATTCTGGTAGCCTGGTAGTGGGAATAGGCCAGTTTTTGCAGTTCCTGGATCTATATCATAAAGCATGCTGGCTGCTCTTCAGATACAGACACTGTAAAATCACAGAAATGAGCACCAAGTCCCAGGTCCTGCTGATGAAAAACCTTTCAATGATTTTGCATAAAATTAGGTACTTGGAGCTGTGTTGGAATGATTATAAGGGAGACTGAGAAGTGACATTGGTGTTTTTGTGTGTTTTTTTTTTTTTTGGTGTTTTTGTTTGGTGGTTTTGTTTTGGGTTTTTTTTGCCCCCCCCCTCCCCTTTTTTTTTAATCCATATAGGTCACATTTAGTTAGACATCACTTATTTTAACAGGAATATTTGTTCTTTGCTTTAGAGTGAATTCTTGTTATATGGCCATGAGCCAATGTCATGCAAACCAACAGCTATCCAGTTGGTTTGCTATTTGATTTGAGATGCAGATTCTCTTTTTAGGCACCTAGTCATTCCTGTAGGACACCAAAGAATATTGCAGTCATGTAGAGATGAGACTATCTGTTCAAGAAACATCTTACTTTTTTATAATAAGATTCTAAAAAGAACTTTTTGTTCCCCTGTGTCTCAGATAGTTCTAACTATGAGACCTTCACATTACTTGAAATGCCTTTGTAATAAAGCACCAAGGTTCTAGTTCATAGCAAATTTCATTCTAGAGCAAAAATTCCTTTTGACTTCGATGAAAGTTACATAGAATGCAGAACAGCACCATGAAAGACAAAGAGTATACTTGTTTTTCTGAGTAAAGTGGTATTTACTTTTTGTTGTTAGTTTACTCCATTATGTCTCTTTTATTTGAAGGGTATTTATTTGCATGGATATTACTTGGTTTTGACTTCTGTCAAAATACCTTGTTTAGAGGAAAGAGTTTTATTTAACTTTGAAAAATCACTCACCTATTAAAAATTTTAGTTTTGACTGTTAATTTATAATTATCAGTTACATTGGCTCATAGCTTAGGAACAGAAATTCAGTTAAGTTGCACATACGAATTAAAGTGTAAATGAAGATTGAAACTGAAGTTCTTCTGGTTTTCAGTGGTAACTTTGTAAAAATACGTGAACATGATTAAATTGTTGTTTTTTTTTTCCCCCTGTTGAGGCATATAGTTTCATAAAATCATGGAATGGCTTGGGATGGAATAAACATTTAAATCCACTACTACTTAAATAATAAAGCAAAGCTGTTCTGAGACATTGAAAAAGAAATCTGCCATGTTTTTTACTTTTCCTGGAAATGTAGAAGTAAAAGATTTGTAGATTGACCGTTTTGAAGTGCAAATGCTAAAGGAAATAGCTTACTTCTTTTAATTTGCTGACATTGAAATTGCTCTTCAAAATAGAGTTTACCTTTCAGTATGGGGCCACCAAACTGTTGTGTCTCAGTGGTGGTGTTACTTTCTGGCTTTTGAGTTGGTGAAGCGCTTCTGATACCTTGTTACACGAGTTAACTGTGGGAGTGATGTGACCTTGTATTACTAGATGTCTTCCACTCAGTGATTTGATCAGTTAAATGGGTCAAGCTCATAACGTAAGCCATTTATTCGACTTACGCTGTTAGTTGGTGAACTTCAATTGGATGTCAAATAGCTTGAGAAAATTAGCAGTTTTATTATATATGTCTGTCAAATTAAAAATATTGTCTGATTGGAATGATTTTTTCCAGCCTCAAATAAGTAATCTTGTGTAATGTTGTCCCCAAATTAATAAATTTAAAATTGAAAGCACCTCTCTTAATAAGGGCGGTGGTGTCAGGATTCTGTATGCAAGCCTCATTTGTTACGTCTCATTTGTGGCTTGCTTATTTTTAAAGATGGTTATGCAGCCAAATAAAAAAAGATGAAGTCATGAAGTAATACAGTATACCCTATTACTGACACAAATCAAATGTTTGTAAAAGAAATGGTAGGGTTTGTAGGGTTGTTTGGGGCTTTTTTTTTTTCTTTTGCATTTTTTGTTTAAGAGTGCTGGGTATTCAGTAGTGGTGTTCAGCTGCTAAAATAGGAGCCAAAAGATAATTATCTTAATGTACTTATCTTCACTTGAAAATGACACCTGAGATCACTTTTGACTTAATGACCCTCAACTACAGTATTGATTCCTGGTCAGAATGCTGAGAATGAGAGTTACAATTTTGGAGTTCCTTATGATACATTCGTGTTGCTCCTTTCATCCAAGAGAATCCTGTCATATGTAACAAGCTATATGCTTTGATAACTTCAGTTAGAATGCTTTGGTTAACCTAAATGAAGAAAAAAAATATAAACTTGTTGCATTTGATGGACATGTTTGGTTGTTTTAGTGTTGGTTTTTTTTTTTGTGTTTTTCTTTTTTTCTTTTTTTTCTCCAGAGTATGTCTGAATGCATTTCCCTTTGTTCGTGTGCGTGTAGACATTTAGAAAATACCAGGAACATCTTTGCTAGCAAAATGGTAATGTGTAAAATAAGTTAAAAAAGAAAAAAAAGCCTAACAAACATACTTGCACTGGCAAGAAACAGCTTTCTTTCTGTCTTGCTAGTGTAGAATACAAAATGATATTCACTGTAAAATTTCAGCAGCTTGTTGTGTTGGAGGTAAACATTTCTTATGATGCTATTACCCTGCCAATGTGAGTGGAACCAGAATAGAATGGAAGACTGATAAGGAATAAAGCCAGTGATCTTAAGTGTACAGTGGCTTTCTGTTAACAGGACGTGTTTAATAGTCATTAATTATTTATATTTGTCCTGATTCTAAATTGCCTCAAATTAAATGGGATAAGGAAAACTGAAATGAAATCCCTGTTGACAGTTCTTTCTGAAGAGTAGCTCGGAAGAATGAGATATGTGAAGAAGAGACGTCAATTTAATGCAGGAAAATTCCTGAAATTGCATGTGTGTTTGTGCATATGTGTTAAGAGCAGTTGTGCACATGCATGTAAGTGAGTTCCCACTGCCCTTATCTGCATGTGGTGACAAACCCCTTCAGTTATGTAATCATTTCAGTTTCTTGCTGTTGTCTTACAAAGAAAAACAGTGAACTACATACTTTATTATGTAAATATTTTTCTCATCTGCATTTCTCCTGGTGCAGAAGAGCTAGGGTCCTGCCACAGCCAGAGGATTCTGTTATGTGAATAACAACAGACTTGTAACAAGTCTTGCTACAAGAGTACTGGAGCAAAAGATTTAAGAACATTGTATTTCCAGCATGTGTAAAATTTCTTGTTGTCTGTGACTTCTCTTTGTGGAATACTATTACTTTAAATCCCAAAATAGATTTTTCCAAAACAGTAGACATCTAGGTTAAACAGACTGTCTAAACCAGGTATATATGGTTTGGTAAGCAAACACACATCTATCTTATGAGGGTGCAGCTATAAGTGCCTGAAATTCTGCGGGTTTCTAATAGGCAACAGAAAGGTATTTCTTAAGATTTTGTATTTTTTTTTTCTTTAGTACCACGATTTGTTCCATTTTTTGTGGTCCTGCCTAAAGTGAGTGGGAGAGATCCTTCTGAAAACAAAGCAAGAGATCATGTAATCTCCAGACAAACTTTATTTTTGGATAAGAAAGGTAATAAGCAAGAGACCAGTCTACAGCTGAGATTCCTCCCAGCCCTCTCTTGGGAAAAGGAAGAGAAGAAATGATCTAGGAGGATGATTTTCATTTCCCAGTAATTCACAGGTTTTGTTAATCATTTAAAGGATCATCTCTCCTAGGAAGACACATTGAGATAGGGGTTGTTCAGCCTGGAGAAGAGAAGGCTCGGGGGCGACCTTATATCAGGCTTCCAGTACCTCTTTTAAGAGCCCTACAAGAAATCTGGAGAGCGACTTTTTACAAGGGCATGTAGTGACAGGATAAGGGGGAACGGCTTTAAAATGAATGAGTGTACATCTAGATTAGATATTACAAAGAAGTTCCTTACTGTAAGGGTGGTGAGACAGTGGAGCAGGCTGCCCAGGGAAGTTGTGGATGCCCCATCCTTAGTATTAAAGGCCAGGTGGGATGGGGCTTTGAGCAACCTGATCTAGTGGAAGGTATCGCTGCCCATGGCAGGGGGGGTTGAACTAGGTGATATTTAAGGTTCCTTCAAAGACAAACCATTCTGTGATTCAGTAACTGAAGTTTTATTCGAAGTACTTCTCCCTCCACCCAACATTTCTGAAGTTCTGAAGTTAGGCTGCTTTATTAATCAATTTGATGTGCAAAATCACATCCTTACACAAAACTCTAGGGATTTTCATTTGTTTATTTTTCAGATTTATTTCACCTATGAAATTACACACATTTTACTTTTCCTTCAGTGATTAAGTGTGAAAATACAGTATTTTCAATGCTGTGATGGAAAGTTCACAGAATAGTCAAATAAGAGCTTGGCAGATGAATTTGCAACTTGACACATATGCAACTTGCAATTCTAAAGCATTTTAAATGGCTTCCTTATCTTGCTTTGACAGTTTTATAGGAATATACACTTTTTTTTTTTTTGGCTCTTTTTGGGGCAGAAGGAGAACAGCTTTCTTGTTTTGGTGCAAATCTATTCGTAAAATGTTCATGCTTATTATTTTTTATATTCAGCTTTCATTGGTTTACATTTGTCAGCATTAAATTTCAGTTTCTTCTTGTCAACCTAGATACAGAAAAAAATCAGAATTCATTTAAACTTGACTTACTACTTGCTAAGTATGCAGTTTTCCTTTGAATATTATATTATCAGCAAATTTAACAATCTAGGTCATTTGTAACAATTAAAAGCAAGCAGAAATTTTAACAGGATGACCCTAGTAAAAGCCCACAAGATATTTCTGTGTTCAGCACTTCCATGTGTGAATGCAGCGACTTTTTATAGTCTCAAACACATTACAGAACACCTCAAGAAACTGGACTTGACTTCTGTGCGTAAAGATAGCAGAATTCAGATTCTGATTTTTGAATTATTCTGTACCCAATGCAATCTTGAGTTTCTTCATTTTAAGACATGAATTATTTAACAACTGAAAGACGTATTTTTAAATGTTCTTAAGTTACAGTTTGAGAGATCAGTTTGTATAGAAACACATCTCATTTTTTGTTTTTCTGACACATTAAGCAAATTGGTGGCTTATAGTTTGTTCATCAGCGTCCTTCAGAAATCTTTCATGCACCTGAATAACTAGAATTGTGTATTTAAGCGAATCACAGAAGAGGTGGTATAGTATGCAAAAAAGCAGGATGACTTAAACTGAAGCCCTGTTTGGTGTGGGGTTTTTTGGTTTTACAGCTTTCAGATTATGTTTTTATCTTCTAGATGAGGTTTTTCAAGTGTACATATTTTTTATTAAGGTTTCTTTTCCTATTCTTCTATACTTTAACTGCTATAAATTTATAATATTTAGAGTATACTTTTAGCATACTATTAACACGTATAATACATATGTAATAGTATACTATTAATACAACAGTATTTTTTTTATATATATCCCTCCATGTCTTGACTTACAAATTACACTGGGCTTATCTTAATGTTTGACATTCTCTAGCATCAAATTAGATACTTGTAAGAAAAAAATTCTGTAATGTTCAAACTGTTGATTACTCAGCCAACAGAGAGCCATCATATAAAAACCCAAATACATGTAAAAATCTTACCCAAACTTTGTTTATAAAGTTACTGGCATACTTTGCTGTGTAGGGCAGATTTGTGTTGTGTGTTTGGGTCCTTAGAGTTTATCCATTTTTTTTGTTATGGGTACTTAAGTAATCTCTCAGGAAATTAATTTTTTATTTCTTTTAATTCAGTTCTGTAGTTTCTAATCTCTGGTTTTCCCCTGCCCTCTTCTGAGAAGTGTAGTATGTCACCACCTTTTGCACCCCAGAAACCTTACGGATGTGCTAGCAAAGCTTTCTTTCTCCATCAGATACATTGTGCCTATCCTTAGCAGTGATAAAACGGTTTAAGGTTTATAATTTGCTACATAATCTCCATTGAGATTACTAACTTTGTTTAAACAGTGCTTTTTTATTTTTCTGGTTTTTTTTTTTTTTTTCATGAACATGTTTTGAGACAATGGCAAATACTGAATATTAAAGCATCTGACTATGACTGTCCCTGTTCGGCCTTTGGTTTCAGGCAGCGTGGATGTTCTGAGCTGTGTGAGATAATGTCTTATTTGAGAAGAAGTAATTTTCTGGGTATTGGTGGAAGAATTGAAGAGGAAGGAGTATTGCGTTGCAGCTGCTGAGTTTTAGTGCTGTTGCTTGTGCTGAGACTGTGTTGACAGGGATTATTCCCTTGTGTGAGGAGCTAACACACTGATTTGTTTTTGTCCGAGAAGCTAGATTCAAGTGGAAGAAGCGAAACTCTTCCCACTCTCTCAAGATGTCTATTGTTAGCACAAAGTCTGTTCTGCATTAACAGCAGAATGACTGTAAACCCTAGCAGAGGCAGAAGTAGAAAATGATTAACTTTGGGCTAAATTTAAAGTGTGGAGTTTCATTTTAAAAAATTCAGGGTTGATTTGTGCACTTGAAATGGTGCCAGAGAAGAAGGGGTGAGTGTTTTTCCCCTTTAATATATTGGCATGCCCATTATGTAGAGAGAGGCTAAAGCTCTGGCAATTTTAAAAATAAGAGTCTGGAATGTCAGCATCAGCTTCTCCAATGGAGTAGGTGTATTGATGTATAGTTTTACTGAACAGCAGAGAGAGTGCTGTCAAAAAAAAAAAAAAATCCACAGATCATGGAAGCGTGCAAAATCTGTCATCTAAATTATTACACAGAAGTATTTCTATAGTATTGAGCAATAAAGAACCTAAATTTGATGCATCTTTTCTTTAATAAAGTCATAGTAATGTCTAGCTCTCTTTTTCAAACAAGATCTGTCAGTCCAATGAAGTATAAAAAAAAAAATTATTTGGCCCACTGTTAATGTAGGGTAGTGAACAGATCCTGTCTAGTTATGATATTACATTCACTGTACAATGTCAGCTGCTTTTATTTAAAATCCTATAGTTGTAAGGAACAGAATTTAAAAAGCTATGTGAAACTCCTTTTTTGATATGTACTTTCAATTATTTTTATGACAGGTAAGAGTGGGTAGTCCCAAGCAGTACAGAAGTTTAGTTAAGCTTCAGTTAAATACGTGTTTTAGTACACTTGACAAAATTGTCATTCTGGATGTAATGTATAATCATTGCTTGTCAAGTATTTACCATGAAAATTGTATCATCTCAGAAAATTGTGATTGAGTTATGAAAAATACCCGTTTTCTATAGGAAAACAAATTATAAAAAGAAACCCCAAACCTTTCCAGGAAAAATAAGCAAACAACAATGACAAAAACCCTCCAACTGACTGAGATTGTAAAGTTCCTTAGGTGCTTTGTAGGAATTATAGTGGGAACGTATCAGATCTGTATTATTTTCTGTAAGGTCCGTTCCTCATCTCAATTTATTTTCCAGGATTGAAAAAAAAAATGAAAACATGCCCCTGAAGAACCCAGATGACTTGACTATGTATGAGAATATGCCTTAACTTACTTTCAGCATTTGTATTAAAGCTCATCCTGTTACTTTTATGAACACTGTGGAAGAAAAATACAGAAAACAGGAAACTGGCCACTATTGTAGTTTTCTGCAAATCTGTAGAAAAGCTGGAGAAAAATACTGATCAAGCTACTGTTTGCCAAGAAAAACAGACAACAGGTTCTGTTGTCTTACTTAACTTAGTAGTATATTGTACATTTGTACATTTTTTTTTTCATCTCTGTCTGTCTAGCAGACTTGTCAGAGTGAAGTAAATAAGAAAATCTCTTACAGCTATGGAACACAGGGACATGCAAACCTGTGCTGTACTCATTCTGGCACTACTTTTTGTTTTGTAGTATATCACACCAGTTGTTTTTAGGCATTATTTCTACAGCTTTGGTGGTAGTACAATTGTTTTGAAGGAAAGAGTCAATCTGCAACTTTTCTTTTTCCAGGGAACATGTCATATTTCTTTGATGTCTTTTTTGTCCAGAATAAGACAAAAACATGACAAACTTGAAGTATTTGGGATAATAAGGATGTCAGTCTTCAGT
This sequence comes from Lathamus discolor, assembly GCF_037157495.1. Lineage (NCBI taxonomy): Eukaryota > Metazoa > Chordata > Aves > Psittaciformes > Psittacidae > Lathamus > Lathamus discolor. The sequence goes on from NC_088909.1 coordinate 79,195,325, forward strand.
GAGTGTAATGTAGTCTGCAAGACAGAAACCGTTGGCTTTTTTTAGTCTTCCTGTTCCATTGTTTCCATGTGGCTCATTAATTTTTAAGCGCCATTTTCAGCTCCAAAATTAGAAAGCTTTATTTTGATTTTTAGAAGTTAGCAGTGGAAGAAGAGGTTTTGAGGAAACTGGATCACATACTGGCCTTAAGCAGGCTAAAGAACTATCTTCAAACCATCTAATAGATGGAGATATGGCATAGAGCTTTTCAGCAGCTGCCCATCAAAAAGACATATCAAAGGTTCTAAAGAAAAATAAGAATAAATCCTCTAGCACTTGCAGTTACTATTGCTAAATCATTCACATCCCTTTTTCTCGACAGTAAAAATTCTTATGAGATATCATTAGACTGTTACAACTTATAATGGAAAAATCAATGCAGTAAGAAAATTAAATTTTACTGAGAGCCTTTAGGCAAAATGCAATGTGAAAATGCATTTTAGCTTCCCTTGTGGTTCAGAGGAAAAGGAAGAAATGGAATCTAGGTTAGCTGTCAGCACACAGCAGTTTAGAAGCCAGCAAAGCAGCCTGTGAACTAAACTCTTGCTTAATGTATTTCTTCCCTGATTACTTAATAATGTGAAAATAACCACCTTAATCTGATCATTTGAAAGGTCAGAAGTCTCTTTTACCCTTTTTAAAAACCAGTCTTTGGTCAAAATCAATGAGTAGATTCATCTTCCCAGGAAGAGGATTTAACAGAAGGAAAACTGATTCATCTGCTAAGGTATACAGCAATGACATCTGGACCCCTGGAGAGAGAATCAGAGTAGCTAAAGTGGAATGAGGTGATTGTGGTGTAATCAAAAAGAAGTCGATCAAAGCTGCCAACAAGCTCTTGTGGAGAAGTGGCATATATACTACATTTGGTGTACTTTGTAATCTCTGTAAGTGGTCACTGTCTCTTGCTGGCAGACAGATCTGGCAAACACAAACTGGCAAACATGGCAATTAGATTTAAAACTTATTAAAAAAAATTTAAATCCCAGAAGTCTGTACTTTGGGTTCACTGTTTTAAAGTAAGTGAAACATTCTTAACTGTTTTATATTTCATGTAATTACTTGTTTATGCAGAATTCATAGGTAAAATTATAGCAGTTAGTCAAGGTCAGAAGACGGTAGGGTCTTCTCTGTCATTAGAACAAATACATTCAAACTCTTAAGTTAGAAAATTTAATTTTTTGCTGTTGAAAATGGATAAGTCATTCATAAGTTGTACTTAGAGAATCATAGAATAGTTTGGATTGGAAGAGACCTTTAAAGGTCATCTAGCACACCCCTCCCTGCAATGAGCTGGGACATCTTCCGCTAGATCAGGTAGTCCAGAACCACATCTAGCCTCATCTTGAATGTCTCTGGGGATGGATGGCACATGATTAAGATTAATTTGTTTTAGGAATATTGTTTAAAGCTAAGAGTAAACATCATTCAGCCGCTAGTTGCTTTACAAATTTACAACTTATTTGGCCTTCTAGGTAGTAGCTATACTGTCTAGGGGAGGATTTACATGTACCTCTACATACCCATTATGTTTACATGAAAGTAGCGTGTGCATATGTTTATATAATATGTATGTGAATAATATGTTTGGAAAATGCATGATTATGTATGCACACAATCTCTAAAAGCTGTAAATGAAACATCTTTCTGGAACTTTGATTTCTGATGGTCGAGCTGAAAAACATTGCTTTGCTTTGGCAAAGCCTAATATGACCTTACATAGATGTATTTTTAATTTTCAGCAGAAATATGACCAAAAAAACCCCACCACAAAACCAACAACCACCTCACAAAAAAACCCCAACAAACCAAAAACCCTGCAACCAACTAAAAAAACCCCAGCAACCCAACAAACAACCAAACAGCAAAAAACTCACTTGAGTTATTACTGGTAGCTTAAAACACTGTATTTCTTTGGAGGACCAAAAGTAGAAAGCTCATTACTACACTTGTGTAGGTTTAAAAGACTGAACATTCTTGATAATTCTGATAGTTGATAGGGTTTCTTGTGCCTAGCTTTTGAGGAATTTTTTTGTACCTTCTTCAATTTATTTCAGTCTGCAAGTAGAGACTTAAATGTGGGGGGTTTTGTGTGTATGTTAATTAACATCTTCCAGACATTTTGTCATATAACAACATGTACTAAAGTCTCTCAAATCTCTTTTGTGTAGTACATGTAAGAAAACAGTTAGCAACCTCAACAGTTAGCAACTAAGACTAGGTCTTCTTTTATGCTGCACATTAAAATCCAGAACTATTTAGAGCATTAAGGCACCAGGGAAGAGGCCTATTTGGAAACCAGGATATCATTTATGCAGAATATTTTGCAGTGGTTGTCCAGATTCTCTGCAGGCCCTGGTGTAACAGGCTGAGCAGTTGACCTTCTCGCCAAGGAAAGGAAAATTGGTAATGGAGAAAAGAAAAAACTAATGAACGGTGGATTTTGCCAGATGTAATCAAAGTCTTGTGCTTTTTATGACAAAAGAATGTCATGCACATATGCTGTGAGCAACACACCCAGATTTTTTTCTAGTTTAAATTTACAGGCAAATGTATTATCCTTATTATCAACCAGAAGTAGTCTCTATAATTATAATCAATTTCCTTCATAGGGAAGAACATGCATTTTGGAAAGCTTTCATGTATGATTTCTGCTTTCATCTAGAAAGGTAAATCAGTTTCCCTGAAATATTTATGTATCCCATTGCAGTTGTCTTCCCATAGTGATTCTTTATCAGCTCCTTCAGTAGGCAAATAGGTTAAGGTAGGAGATATGAGTAGTGTATGTCATCCTTACTCTGCTTCACAGATCTTTACCTGGGTAATGTATAGCTGTATTTTATTAAAAACACAAATAAAACCAAACCTGGTGCTTGTTTGTCTGACAGGCAGTTTGGTGGAGATGGTTATGTCTGTATTTACAATTTACTGTAGCTTCTCTTCTAAGGGAATATGAGAAAAAGTACACAGATGAAGGGCTAGGACCTCCATGTGGCTGATTCTATACTCTCTGAGGTACTGAGGTCTTCTGTGAGCAAGCCATGCAGAATTTAGCTGAAAAATCATCTCTGTAACTGATTTTGGCAAGGGAAGAGGCGAACTGGTCTATTGAGATGTATTTGTAACCAGGCCTAATTTCATTTAGTAAGTAATCTCTTTGAGCCACTAGCATAATTTTTGGGTGACTGGTAATAGCTTCCATCATGAACTCATTACTGTAATGCCAATCATTATTAATAATAATAGTGCTAGTTATATCAGTAGACAAAGCTGAATATTACATAATGATAAGCCACATTGTATTCCCTCCCTTGTCCCCTTTCACTGACAGTATACTAATTTATTAGTTAGAGTATTCATATATTGCATAATTTAATTGTTGCTATTGTGGTATAGAATTGTAGAATAATTTTTTGCAGGGGACCTTTAAAAGTCCTCAAGTACAACACACCTGTGATAAGCAGGGACATCTTCAACTACCTCAGGTTGCTCAGAACCCTTTCCAACCTGACCGTGAATGTTTTCAGAGAATGGGGCTTCTATATCCTCTCTGGACAATCTGTTCTAGTATTTCATCACCCTTGTCACAAAAAATTTCTTCCTTATATCTAGTCTGAATTTCCCTTTTAGTTTAACACCATTACTCCTTTCCCTGTCACTACAGGCCCAATTAAAAAGTCTGTCCCCATCTTTCTTATAGGTCCCTTTAAATATTGAAGGCTGCAATAAGATTTCTCCAGAACCTTCTCTACTCCAGGCTGAATAACCCCAACTCTCTTAGCCTTTCCTCGTAGGTGAAATGTTCCATCCCCATGGACACGTCCATGTTGTTTCTGTAATGAGAATTCCAGAGCTGGACAGAGTACTCTGGGACAGAGGGTGTCACCGGGGCAGAATAGCAGGGCAGAATCACCTCTCTTGACTCACTGCCCATATTTCTCCTGATGCAGCCCAGGATACAGTTGGCTTTCTGGGCTGTGAGCGCACACTGCTGCCTCTTGTTCATCCACCACTGCCTCAAAGTCCTTCTCTGCAGGACTGCTCTCAATGCCTTCATCCCTCCGGTTGTATTGATACAAGGGATTGCTCCGACCCACATACAAGAGGTTGCACTTGCCTTGTTGAACCTTGTGAGGTTCACATGGGCCAGCTTCTCAGTGGGACCTTGTCCAGGTCCGTCTGAATGGCATCCTGTCCTTCAGGCATGTCAGCTGCACAATTTTACTACTGTTGAAATATGCTTAGTTTAAAATATTAAAACACTTGGTGTAACATTTGGATATACTAATTTCAGTAAGGACCTATAGGTGCCTTCTCTAGGTCATGGTCAAGGAAACAGCAGTTGTGGACCACATTCTAAGAGGTGATGAACAGCTGAATTTGATAGGCAGACTGAGGCGTTAGCCAGAGGTTAGGTAATGACCTTTTTTTAATTTAGTGAGCTTCAGGGCACTGTTTTCTATATATAAGTTTCTGTTTCAAAATAGGAGTAGATGTATTATGTTAACTGCTTCTATAGTGCCTAGCTTTCTGATGAAGTAAGTAAAACAGCAGCTCAGTAGCTACTTTGTTGATATAGAGCATTGTCTTGGAAGGTAGATACCCAATAAACGTGAAGAAGAGTATCTCTTGAGTTCTCACTGATAACTGCTAAACAGACAATTCCTGTAGGAAGTAATGACTGTGCTGTGACAGATTAGTAAACCATGGGTGATTAATAATTTGTTTAGAAGGTTCTACTACATTGGTGAATCCAAAGAATAGGTGTGTACTTAATGTAATGCTGTTTCTTAGATACATAACGTTAGTTGAAATACCTAGTGAGAGGCCCACAATGAAAATCAGCCTCAGAACATGCCAGTAAACTGACTAGAGCTAGCGTGTAGTATACATTTATCTAGGATTACTGATTTATATTATGTAGAATATTGGTATTATAAAAGTACAGAGCTATGAGAGACTGACTTTTATCACCAGTACTTATGAGACTTGCATTTATTTGCAGGAAAACACTGCAAAGGTACATTTTAGTACCTGCATTTAATGTCTCAGAATGGCAGTCTTCAGCATACTTCAGTTATGTTCATGATGTATGCACTCAGTCTTTCCACCACTGTAGCACGTTTCAGTGTGAATATGACAGAAAGCATGGCAAAACTGTTGGGAAATAATGGCAGAATTGCACACCTTGAAGCTTTTTGCATTGCTGAGAAAGAAAAATCAGGTCCTTATTTGTCTCATTCTTCACGTCTTGGAAATATAATGACAATTGACCTAACAAATGTTGTGAATTGAATCCTTTTAAAACTATCAAAAAATTTTGTTTCCAGGGACAAAATTATTAGGTCCTAAACCATTTGTATACTAATATCATTGAAAATAGCTATGTAAAGAGCATTAATAAAAATCAAAACACTTTAGTTCAAAATATAAAAAGCATTATGTAGGCAATGTAACTGAAATAGTTCAATAATATATATATTATATACATATATATATATATATGAGTTTGTATCCACAAATGAAAAGGTATTTGCAGAAAGAACTAAGTCTTTTTTGTGTGATATTACAGTGTCATTTTTTTACATTTCTAACTTTTTTTCCCTGGTTGCACACAACAGAAGGTGTAACTCATTTATTAAGACCTAAGTGTATTTATGTCCAGCAAAGATTAACTGGAATATTTTCTTGTCCTAGACTAAGCTTAAATGCCTCCTGGGATTTCAGCTTGTGTTTTATCTACAGGTCTGCTTGGGTAAAATCAGATGTTCTGTCCCATCTGCCAACTCCTCATGAAACCCCCAAGAAGAAGTTAGGAAGAAGTTGAGCAGTTCTCTACCTTTTTTGTGGTATAAATAGTGTCAATCAGTAGCAGTACATAACTTTCAGCTGTTAATGTTTTTATGTTTTTTGGGTTGTTTTTTTGCCTTTTTTATTGTCTTCAGCTTGCACGTGTTCAGAGTTTTCTAGTTGTCTTCAGATTCAGAAAAAAGAATTAAGCTCAAGCTTAAATTCTGAGAGGAAAGTGGCAGCTTAGAAAATTTTGATTCATTGACTTGTCATGAAAGCAGACCGTTTCACTGTCACTGTTTGTGGTAATGTCCAAATGTTTTCAGTAAAGTGGCAGTTTCTACTGTGTGTATAAAAAATATGACAGTGCAGTGATATTGCTTCACATATTTCTTTAGATTTGTAATGTAGTTTTCTGTTTCTTAATGTTTAAAAACTTCAACAAAACAAGCCCTGAACTTGTTACTCTAGCTTTTTTTTTCTTTTTTTTTTTTTTTTTTAATATGTATGTTCTCTGTAACTCCTGGGTGAAAAACAGTCATTTTATTGTACTAGGAGTAGTACTGAAACTTTGCTATTGTTTACTGGTTTTTTTTTTTAGAAACTCTCAAAGCCCATAAAAACCTGGGATTTTTGAAAAGCCATCAAAGGTGAACACAAAAATTTTCTTCTCAAAGAGATGAGACAGAAGGAACATACATGGAACAACAGTGCTTCATACAAGCATCATTTATCTAGGACGTAAAAATATCTGTGTGGGCTATCGGTTGTTCTGTGAAAGGTCAGGAGTAGCAATTGGGCACTCTTCTTTCCGTCCCCAGGACCACAAATGTGACTGTTTTGCCAATGAGAATAAGAGCTATTAGAACTGTGAAGTCACCTGAAGTCATGTGAAAGATAGATTTTGAGTGAACTGAGTATGTAGGAATGTGGCCAACAGGAGCATTACCGCAGAAAATTTCCAAAATTCAACTGAGTTCTTGGGAACGATCAGTCTCTGCAGATCCTTGTACTTATTTTTTCACCTTTGAAACTAGTTAGCTTTGAAGGTGGTTAGCAGCGGGCAAATTCTCCGTCCGAGAGATCAGTACCATTACCAAGTAGGGATTCAGGCAACTTTTATAATGGTTGTAATATTTTATATAGTTGAAATACTTATTTTCTGGAGATAAATGTCTATTTATTCTTTACTTTTCAGAAAAGTTGCCTAGTAACACATAAGCAAAAAAAAAAAAAAATTAATAAACTGAAAAAAAAAAGAAAATGCAACCTCAGTCTCAGAAAATGGATTTTAAGCTGCTTCTTATTTGTACAACAAATAAAAGAATGTCTACTGCATAGATAATAAAACTAATGACTTTAAGAAAACCTATTTATGGATTTAAGTCATGGTGAGACTCAGTAAAATGAAGGCTCTTGGCTATACGCAAATCTTACACATGTGTTTAATATTTTACTTGTCATGGAGAATGTTTTTATTCCTATAAAAATCTTGAAGATTATGTGTTTCTGAGAAGACTTTCTCTACAAGCTTCAATTAATGTCATCGATAAAGGGGTATTAAAGACAAATACCTTAAATCTTAGCTACGTGTGTGAAGAGCGTTAAAATGTGTAAACGCTACCTCACCTGAAGACCTCATTTAGAGTATTGAGACCTCACTTGGCGTATCATGTACAGTTCTGGTGTCCTCAACATAAAAAAGACTGTTGGAACAAGTCCAGAGGAGGGCTACGAATATGATCAGGGGACTGGAGCACCTCCCATATGAAAATAGGCTGAGAAAGTTGGGGCTGTTCAGCCTGGAGAAGAGAAGGCTGCGTGGAGACCTCCTAGCAGCCTTCCAGTATCTGAAGGGGCCTATAAGGATGCTGGGGAGGGACTCTTCGTTAGGGACCGTAGTGATAGAACAAAGGGTAACGGGTTAAAACTTAAACAGGGGAAGTTTAGATTGGATGTGAGGAAGAAGTTCTTTACAGTAAGGGTGGTGAGGCACTGGAGTGGGTTGCCCGAGGAAGCTGTGAGTGCTCCATCCCTAGTGGTGTTCAAGGCCAGTTTGGACAGAGACTTGGGTGGCATGGTTTCGTGTGAGGTGTCCCTGCCCATGGCAGGGGGGGTGGAAACAGATGTTCTTAAGGTCCTTTCCAACCCTAACTGTTCTATGATTCTATGATCTGTAGTTGGATGATGGATGATCCAATGGCTCATTAACAGCCTGTGTTGTTTTTTGTTGATTTATTTTAAAGGCTGATTGTTTTTGCCCAGCAGTCAGACAGCAGCTGTACTTTTTGTACTTTGGTGAATCCAGTTGGTTCTTGATGGCTTTCTGTGTTTGTCACTGTGAAATGGACTAGAACATCCTGCAAGATCTTGTGCTTTGAAAGTAGAGTTAAAAGGCTTGTAAGTTTCTCACTGGAGGTTTTTGTAGTCTGCTTTTCTGCATCACTTGTAATTCCATGGAATAAAAATCAGCTGTGCCTACCTTGTTTGGTTTTCTGTTAAAAGGAGCAAATGGTATGTTAGCTGTTTTATACTTACTTATTAAACTGGTTAGACAGAAGTTTACAGTGATCAAATTGAAGTCAGAATTAGGATTCAATAAATAAGTAGTATCTTTATCAGCCTATTAAATTAATAGAACAAATTACCTAATGAAACTGTAATGTTGATACTAAAATAAACTATTTCTTATTATTCTTGTCTTTGTAAAAGAGCCAGCCTCTTCTTGAGCCAATTCTGTAGCTTGTGCTATAACATACAGTGAGTAACCTATCTACTGAAGAACGAAGTGCAATAGCCTCTGTTGGATGTGACATGTTTCTGCGCTGTTGCCCTTAGTGTATAGGAGTTCCTTTATAGTGGAGAGAAATACTGTCTTCTATATGGTGATTTGTATCTGAGTCATCTGAAGAAATGTCTGAAATTGATCAGATAAATTGCACTTTTAAAGTATGTGTTTCCAACAAAAGGGAGCCTAAAGAGACTAGCGATGTGTCTTGTAGATATCCATAGTTAGACAATGTGAATCCTGTTCTTCAATGTACATTTTGATCTTAAATGCTTGCCAAGTTAAATTGCTCTAGTAAGTAATTATTATGCCATTTTTAACATGAAGGGATTAACTAAAGAGGATATTATAACAAATCGAAGAAGAGTGTGGAAAGCTAAGATGTTTGGTATGATGTATTTCAAGAGACTTAATGTAGTAATGACAAGAAACTGCATACAGGTTTGTCCTTTCCAACAACAGAGCCTTGGAATCAAAAAAGTCTTAAAACTTAAGATCCTTGGCGAAGGTAGGGGAACAATGCTCTGTTGGCTCACAGACAGGAACATACAGACTTAAAGACCTCTGAAGACCAACTGAAGACTGGTACAAGCAACAGTGAAGATGTAACATTACAGACATAACACGTTTTGTGTTGTCATATCAATTCTGTGATGTTATTGAAGAAATAATATAAACATCAGTGTGATAGAATGATATGCTCAGAATTTTAGCACAGGGTTAAAACAACTCAGTTGCTAGCAATGGCATGTAAAACTTCCTTGGAACTTGAGAATTATGAGATGTTCCATGGAGACCTATGGATCTGTATGCCTAACATCTCTACTAGGTAAAGGACTGAACACTATTGTGAAGGATCCAGTTACTGAACATGAGGTAAATATAATCTACTTGAAAGGATACAAGCTTGCTTTAAAGAGATGTTTCACTTTCAATTTCTTTTGATTGTTTTGGAGGAGTAATGGAATATATAAATAAGTTGCTGGAGACTACCTGAATTCCCAAAAGGGCTTTTAAAGGAATTTCAGCATCCATGGAGTAAAAGGTAATGTCTGGTATGGATAAATAACTCACGACATGAGAGGTAAGTGCCTGCACCACCACAGCACTTCTGCAGGTATCTGTTTTGATATCTTTTAACATATTCTTTCGTGAAATCTCCATAAAAAAAGATTGGCCCGGTGATGTGGGAAAGTTTGCTGATAATCCAAAGCTACTTAATGTAAAAAGAATGAGGGGTGACTATCAAGAACAACAGAACCTCACAAGATTGAGTGACTAGGCAATAATTTGGCAGGTGAAATTCACTGCCATCACATATGAACTGAGGCATAACAGTGTTGATAATAGTTTTGTGTATTAACTGGTGGGTTTAGTGCATCATTACTACTTGGAAAAAAGGCCCAGAAGTTGAGATAGATACTTCATGGAAACAACAGATCAACGCTTGACAGCAGTCAAAGCAATAAGTGATATTGGAAAGAATTAGAAAAGGAACAAAGAACACAGCAGTGAATATGATTTATACTACTGCATAAATCCATGGTTTCTCACAGTGTATGTGAGGAGTTCTGGTTGCCTGCTTCATAAAAGAATTTGTAAGTATTGGAGAAAAAAAATCAGAGAAAAGCAACATGGATACTAAGTAGTATGGACTGCAGCTAGTATTTTAGGTACAACTGCAGGTGCTAGAACTCATCAGCTTAGAAAGTCGATGACTAAAAGAGATAGAAGTGTGTATAATCATGACCAAGAGTAGACTGCTCAGTGATTTTTCCATTGCAACAAGCAGGGTTAACTAAATACAGAGTATGTGGAACTGGTTTAAAGCAAAAGGATGTAGTTCCTTATGCAAAAGGTGATAGACATCTAGAAGTCTTTGTAACTTGTGCAAATTGGATGTGCACACTGATGCAGTGAATGCAAAATGTTTATGTGTATTTGAGTAGAGAAGAGGTTGGAGGAGAGATTAACTGGAGTTTACTGCACATTTCACCTCACACTCAGGAAATCCCATGGACTGAAAATATTTGTGGGCTGGGAAAGCATAATGGGGTAGTATCAGAAATACTCTGTTTTAATCTTCCCAACGTGTGTTCCATGGCTATTTGTAGAGTGCAGATACTGTGCTAGCTGCACTCTTCATCCACCTTAGTTTGATTAAATGTTGCTGTTCTTGAAAATTCATAGAACAAAGCATGCTTTATTCTGAAGTTTTTCATCCCATCATAGCTTTCAATAAGAAACTAGTATATGTTACAAGTATTTGGAGGGTTAGCACAAGTGGGGATTGCAGGCTGCAGCCTGAAGATCCCATTTACATGAATGAATAGCTGACCTCTTTCCAGTTTTTTATGCAGAAAGTCCAACCAATTGCCTGAAGATTTTACAGGAGCAATACAGAAGTTGCCAGTTAAGCAGCAGTTTACATAAAAAGCAACTAGATAATACTATGACTGGCTGTGAATTTTAAAATTCATACATTATGTTCACCCTTTTCCTTCTTCATCTTTGTGATTTCTTCTTCCTTGCTCATATTCTGAAGAGATTCTGTGTAATGAAGTTGTCTTTGATTATTTTCCAGAAATAGCTCATTAACCATTTAATTGATATCTTGTCCTTCCAATTGACTTTATAATTTATGTTTCCTTTCACTGCACCTGTTCAATAATTTATTTTTATATGCTTATTATATTGTATCAGGTTGTCTTGTCTACGGCTATATATATTTTATTAATGCGTATGGTGTTTGGCATTCTAGACCAACTGCATGTTCATTTCTGAATCACTTCTTTTTTTTTTCTCCTTATTCAGTATATTGTTCTGAACTAGAAAGGGAAAGATTAAGATAAATAAAACTTGATCCACTTATGCACTTCTTAGTTTACTTTTAATTTATTTATTTTTTTTTTAGCTCCGTGACAGGCATCACTAGGGTACTACGATAATATTGCCATTCTAAATGCAGTTGTTGAAAGCCATATCAATGCCATCACTATACTTACTATAAGTCTTATATCATCCTGTATGCTGACCAGGCTTTTTTGTTTTGGTCTTTTCATGCCCTTAAAGCCAATCAGTTGTGCCTGCATTGGGAAGAAATTAAAACTGGGAATGAGGGGGCAGCAAGGGCAAAAAGTGGTGTGCGAGAAGAGTTAGGACATGGGCATGACAGCAGGTGATGCCTGAGCCAGGTTAAGGGAACAGGTCTGTAATGGTGCCTGGGGTCAGCCAGCAGTCCATGATAATGAGGTAAGTCCAAGATCAAGGCAGGAAGTCAAGTCCATGAGTCAGGGTTAAAATCTTCAGGGTGTGTGACCAGGCACAGGCAGGGCTGCAAGCTCAGACAAGGGCAAAAGTATGAGCCTATGCTTAAAAGCAGTTTCTAAATGAATAGGGGGCATGCCCCCCATTGACCTGTCTGATGCAGGGCTGGACACCTATGTTATAGCTGGCCCTGATCACAGGTGCCAACTCTCAGGAGGACTAGGATGCATGCAGGGCCCTGACATTCCTGCCATTCTTTTCCATTTCTGTTCCTGTTCTCCTTCTGCTCCTGCTTCCCCTTCCCTTCTGCTCTCCTCCTTCACTTGCTCTTTAGCTTTTCTCTTCCCTTGCCCTATGCTACTTCCTTTCCCTGGAAGAGTGTACGTAGAACATAATGGACACACAGCTGGAGGTAGTGAGAGTCAGTGGGGATATGACTGGGTGTGCAGGGCACTGTGCTAGCTTTGCAGGATTGTACCTCCGTGCAGCAGCTTTCAGCTCTGGAGTCTACAATCATGTCCCAGGTATCTGAAGAACAAGATGGCACTGAATGGGGAAAGAGCAAGCTCTGTATCTCTGAGTGCCACTAACCCCTTTCTAAAAGATTTAATGACATTAATATGTTCAATAATATGGTAGTTGTTTCAATGTCAGAATTGAAAATATATAGGTTGCACTGTGTAGTTTACTATGTATTTTTATATCAATCTTTATTTACATTACGTGAAGGCTAAATAAAGAGAATGAACGAAGTGTAAATGTAAACGAGAACTGGGGGCATTCATCCAGTTTGAGGGAGAGCATTTATCACAAAAGTATGCTTTTGCCAAAGATGTTTTTTGTAGAACATGCTTACAGATGTGTCTGTGAGTCCATGTTCTTCCCTCACAGGAACATTAGACTTCACCAAACTCAGCTCTCATTTACTTTTGAGTGTCTCAGGGTGCTATAGTGGTTACATAAATTTCCAGGCATTGTGACTGAAAAAAGCTATTATGAAGTTTTCTTTGTTTTGGTATTAGAGTAATATTTTAAGATGCTGTGTCTGCTCCATTGAAAAATTCTCCACAGCATGCAAAAATTAATGAAAAATTGCTGCTTTTTTGTCAATCCTGAAAAATGTTGAAGTTTCTTTTAATGATACTACATTCTAGCAATATCTGTGCAAAAAAATATTAAAATTCATCTTTAATTCCAGGTTTTGGCTGGGTTGATAGGTGTCTTGGTTACAGTAACACCCTGCTGTTTTTATTTGTCTCCAACAGAAATAGGGGGACTGTTGTATAAAACTATCCTAGTAAGTCTGAATTTTAGTTGTTGTTTCAGCTTCATTCAGTATTTATATTTCAACCTGGATGGCAGTATTTTCTTCAAGACTGTGCTGAGTTGCTCTGTCTCTTTATACTTTCTGCAAATTTTCACCACAAATTTAATATTGCATTTCAAATTACTAATAATTTGCATGCTAATTTGTGGCATAGACTTAGTACTAGAGGATAAGTAGGATGGAGGATGCTTAGTTTGTGTGGTTACAGCTATATTTTGTATAGCCTGTTTGAATGTGTTACTTTCTTACAGCTTTGTAAGAGAGAGACTTGGGAAAAAGAAGGGCACTCAGGTTCAAAGTCTTAATCATCACACTTTACTGTCAGACTTCGGATATGTTTATAATATAGTCTCATTAGGATGCAAATCTATACGAACCTGCCAACATGTAGGAAACTGAGTTGCTCTTGTGACAAATCATACTTCTGAACTTGGAGCTGGAATATCTGATCTTTTATCAATTTCTTAACTGACTTCTTTGTACAGCTTGTCTTTAAATGTGGCTTGGGTAATAGATTTTACTTGGAAAATCAGTATAATTAAAAATTTTTCTTGATGTTCTCGCACACGTTGAGCGCAAAGTGGACATCTGCAGTCTTTTGCTTGGTGTTAACTTACTTAGAATTAAGCAAAGCAAAACACTGCTCTTGATCTTTCTTATAAATAGAAATACTGCGTTATTTTCATTGTGTCTGCTGCCAAATAATTCAAACTGTATATGATTTTTTACTCAAGGTGTGCAGAGAGCTATTAATACTTCTTTTTTATTACTGTCTAAAAATCTGGAGGATTGTTATATTGTGCCAGAAAGAAAGGCTTATTATATTCTGAGAAGACTGTGATGAAAATATATAACATGATAAATGAAAAATAGATGACAACATGGATTTAAAAAAAAAAAAAAAGTGAAGAATTCCTACACTGTCCTTAAAATCCACTTTATCAGAAGTGTAGATAGACTGATAAGATGATCAGACTTCTCACACGATAACTGTAGCTCTGTCCAGGCAAACATCTTGTAAACAGTCTAAGAAAATAATAAGTAGGCTACACAGAGTACAGTGCATGTAACTGTAATACCTTAAATAAGTATTTTCATTCAGGTGTGGTTTAGGAGTTCAAGAAAAGGTGTTAATATTGAGATAAGTGTATCGTGTCGCTGGTATTCCCATACAAACCCATTACAGAGACTGGGACAGTGAACACTAGATGCTGAATATGTCTGTGCCTTTTGACAATACCTTCATTCACTATTTGTGGACAGTTCAGTGCCTGTGAAATAGAAATGATAATGCCTATCCTTTTTGTCAAGCTGTGTTACATCATTGTATCGAAGGTAGTAATGCTGCTTTCTTTTCTGTTTTATTTTTTATTTTTTATTTTTTAAATCCTTAACTGAAAATGGCTGGTTTTGTAACTTATTTTTTTCTTCTGTATCTTACTTGTGGCAGCCAGCTCTTGTCTCCAAAAAGGCTGCCAGAAAAAAAAAGATCAACACAAACACCCCAAAAACTAGCATAAATACAAAACCCAGAAGTCTTTTGTACAGTTTTTTTAATCCCGTTACAGCCCCAGATTTAATTCAAGATCTGAGTCATCTTTATAACTTTTAGTTAGGGAATATATCTTGGTTATCAGGACATAGTAAGTTAGAAAATTCAAAAATACATTTTCAGCTGTATGTTGACGAGTCAGTTAACTGGTTAAAGAAGAAAAAGATCTCTTGATCCAGGTAATGGGAAACAGAGTAGCCTTACTATGTAAAAATTAGTCCCAATGACTGGAGGGATTGAGAGAATTTATTGCATTCTTTTGTCTTTCATTGTGTGTTAATAATAGTAGCTAAAAGCCAGTTTTCTAAAACATCTGCTGACAGGCACAACTTCCTTAATTTTCTCTGCTGTGATGTAAAGTGATGTAAAAGTAACAAATTCACAGCTGGTGCCGTCTGACATTTTGATATGCATTGGCAGTGTCCTAAAGGTAATTTGCATTATTCCAGTGCTTTCTTAACCCCCGTAGAGATTCTCTAATCATGCTGAAATACATTGTTTTGAACATTGACAAATGCCCTGTAGTGCATAGAAATCGCAGACTTTTTTTTGGTAAATGTTCCAAAATAAATATGGCAGTTATGATTGTTATACTTTTGGTTATATTCTCAGATAAAGTACAGTGGGATGGCAGGATATCAGTAGTGCACTTATGAAAGAGACAGGTAGGGACAGAATTGGCTTGAAAAACAAAAAAATACTTGCTTGTTCAGTATATATAACACAGTCAGTAATTGAGAACTTACCTATTTATTTACTGCCTAACCTGATGAGTAATTCATTTCATTTTAATTTTGCAATATGTGGAAAGATGTTAGTTCTTAGAAGACCTCCTTTCACTAATTGTGACACCTGTACTGAATTTAGTGGACAGTGGGTTGTAGTGATCTCTTTTGTTTCAATCTAGTAAAATCTGATAGGATTCTCCCCACCCATCATTAATACTTGTTGAAATGTATGAGTAGAGGGTGTTTGTAATTCTTTTCTAAATGGTTGTTGTTCTGCTTTGTGTTTTGTATATGCCATGAGTGAGTGAGCTTTTTAGTCTTTTGATATTATGTTATTTGTAGAAAGATGTGTATTTTTACTTCAGGATTCCTGCCCTCTTTGCATTGTACATCTAGAATGTCTTCCATGAAAGCAGAATACCAGATCTGTCTGAAATTGGGAAATTTAGCATCATCATCTTGCATGATGTTTTTATAGGAGTGAGAAGAGATCATACTCTGCTTTTTAATATTTGATTCCCCGGGCAGAATGGTGAATGAGGTTGGTTTTCTTGTTTTTTGTTTGGGTTGTTTTGTTTTGTTTTTTTTTTTGTTTGGTTTGTTTGTTTGTTTTTGGCATGTTTCTTGTTTGCCTTTTTTTTGTGTATGTGTGTGTGTTTTTCATCATTTCAGCATCAGTAATGATGCAGTAACTTGCCTGGTATATTTGTTTTTGTTTTTCTTTTTTGACTGTTAGAAATGTATGGTGAAAATATACAATACAGTTTCTTTTGCAGACCCCAAAGAGGGACATTTACGGAGTCTGTTTGTGATTGCTAAATAGCACAAAAACCATATGGCAAGCAGATACACAGTACAAACAATGTGGAATTAATTCTTCCACCAATTATACTGTAGTAAATCTGTGGAAACTTGTGACCCCCTTAGATTTCTTCAGAATATTTTCTGCAGACAGGTGTATGTAATTGATTGGATTTTGTTGATTATATGCTTACCTAAAATCAAAAAGGATGCTCATACAAATGTTGCCATATATTATTTAATCTGGTTAATCTGGTAGGGAGATAGATGGGGCAGAACTGCTGTGACTGCAGTTAGTGGGACAGCTTGCATTGACTTCAGTGAGTTCATGATCAAAGATTTTACCCTTCAAGAAAGTCAATGCTTCTATATTGTACTCCTATCTATTCTACTGAGGGTCACTGTCTAGAAACATCATTTTAATATGCAGTATACTTCCTTCAACTAAAAAAACCCCAAACCTTAAGATTTATATGATTTGCTTTTCTTTAAATCGTTACATAGCAATTAAAGCAAAGCAATGACTGGGGAGTAAGTAGGAAAGTGTATTTCATATCCTTTCAGTGAACTAATAAAAAATTTATGCCATTTTATAATACAGTATAAGCTGATGCAGGGTTACAAGGGATTGGAAATAGGATGTTATTCTTAGTACAGAGCATCTGTGTTTATAAAGCAGATTTTGTCATTATATCAGCAAGTATAGTTTATACTGGTTTATGTAGATCAGAAGTATTATGTGCTAGTCTTTCGGTATTAAAAAAGGATCGTGGCAGACTGTTGAATTTTGTGGTAATATTAGGATATGATAATTTACAAATAACTGCTTTTGAAATAAAACTAGGATCTTCTAGAAATATATATGTATATGATAAGAAAGATACTTCTGCTTTATGAAAGCTAGCGGGATTTCAGATCCCTTTAGTACAGGCAACTGCAAGTGGCCTTAAAATATCCTAAAAACATTTCTTCACAGGTGTCTTTTTTTTTCTTTTTGATATGTGTTCTTCCATTGTTCCCTGTTACAGAAATTCTGTTCCTATAAAATGTTCCTATAAAAATATTTTTTTTCCCCTGGGACTAGCTGCCTCTATTTCCACCTCCTAAACCCGCTAAAAACTCTGCTAGTTTTCATTGGTTGACTGAATCTGATACTAATTATTTGCATAATTGTGGCATTTTGTTTTATATCCTGTATTGCTTTCACTTGTATTCCTATATGAGGTCTTAATCGAGCCTAAAAACCCCCATGTGTAGTTAGGCTGTAGCGTGTTGTAAGATGGTGACACAGCAAATCAAAATGTTCTCTTAAAATATTCCACCATGATCTTTTTTATATATATATGTGTGTGTGTATACATATATATTCATATGTATATATATATTCATCAACTAGTGGATTGCAACTTGTGGAATGTATGTAGGCCCAGGAAACCATGAATTTACTATTAGATTAGTTAAAGTTTTAGTAGTCTAATGAAAGAACTGCTGTTCTGTTCTACACTGCATTTTTTTTTTAGTAGTAGGTAGTTCATCAATGCAAAATTCTGTTTGTTATTCCTATCTTATTGGTTAGAGATAAATAATAATTGGAATTACATAATACAGTTGTAGAAAGCTCAGCAAAAGCTAAAACAAAGTGTTTATTAGTCATCTGGTGATTAGACAGTTGCTTTTACTGCTGAACAAGCTAAAACAGAAGTCAAGAAGTCCAAAACAAGTTTAGACAAAGTCTTACAAATCCTGAGGCTTTTGTTCTTAGTTTAACAGAAAGCATGTGGACTTCTCGCAGGAGTAATGGCGTCATTATTGGCCTATATGGCTGCACATATCTGATGAACATATGAACCAAAGATGAGCAACACATCGTCAAGTCTGTGATACTGGGTACTCAAACTGAGCATAACCCTTTTAAAACAGGTGGGTATTCTTACCCATCGTTCACATTTATGTTGCAGTCCTGCTTTCTGCCCATGGACATGCTTCAGTGAGAGAAGTGTTATTGTTCCAGCTATACAGATAGTAAACACTTACATGTAATCTACCTTCATATACAAATAACAGGTCAGTGTCAGAAATCAAAGAAAGCCACGGCATCTCTCAATTTGCAGATATATTTCAGGTGTGTAATATTTTACACACAGGGATAAGGATTTATCCCTGTTGTGTTTTTTTTTTATTTATTTTGTTTTGGTTTTTATTCTCTTGGGTTTTTTTATGTAATATCACTAATTAGAATTTAGGAAATTTTCATTTTTATTACTGGAATCATAAATTGGAATACTTCCATACTCCCTACTAAATTAACAGTGTAATGCTGCCATTGTCTGAGGCTGTACATACCTGCTGATTCATTACTCTGTAATGTTATTCTATGATAAACAGATTTAAAAATGATGCAGCCAACACGTTATCATTTCAGCAAAGGGAGTATTTTCCCCATTATGAAGCTTTCAGGTTGTATTTCTGGAAGAAGCAGGGGGAATAGACCAAGAATACTTCTCTTTCATCCCCTGTCCACTTTGGTCCATGAGTATATTGCTGATTTTTGGGTTTTGGGGGGTGGTGGTGTTTTTTTTTTTTTTCTGTTAGCTTTTTTGATTTGATTGCACTTTATATCTCATGAATATAAGCAACTTAGCAGCATTTCCAGAGAGCGAAACAAGCTTTCCCATATAGTTCTGCCAGAGCACTGCCCTCTAAAATCCTTGGCATTTCTTTCCTTGGCCTCTCCTGAGTAGAAGTTGCCAATCATTCAGAACAGTGCCAAATTTGTGTAGTGCTTTTGTGATGTGAGAAAAGATCTACGAAATGCTTGTGGGAGACTTAACCAGCTGATGTATTTCATTTCGGTTGCAAACAAAATAAATGAAGCCACTAGGCATAATCTAGGTGTTTCAAGAATAAAAAGTTACTATCTTGCTTGCAGCTGGTGAATTAATTGTTCTTTCTACCTGTTTGGATACAAATATAGATGGATTTTTATTTTTTTTTCCTCCCTATGTTATGCTTAATGGAAACTAAAGCAGAAATGAAAACAGTGAGAGCTCTTTTCTGGTATTTGTCAATAAAGACAAAAAAGAATGATTGGGAAACTCTTGACAGATGGACTTAGAAAAAAAAGGTATGTGGGCTTTCAGGGAAACTAAAAGATCTGAGAATGGACATTCAGGGGAATATAAGAGACTTGAGGTGAAGCATGACTGGCAAATCTCAGTCTGGTTTCTGGATGGAAAGGAAACCATGAGCTGAGTTAAAAGAATACAAGCTGATTTCATTAGAGTAGAAAAAATGGCAAATTAAAGATGGAAAAAATCAAAGGAATCAAGATTGAAGCTGTTTCTCATGGCCATGAAAACAAAAGTGGAGAAAAGAAAAAGGGATGGAATATATGCTCTAATGCTGTTACTTCAGAGGAGGCTGGCTAACCGGATAATAGCCAACACAGTAGAGTTAACAACATCTAAGTATGCACCAAAGTGTCTTAAAGGCTATGAATTCTTCCTGTGAGAAAGATCTATAAATCTAAATAATCTTGGAAGACTTCCCTAAGAGCCTGTCACCTTCAAAAATTCTGGAATTTGTGTTCCATAGTTGTGTTCAGCTCACTATAAAAGATCTTGTTCTGCCAGCCACAATGGACGTATTCATGATAAGCAAAGGGGTCAGGCAGCAGACTAGGTGGAGGTATCATGACTTCACTTGTTAAGTACACCGAGATTCTGAGATTGTCTTCTGACCTATTGAAAACCTGTCTAGGACCTTGGTTGTTCCCTCTTAAGTTGGGTAGTGTGCTGCAGGGAACATCCAAGCTTTCATTCCTTCAAGCCCTGTTTTTTTGGGGTGGTTTGGGGGGTTTTTGTTTTGTTCTGTTTTGTTTTCTTGTTTTTCACCTGGCTTTCAGTTTCCCACTTGAGTGTTTTGTCATTGCACTTTAGCTGTTCAGCTGATAAAAATGCTCTTTGTCATGTTCAAGATGAATATGCTCAGCGAAGAATGGGAGAATGTATAGTGGCACTTCAGAAGCCCTTAGTGTTGATGTCAAGACTTAGGTGTTACTGGTCTCAGTTTTCTGTTGTGTTTTTTTGTTTGTTTCTTTTTTTTTTTTTCTTTTTTTGTTTGAAAAACAAAACCTGAGGTGAAGAAAATCCTTGTGTAATTCTGCTTTCTCAGTGAACCACAGTATCAAGTTCTCATGATACTTGGTGGCCTGAAGAAAAAAGTAATTGGGATAAATATGCAATATTTACCTGCTGAAGTCCTGATTTATATGAAGGTGTTTTGAGGGATGGAAAATGTAGGCCCAGTACATGTTTTATGGTTACATGCCTATCACTTAAGGAAGACAGGACAATGTTTGTATCTGTCAGAGTAGTGCTCTGGGGTATGCAATTAGCAGAGGGCTGTCAGTTTATTTTCTCTTACTGCTTTATTGGCAGAGAGATTTATGTCTACTTCTGTAGAATGAGCCTCCTGCTGTTTTCAAGGGAAGTTGTTTGCCTATCCAGTAGTCCCATGCTACTGCTCCCAAGAAAGCCTTCTTGCAAATCATTCCTTTCCCCCCCCCCCACACACACTTTCTCCCCTCTCCCCCCAATATGCTCAGAGATATGCAGCTGATTCCAGGCCAGACTGGCCTCATAGGCAGGACATGCTCTCCTTCCACTGAATTGCAGACAGTGAGCAAAAATCTCTCATTACATGCTGTGTCTTGTGGCTGGTCAGCAGAAATACATCTGGCCAGGTTGCATCACCATTCACAATTTTTTATTTTTATGAACGTTTTTGCTTTAACGGTGAGAAACAACACAGCATAAGAAAGTGGCTAGGAGAACATGTAATTATTAAGCATATTTTGAGCTGAACAGGCCTTTCCAGGTGGTAATTGTGCCTTTGCCCTTGAAGTCAGAAAAAACATTACCAAGTTTTTTATCCAGCTTTTAGACATGCTGTTTGGTTGACTAGTGAAAGCAGGAACAGATGAGTTCAAGGTTTCCTTCTTGGGGTAGCACACAGCTTAGTAACAGGTTACCAAAATAAATATAAGGTGGCGTCAAGGAATGCAGAAATGCCCTTATTCTCATGCAGTGCCTTAGGATCTGCAGATGCTCTCAATTGTATGCATTACTTGGCATTAAGTCAAAGTGGTGTCTTTTTGGCAATGATTTCTACCAGTCCATCTGTATTTCTTTTTCCAGTAGTGCTGATTCTCCTTATTTTAGCCTTCAGCTGAAAAGTTCAAACCAGCTCTTTGAGCACTACTGATGTGTCAACTTTGAAGATGGTTTACTGGTGTTGAGGTCAACACTGCTCAGGAAGAAAATAAGAGAGATTGTACTGGTGTTGAATGTCGTATCATAGCTAAAAAAAACCTTTTCTAGGTTATCGTTCAAATTTCCCATTAGTGTTAATTTCTTAAAAGAAAAAAAAAAGGGACCTCAAAAAATGTGGCTAACTCATTAAATGATCATTATTTAAAACATAGTTCAGGAGATATAATATGATCAAGTGAATGTATTCCTTGTTCTTGAATGTGAGAGAGTCCTAACTTAATTTACAGTGTGGTTTACTAAAGATAATATATGGAGTTTGGCACATAGTGTATTTCTTGGGGTTATTGTTAATAACTGTATTTATCTAGTAAGAGATAGACTCACTCGTAATTTAAATACCAAATTAATACTGTCCTTGGCTAACTCTCATGTACCCCTAAAGCTATTTTTTGTCAAAATCTATTTTTCATTAAAATGCTATTCCAACTTTATGCTTCGCCAGTATTTTGAATGCAAATTTGCCTCATTTTGGAGACTTATTTTATTTTTACTTTTCCCATTTTGGAACTTACTTTTGACAGTGAAATATACCTTCTAAAGAGAGGAAAGAGTATATATTAAATATTTTTATGACTATCTCGGTGCAACTTATAATTTCAGTGTGTGCTAAAATCACATGAAAGTTTTGGTGTTGTTTTTTTTTTTCACTTTTAAGTGTTTCAGTAATCACACACTGTGGTGCATTTTATACACTATTTCATCTCATAATCTATATTGTCAGAATTAAATTTAGGGAGACTGAATATCCCATCTGTTTTGTATTTTCCCTGGTCATCCAGAGCAAAGTAATGCAATTTCTCATTAGTAAGATTTTAAGTTATACTTTCGTTACAGGAGTAATCTATTAAACCAGTACACAAGCAACCTGTAAGTGTATTCCTTCACAAGTTTCTCCTTATGCCTAATATGGTGAACAAAGGCTGTTTTGTTATCTTGTAAAAGTTAATTGTAAATTTTGTTTTGGAAAGTATATTTATACAATTCAACCAGTCAGATACTGTGTAGAACACTTTACAGCACCTTACTGATTATGAGAACATCATTTTGCCCTATTTGGGAAAGCTAAATCTTCAGATTCCAAGAGTCAAAGATTAAAATACAGCCAAAGGCTTGAGAAATGCTTGGCAGTCATGTGGGTACAGTGAGCCTACATATGGTTTACCAGCCTAAACCCTCAGTGAAATTCAGATTCCTTTGGTGGTATGCTCCAGTACTTCCTGAGCTACAAATTTGTAAGAGTGCAAACAGATAGGTAATGTTTCCAGCAAAGTATATAATGTGATGGAATTTATGCTCTTGAAATTGTGCAACTTGTATAAAATATTTTAACAGATGCTTTCCAAAAAAAAAAAAAGCAAAACCCGAAACCAAACAACTCTCCAAAAACAACAACCCAAAACCAAGATCTGGAGTGACTTTACACATATGAGTCCAGCTTTAGAGTATCAGTATAGTCATGGAAGAAATGTTTTGCAGATTTCGATCTTGCCTTAAGCACTTTTCAAAACCTTACTTTAGAAGGAAGACTTAAGTGACATTATTGTTACAGCTCTGTTTGTATCTTCTGTTTTCCATGCATATAAATTCTTTGGAGTTATATTGCTGTGAAGTTGCTGCTGGTGGAAAGAAACCAGGTTTTAGTCTCAAACTTAAATGTAAAATTCACATGCAGCACTCTGAATCTAATTCTACATTGGCAATCTGAATTATGTGTTACATATTGCACAAAGAGGAAGGATAAAGGAAATATAATGAAAAATGTAATAGTTGCCACCCATCTCGTTGTTTTCAGGGGATGGAGGAAAATGGTGACGACTTACCAATATTTAACAAGGGAATGAAAAAATCTATGTGCAGAAGTTTTCTTTTCTGCTCTTGAAATACTTTTTTTCTCAATATGCATTTTTGCCAGCCTATTAGTAGCATAAAGTGTGGGTTTTATTATTATTAAATGTCACACGTACAGTTTGAACAACACCATGCAAATAAATAGGAAGGATTGAAATAGGCTATACCAGCAACTAGGTTTGACATTTTCTAATAAACTACCCACAAATCACAGGATATTTCCTCCGTACAAATGGGAAAATAGACATTTAAAAGAGATTTTCTGTGAGGAAATTAAAGAATTATCATGATGAAGTAAAGAGAAACTAGTATACCCTTTGATTCTCCTCCCTTTTTTGCTTGAGCGGATGTGTGGACTGAAATCCAGTATTCAACATTAAAGCAGCAATCTGCAGCAGAGTGGATGAATTTGTGATAAATTGTCCCTTGAGGTTTATAAAACATATTCTCTATAAAACTAGCCAGAGTATGTTTCTCCACATTAGTCAGTTTCTGACATTCAGGCTGCTGAAGCTTCTAGGCCAGTAGTGCTATCCCAAAGCTGTAAACAACTCTTTGTTTATAGCAGCAGCGCTCATACATCTATTTCAAGGTTTTACAGTGATAAAAGGCTGACTGCCTACATAAACTGGAGTGGGCTGCAATGTTGTTATTTTGTTTATTGCTGTTTTACTGCAGTGGTCAAATAGTTCCTCTGAGACTAGGTGCTGATACTCTGCCATCTGTACAATCGGTGTTAGACAACTTGTGTCAACTAAACAAACCACTATGACAAACAATTATAATGAGCATACTAATTAAATAAAATGTTGCTGTATTAAATTGTGGGGGAAATGTGAAAGATTAATAGCAAATTAAAAAGAACTTGTCAGTTACCTTTTAATGGGTAATGACAGTAGCCTCTAGAGATGTTTTGATTATATTAGCGCTTCTTCATTTCTTTAATCTGCACTATTGTTATCGTTCATGTTATTTTATTACAGTGAGAAAACAGAGATTTGCTACTTAAGAGGGATGAGATTTTTTTGCTATGTCTCCCTAATGCTGAGTTTTCGGTTTAGAAGAGATACATAAATTTTTGAAGTTGGTATACCATTCATTCCCACAGAATTCACTATTGCAGTCACAGTGTTTTCTCCTCTCTTCATAAGGCTATGAAGAATTTTTAAAAAATATACATTATTATGCATATGTATTATACGTATGCTTATACGTCTACAATACAAAATTATACATTATTAAGAAAATATACAATGACTTTTTTCCTTTTCAAGTTGACCTTTCCTTTGAAAACTCATGTTGAAGAATGGAAAACCAAATAAGCGAGGCATAATATCTACAATTTAAAACAACAGTGATACATGTTTATCCTAAATCTAAAACCCTCTTGCATTTTCGTATCCATAAGCTCTGATTTATTAGTCATCTCAATATGCCTTACATTCCTGCCATATCATGTAAAAATCTTGAAGGAGTTTCCCCAAGTGAATACTCATTATTTTGCTGATCATGTTTCAAGTCACTCAGAACTTTCATATAAAAAAGTATGCTTAATTTATTTTAAAAGATAGCAGGTTCTCACACCACCGAGGAAGCAACAAATAGATATGTAGATACACACTTTTTACTGATTGGTTCAGAATCCATCTTTAGCTTCAGTAGGAGGCCTTTAGTTACAAACCATTGTTATTGTTAAAGAAGAAAGGGGGAAAATGGAGACTGGAATAATCTTTTCCTGTTACTTGAGTAGCTACATTATATAAATTGGAAGCTTGACAGACTGTTTCCCCAGTTAAGCCTAGGTTTATTGTAGATAAGGTAATTATGGGTATATCCCATGGCTTAATCCTAACTGGTTTTGATAACATGGTGTTAAACTCAAAGCTCCCTGACCAATGCTTTCTGGTAATAAGGCAAAAGGCTGGCTGCTTTGAACTCAAACTTAATGAAGAGCTGTTACAAAACCTGAACTTTTTTTGAGCACATTAAAGGTGTTGCTTAATAAAGATCTTCAGAGAGCATATCCAAGAATTTTAATCTGTCATGAAAAACATTGTGGGCTGGAGTATGTACCTCTTTCGAAACACAGGATTTTGACATGTTGTTTGTAGTTAAAAGTAATGAATACACTTTTTGGTGGTTACTGTGAAGGAGATTATCTTTTTTGGTTTAATTAAATTGCAGAAGATGCCTAGAAAGGTACTATATATTTTTAGTAATAAATAATATTTACTGTCTGTGACAAATTATATTTTAATATTTTATTGTGAAATAAATTGTAAACAAAGGATTTGTCTCTCCTAAGGTATAAAAAATGAAGGAATAAGGGAATTAAGTGTCTTCAAGAAATTGAGATGAACAGTACTACTTTTCTCTCCCAGGGAAGGGTGAGGTAAAATTAAATGAAATAAAAAGCTGTGGTAAAATCTGCCAAGAACACACTGGTACATAAAAAACGAGGAGGGAGCATAATACTTACAGTGGATGCTGATTATTTAGATTAAATGAAGATGACATAAATGTAAACCCAAGTAGTTTTGTAGTGAAGTTAGGAAGATGTTGGCAATTAGGTAGACAAGGAAAATAATGGTCGTGTATCTGAGGCACTGGATGGGAAATCAGGAGCTCTCCCTTCAGCTGCAAATTTCACAAAAGTTTCTGTGTAATGTGATGCCGGGTACTTAAACTCAGATATGCAAATATTGCCTCACACTAAAATCAAACACCCCTTGAATCTGTGGTGTGAGATTATGTGTTTGCATTGTAAAATAGTGGCAATTATGGGGAAAGATTCAATCTCAGAAGAAACAGGTATCTGGGAAAATGCGACAAAATGGAGAGGTTTTGTCCATTTTAAAAGCTAGTGTTTTACCATCCTTTTCTCTTGGCGGTAAATAGTGTGTACTTAGAAGCATGTCTGAAAGGTCTTGCTGGAGCCCTTCTATGGTGACCTTCTGAAGTCAAGAGTTTTATGTGTCTTCAGCAGTGCAGATATCCCTGACTTCTGCTTAAAAGACAAGAAAGCTTTATTATGTAGTGTCATCAGATGTTCTCCACAAATTATGGTGGATATACAAGTGTTTGATGTATTGGGGGTGCAGGTGTGGTATGCAAATCTGTTTACCTGACAAAAGGTAGGCCTTTTATAGAATTAAGTGTTTTTCTTAGGCATTCTACCTTTCCTGGATTTAAAGACTCGGTAGTTGATAGTTGTATCAGAGGGTTATGGTGTTCTTTGTTGTCAGGAGGATGGATGACTTCATTATGACTGCAGTGCATGACTGAGAAGGGTTGAAGTGAGAGCAGTTGCAGAGTTGCTGAGCTAAGAGGCTAAGTGCTGCTTGAGACAGCTGATTTGTCATTGATACCTAATCTATCATAGCAAGCAGGGAAACATGCATGCTTGCTGGAGAACCCTGACAGAAGTTGCAGGTGTTAAATAAGTAAACCTAGTTGTTAATGTGCAGTGGTAAACTGTAGCACTTAGAACATGAACAATGAGCGGTAAACCAATTCGGTTGTAATGCCTCATACACTGAGGAATACACGTTTATATAGTGTATGAAATACTAATTCTATCTGTATTAAGTAACCCAACATTTTTTCTCTCTGCCTTACAGTGAGTTTTTAAGAAACTATATTTGATTTAATTAATTGTTCATGATCCATAGCCAAGGTTTTTCTCACTAGGAGGGGATATTTACTAAAAAAGAAGGACCTAGACTTGTTCATGATGTGATGAAATTTATGGACACAAATAATAAAAAAATATTTTTAAAGTATTAAAATTCAATTTCTGCCTGCATAAACTACTACACTGTGGCTGTATGGCATTCCAGTAAGTGGGGATTTTATTATGTATCTTCCACTTACAACCATTAACTCTCATTTTATTTAACTGGAATATCTTGGCCTACAGCATACAACTTTTTAAATTGTCCCCAAAGCCTCTTCCGTACCTCTGCTGTTCTCTGCAATCTTTTCATCTTTATGCAAAGCAGATGTAAAACATTATCATTTTGATTTGGCAGAGAATCAGTCTATTTGGCATTTCTAAAAGTGCACAGTGCAATGGAAAATTAGATTACAATATCACCTGTGGTCCTCTTTAACTTGAGCTCAGTTGATGCTACTGGATTTTTTTCCCTGAATCCTGAAAGGACTTGCAGTTCTTTTCTGTAGCTGTTAAACTTTGTCAATGCTATAGAAAGCATGAATACTAGTCTAAAAAGTGGATTATTTCTTTATCAGTTCTAAATAAAGTTTTTTGTGTTTTCATTACTGTGGTTAAAAATGCAAAAAAATGAAAGTTCCATAGTTAAATTAAACCATCTACTTTGCGAAAACATAACAGTTTAATTGGATTACTTAGTTTGTTCATGCATGATGAGGACTTTTACTGTTTGCTTCAATGTATATATGCTGCATTATGCTTCTACATAAATGATGTTATTTCTATTTATGGGTAAATGTATGTGTCTTTAAAATATAATGCAAATAAGTAGAATTATGTACACAGAAGATCAGCAGGTGTGCTTGGTTTTGACCTGTAATGACACTCTTCATAGCTTGGTTTGCCAGAAATACTGGACAACCACAGATGATGTGGGGGGAAACTTGATCTCCTGGCTAGGTTAACATACCCGTCAAAGTATTTATTTTTAAACTGGTTGAACAGTAAACCAGTGTTCTTCAGCTACACTATTTTTTACTCAAGAAGTGTAATTATGATATTGCAAAGGTAAGCAAAAATAATAATAATAGTAATACTAAATAATGATAATAGGAATAACATTTTGCATGCTTTGAAAAATTACCCGTTTCACAATTAAAAATACAAAACCTGAATCTCATCCGTTGAGCATTCACCTGTGTAGGTGCCACAGCTAGCTCTTTTTCTTTCGATAAAGAGGGAAATTATCCCTGGGATGGTTCACTAGTATTAAGGGGGTACCAAATGTCCATCCAATGGCCTGTCTGAGACCAGGGTTCTGGTCCTAGAAACCAGAGTTCTGGTTTTTCGTAGGGCAATTTTCAGTGTGCTTTCCTACAATAGGCTGTGCAGTAAGGAGCATAAGAACTGTACACTTAATGCTGAAAAATATGTACATAGAAAACACATAGAATAGAAGCATAGAATAATTTAGGTTAGCAGCAACCTCTGGAAGTCAAATAGGCCAAAGTAGCTCAGTCAGGCTGGGTTTCTCACTGCTCTGATAAAGTCTTGAGTATCTCTAAGTGTGGAGCTTTCACAACCTCTTTTGGGAGCTTGTTCAATGATTCACCACGCTCACAGTGAAAAAAATTATTTTAATAACAATAGTTTTATTTCAGCTTGTAATTGTTGCCTGTTGTCCTGTAACTTTGAGCCTCTTAGAAGAGTCTGCCTCCATATTTTGTTTTCTCTCAGGTATCTGTTGGTGCCAGTATGGTCCCCCATAGTTATCCCTTCCCAGGCTGAGCAGACCAGCTCCCACAGCCTCATCTTGGACAGCAAGTGCTCCAGCTCCCAGTCACCTCAATGGCCTCCATGGGACTTGCATCAATGTCTGTCCCAGAGAGGACAGCCTCAGCCCCAGATGCACACTCAGGTGCATCTCATGGGTCTGAGACAGTGGGCAGGATCCTTTTCTGGACCTTCTGGTTGCACTCTGCTTGTGTAGACCCAGACTTGGGAGGCTTCATTGCTGCCCAGGGGAAACTGCTGCGCCGTGGCCAGCCTGGTGTCCCCTGGTGTCTGCAGAGCTGTTACTATGCTGTCACTGTCCAGGCTGGGTTGTTGCTTCGGACTGAACATTGTGGTTTGGGCCTTCAAAAGAAAAAAAAAAAAACCTTTACCTTCCAGTTGGAGTAAAAGAAACTTTGAATTTTCTTTAATTTGCTTTTTACATGCTGCACTTGCGGGAAAGAAAACACCATCCAGTTTTGTGCTGTCAATAAAATTTGTCGGTGAATTAATGGTTGAGCTACTAAGGAGCGAAAACATCTTAGAATATATATAATCCATAGATTCTCCTTTTCCACTTGAGTTTGCCCAGCAGCTCCTTGTTTAATCACGCCGGTCTCCTAGATCCCTTACTTGACTTCCTACTCACTGGGACGCTCCGATCCTGAGCTTGGAAGAAGCGGTCCTTGAATGCTAACCAACTATCTTGAGCCCCTTTACCGCCTAGTACACTTTCCCATGAGACTTCCCTTAGCAGTTGACTGAAGAGGCCAAAGTTGGCCCTTCGGAAATCCAGAACTGTGGCTTTGCTAGGTATTCTATTCCTCCCACACAGGATCCTAGCTGGAGGTCTGTGACCAGTGGAGTTCCTCAGGGGTCGGTGCTGGGACCGGTGCTGTTTAATATTTTCATCAATGACCTGGATGAGGGAACTGAGTGCACCCTCAGCAAGTTCGCTGATGACACAAAACTGGGAGGAGTGGCTGACACACCAGAGGACTGTGCTGCCATTCAGCGAGACCTGGACAGGCTGGAGAGTTGGGCAGGGAGAAACTTGATGAAATTTAACAAGGGCAAGTGTAGAGTCTTGCATCTGGGGAAGAACAACCCCATGTACCAGTACAGGTTGGGGGTTGACCTGCTGGAAAGTAGCGAAGGGGAAAGGGACCTGGGGGTCCTGGTGGATAGGAGGATGACCATGAGCCAGCAATGTGCTCTTGTGGCCAAGAAGGCAAATGGCATCTTAGGGTGCATTAGAAAGGGAGTGGTTAGTAGGTCAAGAGAGGTTCTCCTCCCCCTCTACTCAGCCTTGGTGAGGCCGCATCTGGAATATTGCGTCCAGTTCTGGGCCCCTCTGTTCAAGAAGGACAGGGAATTGCTTGAAGGAGTCCAGCGCAGAGCCACAAAGATGATTAAGGGAGTGGAACATCTCCCTTATGAGGAGAGGCTGAGGGAGCTGGGTCTCTTTAGCTTGGAGAAGAGGAGACTGAGGGGTGACCTCATCAATGTTTACAAATATGTAAAGGGTGGGTGTCAGGATGATGGAGCTAGGCTTTTTTCAGTGATATCCAGTGATAGGACAAGGGGCAATGGGTGTAAACTGGAGCATAGGAAGTTCCACGTTAACATCAGGAAGAACTTCTTTACTGTAAGAGTGACAGAGCACTGGAACAGGTTGCCCAGGGGGGTTGTGGAGTCTCCTACACTGGAGATATTCAAGGCCCGCCTGGACAAGTTCCTGTGTGATGTACTGTAGGTTACCCTGCTCTTGTGGGGGGTTGGACTAGATGATCTTTTGAGGTCCCTTCCAACCCTTGGGATTCTGTGATTCTGTGAAATATTAACTTCAACACTTTCAGAGGTAAAAGAAATAAAACCAGTGCAGTCAGCTAAAAGCAAGATATACTTGGGAAGTTCATATCAACTAATTGCACATTGGCAATGGGAGGGTAGGATGTATGCTCTACTTTAAAGCACAGTTTGGAGCACCATTCTTCTATCAGGTGTCTGAAAAGACATTGTTTCAGAGTTTGTGGTTCTTCCCTCCCCCAGAGAAAACTAACAAACAAACAAAAAAAATCCTACTGTTATCTAATCTAGAATACTCTGCTACAGATTTATTTTTTGTTTTAACAGACTAAGTTGGAGAAGCATTGCTTTTTCTATGCACAATTAGTGAGACCTAGTACACAGAACATTAAAGAGCTGGCCATGGTATTGGTATCTAAGCAGAAACAGAACTCCAAATACATTTGATAAAGATCCAAAATTCTGAGCAGGTTTATATAGCTTTATGTTTCTTATGAATTTTGTTTAACTATTTAATTAAAGTACTGCATTTTGAGCGTGGAAGAATTAGACCTTTTGTACATAGCCCAGAAAGGCATGGCCTAGTTTAAAAGGGTAATTTAAGAATGAAGAGGTCATGCATCTGAAAAATGTGACTTTTTAACTCTCGCCAGGTATTCATATATGAAACTATTGGTTGACTATAGTTCTTCATATTGCTGGGAAAATCATTGAATTACAGAAGTACTGTAATTGCACTTATTGCTTTATCTCCAGAGTACTAGAAAAAGCCTGTGCTAATCCTGTGTGGTTTAGTAAGATATGAGTTTATTCACAGCCAATTAACAGAGGAACACACACTGGTTTCCTAAGTGTGCCTTGATTTGGTGTCAGTCCGTAGACCAGAGGAACATGTAAGGATGTGGTGAGTTATGTCAATTTTGACATGTGAGTCGTGGTCACAAGGCTATTGACCTTGAAGTTTTTACAGAACTTGGAAACAAAACCATATTTTTACAAGTGATTAGTTTTTTTCCCCTTGTAAATAGTTGCTTCAGATGTTAGAACTACTTATATTTCACTCATCTCATTCCATGCCAAACACCCACAGATGTGGTCACAACTGCATGTATGATGTATGACAGACATTTTAGTTATTTCTTACTGTATATTAACCACTTGAAACAGTTATGCCACTGTTGAAACTGGGTAGCATAATGGGATATATCTCAGTTGACAAAATGTCTGAATAATACTGCGCTGGCTGAGCTAATTTTCATGTTTCCAGTTTCTGCATTTTTCCCCAAGAAATTTTTGCTCTGTGTTGACGTTTAGTTTTACGAAGTGAAACAACTTTATGTTTGGTCATTGCCTAAATAGTAAATTCTGTGAAAGTTGAAAGCACAGTTGCAGGCCACTACACCCAAACGTTGTTACGTGCTGCTCTCAGAAGGTACATTTAATGCATATTTCTTTTCCTCCGCATCTAAGGCAGCTCTGTATCAGTTCGGATCCTTGTGCAACTCAGGACGTTATCGGGGAAGAACATTATGCAGATTTAATGCATGGAATGTTCCTGTGTTCTGAAGTAGTCAATCAACCTTACATACCTACACAAGTTAAAAATGATTTTGTGTTTTTCTAAGTCTTCGATAGCTCCATATGGATATATTGTCATAGAAAGGTTTGGTTTAGAAGGAACCTTAAAGGTCATCTAGTGCCAGCCCCCCTGCCACTGACAGGGACACCTTCCACTCGACCAGGTTGCTCAAAGCCCCACTTCCAGAGATGGAACCTTTCCTGGTGTCTCACCATCCTCATTGTAAAGAATGTCTTCCTTTTGTCCAGTCCGAACCTACACTCTTTCAGTATAAAACCCTTGACCTCTCTCCTGTCAGTACAGGCCCTGTTAAAAAATCTCCATTTTTCTTATAAACCCCTTTATATAGTCATATATTAATATATTCATAGCTAAAGAAATCCTCTTTTATAGTACAAAAATGAAATAAAGCTGCAAAAAAATTCTTGGTGGCCTCTGCGAACACCAGATAGTAGTAATACTATTGTGCAGGCAATCCAAAATTACTTTTGATTGCACCCAAACAGGTAACTGTTTTTTTTCTGTTAACTTAAAAAGCTCTGCTTTGAAACCATCTTTTTTCTCTTGAAGTCTGAGAGTAATGCAGCCCTTATTTGCACAACTCTCAGTTCTTTAAAGTGTGAATTGTCAGGTGTAGTGAGGGACGCTGTGTGAGCATCATGTTGCGTATTTGTGTGTGCATGTGCACTGTAGTGCTTGTGTCATAGCTAGATCTTTAGGTTTGTTAGCTAGTTAAGGTTTTAATCATGGACAAATCTACTGCAAATGAGTAATCACCTTGTGAGAATCAATTGAAGAAAAAGGTGAATTATATCAAACCCAAATAAGAGAAAACATGGCATAAGTGCTTTTATCCTTCCTTTTTTTTTTTTTTTTTTTTTATTCTGGATTGCAGTGTTCTCCCCTGAAAAAAACAATAAGCCTTCAACAATCACATAACTGCTTTTTTCTGAAACAAATTCAGAGCTAATCCTTCCTTCAATTTTGTTAAACTCTAAATTGGAGATGAGTAATCTGAAGTATGTAATTTTTTTATTGGTGCCTGTATCAGCAAGCCATGCTGCTTTCATTAATGATCACCATTGCTTTTGGAGCAACCTTAGGTTCTTGAAAAACAGGACAAAGCAAAATTTCCATGTCTGCAGCTTTAGCTTTACATGCATGGATTTCAGTGTGGGAGGATTTTCCAGGTCTGCAGGCGGTATGGCATAGAAATGTGGAAACTGGCGACATCTGAAAGTGGGCAAACAGCTTTGACACGTATTTATGTAGATGCTTCCCCAAACACATTTAGCATTTTCAAAATCAGAGCTAGCTCTTTCACTGTGTTGAGTTTTCAAGGGATTTTTTGACCACACAGCTTTTAATTCTGTACAACTGAAACCAAAGCAATTATCACCAAGGACATGGGAAGGAACCCTGCAGAGTTCCTAGAAACAGATAAAATAAAAATAAAGAATGTTGCAGCTAAAGACTGAGTATCTGAAATTTGTAATGTCAGCCAGCCCTCACTGTCTTGCTTGCTACCTGAGGAAACCTCTGAATAAGGAACACTGACTTTCCTATGCTAAGTCTTCTGTTCTTCATAATCTTGGTCTTGTAGAAACCTAGGCAGTAGAATTGCCTACACAAGTCTGCATAACACCCCAGAAAGAGGGGTACAGTGCTACCCAAGGCTTATTCAAATATACCAAAAATATAAAATTGACTTTCCCTGTTTGTGGTTGTTGTTTTTTTTTTTTTTTTGGGGGGGGGGTGTTGTTTTTTTTTTTTTGGTGGGGTGTGTTTGGTTTGTTTTTTTTTTTTTATTCTTAATTTTAGGTTTAGTATCATTTCAGTAATACTTCATTCAAAGTTCAGAATTTCTGATGTCTGATGAGAGTAAGTAAAAATTCTGCTTAATTGTTAGTTTCATGGAATCCAGGAATTTATGTTACCTGTACTTCACTATTCTGTGTATTTCATCTGGCTTTCTGCTGTGCTATCTGCTTTAATTGTGAAAAGAGGTAATTTTGGAAAACATTTGCCAAAAAGGTATTTAAAGAAACTTGCAGTCGTTTCTCCTTTCCTTTCACTTTACTCACTGCTTTTATGTTCATCATTTATTTCACTCTAATAAAACATTTTTAATACTGGAATAACTTCTTCTTCCTTCTGTTTTATTAGAATAGATCATATATTAGACTGAATGCTTAGCTGTTTTTTCTGCATCAGAAGAGAAATGAAGCACATATTTCTATGGTTCTATGCACTTTTTTTTTTTTTAATGTGTTTGTGATGATAAACTGTCCATACTGGAAAAAATCAGACATTGCACAATGCTATCTTCAGCAATACCAAAGAAGATGAAATTAGGTTCACGCTAATTGCAGCAATACATTAAAGCTCAGCTAGGTAGTCTAAATTACGAAGTGTGTATGTATGTAGAAAGACAACATGCCACATTCCCAATAACTGATGTCATGGACATGTTTTCAAATAATCCTTTAATAGGTGGCTATTGTTAAAAAAGCCTAATTATTAACTAATGGAGCTAGGAAAATAGTTGTCTTACTGATTCTTAGTATATTTTTAATCTATGTTGATTGTAACATAAAATCATACAATCATAGAATAGAATAATTGAATTATTTAAGTTGGAAAAGACTCTGGAGAACATCAAGTCCAACCATAAACCTAACTCTGCTGAGTCCCAAGAAGGTCTTAAAGTCAGGAAGCTTACACTGAATTCCAGTGTTATTTTGCCCAGTGACTTCACTAGATATCATTAAATCAAGAATAAGTATGCATGAGCCATCAGACAACATGGATTGTGAACATTTGAGAGCAAACTCAGAAAAGTGTCTGATCAAACTTATGCTGACTTCTCAGACTTCTATTTTGCATCAGTCAGAGGGAAAAAAAATCCGTGCAAGTGCTATTTAATTGTGATGGTCACAGATGGAATGTGTTGGACCTTAAAGATGACAAGCATAAGAGATTCTGGATTACAGAGCAGTTTATATTCATGTCCTCTTTCCTTTATGCGTGGGTTTGTATCTCTAGCTGTGATGTAGGAACCCCTGCTTTGCTCTGACCGTCTCATGGAGAGAAGGTTCTGTGGTTGTTTCAGTAGCCTTCCCCTGGCAAGACACCTGCTGAAGAGCGCTGCCTCTCCCTCCCCTTGTACATCTTCTGAATTTCAGTTCTCCAAGTGAATGATGTGCTGTGACTCTGTGACTGATTTTCTTAGTGGCTGTAGTCATGGTGGTGACTGTGGGAACCTAAGGTCCAGATCTGCTACATTGAGATGATTTTACTAAGGAGGTTGTATTGGCATGCTCCCTTTGAGTTTTAATGAATAAAACCATGTATTAATGTCAGTGTAATCAGTCTTTCTTACAAGTATTGGATTTTAGCTGTCTCTAGTATCAGAGTCTCTTAATTTTCCTATTAGAAATGATTAGTCTTTGTATTAATGTCCTTTTGTGTTATAGTATTAGTCAGAATACTCCCTGTGAATTAAGGTAATCCAGAAATATAAATCTATAAATTTGTAGTTACATTAGGATAGTAATCTGCTATTATAAATGTAAATAAATATTGACCTCTGGTGTTACAAAAAGAAAAACCATGTACACAAATACATGGACATTTTTTAGTTTATACTTTATATATACATATATATAAACACATACTCTGTGATTTATTTTCCTGATGAAACTGCTAGATACAAAATTAATATACAAAGACATCAGAAAAAGATTTATTGTGGGGTTTCTTTCCCATTTTTTTAAGTAATTCACTGTGTGGCTTCTCCAGAAAAAATTAAAAAGAACTTGTAGTTATGGTTTCTTTGAGCTGAATAAATAATGCCCAGAGTAAAGTATTCTGTCAGGCAGCTGGGAAACTTTCATCAAGATACATTTTGTAAAGAAATATTGGAGGGTGATTTTACAGTGGTGTTTGGAATGAAAGCCAATGTTCGGTCATATTTCTTATTCAGTTTATTTCTGGTTGGGTGTTCTTTTTTTTGTTTGTTTGTTTTTTGTTTAAATATTTGTCTTGAAGCAGAACATAAAAGCATCTTCAATATTCCTTTTTTTTTCTCCTTTTTCTTGTGTTTTTTGTTTTAATTATTTTAAGTACAGGCTACCTACTTATGTTTGTGAAAGTATTAATTTCCAGTAATATTGGATAGCCACATATGCACACTTTTCATTGTAATATTTAAAATTTCTCTTACAGCCTTTGACAATTTCAATTTTAATAGTCTGCAATCCCATTTAATGAAGTAATGTTCTCCTAATACTTGATTCTTTTGTAAACCATCCAGAGAAAATTTCTAAGATATTGCAGGTAATGCAGATTTCAGTTATGAAGGTACCTAACAGTAGTCAGTGGGGTTCAGTCCTTATTGGAAATGTTCACTGGAATAAACCCTAATGTTGTAATATATACTTTAAAGTACTTGCATTCAGAAGTATTGATTCTGAGCAATTCGTGCCCCTCTACTTCCTAAGATTCTTTGGAATGATCAATTTGATTGATCAATTGAATGATCAATTTGCTTTACTGGATGGCCCTGGCAGGTGTTCTGGGGGAGAGCTATGTGTGTCCTCCAGAGAAAAGACACTGAAGCTGCCCATATGTCAACGGCAGTTTTGCAGACTAGAGGAAAGAACCGTAGCAGTATGAAGTTCATTCTTCCAAGATCCATGGAAAGGCACGCTCTGCTTTACGCCTTCTTCAGATGGAGCCTGTTTTCTGGAATGCTCCTAACTAAAATGAGAAAATCCGAAATAACAATTAACTTTCAGATGTTAGAGAAAGGTTACAAGTTTCAGTTTCTGAACCTCCTTTTCATGCTTTGTATTTCCCAAGCAAATAGTAAGGTTTTTTTCCTCCTTCCCCTTGGGACGAAGCACAAATTTCCCTGGGGCTCAGTAGTGGGGCCATTTCTGTTTAATATCTTTATTGATGATCTGACTGAGGGGAACAAGAGCACCCTCAGTAAATTTGCAGACAGCACCAAATTGTCTGGGAGTGTTGATGTGTTGAAGGGTAGGAAGGCAGGCTCTGCAGAGGGATCTGGACAGGCTAGATCAATGGCCTGAGGCCAGTTGTAGAGGTTCAGCAAGGCAAAGTGTTGCGTCCTGCACTTAGGCCACAAAAACTCCATGCAAGGGTTGCAGAAGAGAGGCTGGAAAGCTGCTTGGCGGAAAAGGACCCGGGGGTGCTGATTGGTGTCCACTGAACATGAGCCAGCTTGTGCCAGGCAGCTGAGAAGGCCAACAGCAACCTGGCCTGTATCAGAAACAGTGTAGCCAGCAGGGCCAGGGCAGTAGTCGCTTTGTACTTGGTGGTGGTAAGCCGCACTTTGAATACAAGAAGGACGTTGAGGTACTGGAGCGCATCCAGAGAAGAGCAGTGAAGCTGGTGAAGGGTCTAGAGGACGAGACTTACGGGGGACAGCTGACAGAACTAGGTTGGGTTAGTGTGGAAAGAAGAAGGCTGATGGGAGACCTTTTCACTCTCTACAGCTACATAAAAGAAGTTTGTAGCAAGGTATCAATCTCCTCTCTAAGGTAACAAGTGATAGAACAAGAGGAAAAGGCCTCAAGTTGTACCACGGCAGGTTTAGATTGGACATTAGGAAAAATTTCTCCACCAAAAGATTTATCACACACTGGAGCAGGCTGCCCAGGGAAGTGGTGGAGTCATCATGCCTGGAGGTATTTAAAAGGCTTGTAAATGTGGCAGCTAGGTACATAGTTCAGGTTTATTGCTGCCTAATACTTGGCAGAATTAGGTTTCCAGTTGGAGATGATCTTAAGGGTCTTTTCGAACCTAAGTAATTCTGTGATTCTAAAATGTATTTTTGTTCTGTGAAGGTTTGATTATGCGTATTTTAAAATACTCTTAACTATAAAAGAGATTCTTTGATTTGGTTTTAACTGTCTCTGTGGAATCTATTTCTAAATATGTAAGGAGAGTTTATGATCTCTCCTTATATTGAACAGATTATGTAAATGTATTGAAAGCAAGTTGGAAGCATAAATCACAGATGTCGGTTTGATGGAAAGTTTGTAACCAGAAAAATCTACAGCTCCCAAATCCCAATGTGTTAATTATAAGGCGGCATCTGGTATACAAATTTATGCCGAGCTAAGAAATGTTCAGACTAAAATAGAGTATGCCTAAGTGGGCTTAGTGTCTAAAACCTACAGTCATCATAGGGAAACTTAAAATCATGTGACCGTGAAGTGTCTGTGATCTAAACTGTCTGTAGCTAGAAAAGTGATGTAAGCTGAAAGGGAAGGTGGGTAAAGACAGTTAGGAAAAGGCTAAATCAGCTAGTCATGTGCACCTGGAGCAAGTTTTGTTTCTGATTTCTATAATATATTCTCATGTAGGCTGGATAGAAAAAAACCCAAGAAATCCATTAACTTGAGAGCATGTAATTTCTATGACCTTTAATCCTAATAAAATACACTTTTTTTTTCACTCTTTTTACGTTGAAAGGATAAACAATGGAGCCAGCCATTTCTGTTGGATGCTATGTGGTACAGAAGACTGTGTTATACAGTAACACATTTTATGAATAATGTGCTAGTATTTGAAAATTGGGTAAATTGAACAGCTGTCAAAATCATTAGTCTGTCAAACTTTAAGAAGGGTTCCTATGCGTTAGAAAAATAATTCTGTTAGATCCTGAGTATTTACACTTTTAAAACTGAAATACCCTCCATAGCCGTTCAGTGTCCAGTTCTGTTTTAGGTTGCCTGTAGAGGCAATGAGGATTCCCATGATAAAATGAACTCCCATTTTTCACCTGTCAGAGGAACTGCACGAGTTAGTTAGTAACTAGGGAGAAAGAGATTACTGGAATTTCTCTACCTGAAGACAAAAATGATCATTTTTCCACTTAAGACTAGGTGCATAATCTGTATGACAGAAGTCAATGTAAGAAAATGGCAGAACTTTGAAAGCCCGCCAGATCACTCATATTGTACCTTTTCAGGCAGGAGGAGTCATTGTGTAAACTCAAAATTTCATGTTGATTAACAGTCAAGCAAAACTAATACTCTATAATTTTTGTGTATGACATCAGATAAGAACAATGCAGGCTTCTGCAGATTCCTATTTTGAATATTCTTAATGAGCCTGCTCTGGACTAAAAATTGAATTTCTCACTGGAAATATGCCATTTTTTTTACCTTGAAATCATACATAGTTGCAAAAAACATTGTGGAATAGAATCAGAAGATCAAATTAACTTGCAGTTGTTGCTTAACCAAAAAAATTCGTTGTAATATTACAGATTTCTTACCACCAGGGTTGTAATCCAATACTTCAGCATATCCATGCCTAGAAAACACAAAACACTATATCATCTGGGTATATTTAGTGACATAGCTATCAATCTTTTGAAGAAATACTCATCCATCTGTTGAGCTCAGCCTGGGAAATTGCGGTAACTCACTAATAAGGAAGGAGTCCAGTTTGTGTCCTGAGCACTTCTTCTAGATTCAGAGTCTCTCTGCTGTCTGCATTTGTGTGCTTCCTTTGTCTGTTTGGAAACATGGCTGGTTTGCAGTGGATCATGGAAAAACTATCAGCTCAATCTCAGTCTAGAAGTATTCAGCATTCCTGAGTGATTTAAGAGTAGGTAAATAAAGGAGAGAGTGGGGAGCAGTGCATGCTGTATCTATAAAACTAAACCCAAATATTGCAGATGACAGTATTTGGAGAATGCCAATATCCTGGAGACTCTAGAGGAAGAGGATTATATTGTTGCATGGGATCAAGACTGCCTGTTGTGCTGATTCAAAGAATACAGGCACTGAACTAATAATGTGAAAGACCTCATCTAAGTGGCTGTGGCACAAAACACTAAAAAAACTTAAATGACAGTTTGCAAAATTTCTTAAGGCTGCATAGTAAAGTTCATCTGGATATTTTCTGAAGAGACTGTCTTCTTCTCCAGGAGATTACATTGCAAAAGTTTCAGAATGCTTTCATGGCACAGATGCGTCAGGCTCCCTGAAAGCATATGAACCGAGAATTGTGGCTTTGTCTCACCTTTATAGGCTCCATTTATAATAAGTTTTGAGTAGACCATGTATCTGTAGTGTCTCTAGTAAATACCAAATTAGTCATTATTTATAAAAAAGTATAAAAATAGATTGTCTTGAATATTAATAACATTTCGTATTGATACTAATGACAACTCTGATTCATAGGTATCAAAATAAATGTCAGATGTTTTATTGTTCTCCTGGTTTGGTTTTGTTGATTTTTTTCTCCCTAGAGACAGCAGTTTATAGATTATTTAATTTTGCTTAGGAATTTTAAGTTAGTGATACATCCAAATGTAAAACCAGATGGATATGCTGCCAGTCCTTTTCATAGATGCTTGGTTTTACTTACAGATGTTGACCTGTTAACTGTTAATTCAAGAGAAAAGTAACCAGAGAGGGCATTTCTGGTCACTGTGTATACGTTTTGTAGAAAATGAACTGCAGTCAAGATCTTCAGCTGAAAATTAAATTTTCAAACTCAAAAATTAATGCAGTTTATTGCCACTTGACAGCTGGTTTGCTTTTTTTTGCCTGTGGTGATTTTTTCAGGTTTATGAGAATGATATGCTATTAGGCAAACAGTAAATATTGTCCCTTTCCAGAACAGTGCTTGGTAAGTATGGCACCTTTGAGAGGCCAAATGACAATGTGATGTAGACAGAAGTACTAAGGAGGAACTAATGATTGTGAGTTTGCCACAAAGAAGGACTGCACATCAAGAAACTTAAATAGCAGGTGCTTATGTCGTATACTGACTGACCAAGTGTGTGTATACTGACAGTATGTTCCTCGTAGTTAATTTAAGTAGGAAGATGGATACATGAACTTAGCTTTGTACAGGCAGAGTTGGATTTTAATGTTTAAATGTTAAGTAAATAGGTTGTTGTGGAGGACCTAAAACATGCTGACACACCAGAAAGACCGTTGGTCTTCCA
Source organism: Lathamus discolor (assembly GCF_037157495.1). NCBI lineage: Eukaryota > Metazoa > Chordata > Aves > Psittaciformes > Psittacidae > Lathamus > Lathamus discolor. Next base: position 79,236,630 of record NC_088909.1, read on the forward strand.
TAGGTCTGTGTCATAGTTCTGAGACCAGAACAGGTCCTTCAAATCAGGCAGCATGGCAGTATGTAATAACTGTGTTCAGTCCCACCCAGAGATGCAGCTGTTTGATGGTTAGAACTCCCATTAATGCAAGACTTTACTGGTTACTGAAGCTAGTTATGGTAACTGTGTTTTTCTCTGTATTTTCCTCTAGTGTAATTGAGCTAATTTGTAAATGCTGGTTAATAGAAAATGGTGCAAAGACTGTAGTGTGCTAAAAAGAACAAGCAAGTCAATCTTTGACAATACTGTTAGGATTGAAAGATTAAACAGGCAATTCAGAAAATTCAAACCAAACCAAACAAGGGACTCCCTGCAATATTTTAATTTGGTCTTGTTTGTGTGCACTATGTCATCATTTAATTGTCTAATTATATGCTGTCTTTTTTTCTATAAGATCCTGCCTCATTTGATTCATGGAATTGGCAGTACTTGCTTAATGAGCAATTGTTCACTATGTTTTTCATTCGTTACTCAAAGAATGCACCCCTTGCTGTATTTTCTACATTTGTTAAACCTATTCTGAAGACACAATTACTATGTTTTTTTTTTGACTGCACAGTACATGTTCATTCATTTGTGCTTGTGTTCTTCACAAGGAGAACCTTGAAGTCTTCTTCAGTGAGAAAGGTTTTTTTCATTACAAAATACAGAGGGTTTTTTCATCACAAAATAAAGGCATTTGCCAGCTCTGGTGAAAGGTTTTGCTGATAAAGATGGGAGCAGTGACACAGTGGTGTATGGCAGAGGTGGAGCTACCTAACTAGTTATCTGGGAAGTGTCATATGCACTCTGATAATACCAATGTGTAGCACATTGTTTCATTCTCCTAGATATTAAAAGCTCTAAACAAAAAGAAGAAGATAAATAGAAGTGTTGAGAAAGAAATGGTGAAAATTGTTAAATGGCCAAATTAGCTAATGCTTTTCCTCAGTTATGAAAGACTGTTGTAATGAGTAACAGGAACATTCTTTCTGGAGTGTTTTCTGAAAAATAAGAGCAGTTGTATAATGAGGGGTTTTTTTTCTTCTTTTGAAAATGAAATAATTTTTTTGTAACTCAATTCGGAGTTCATAGTTTTAAGAGCTTCAAGTTTCTATCTTTCCTATTGTTGGGTTTTTTTAGCCATTGCTGTTTTTTCAGCTAAGGTCCTGCTGTTCATCTTGGAAGATACTTCATACTGCTTGATTAGATAGTTCTGTTCCTGAAGTAGCCATTCTTCCCTCAGTTAAAATAAATACATAGATCATACTCCATTCAGTCTGCATTCTTGAAGACTACTGAGCATTGAGCTGATATTTTTACAGAAAATTTCCCTGTGATAGTGATGCATTCATAGCTTGTACAAATTATTTTTCTTTCCCATGTGTGTTATTTTACATTAATGCATGTTGAATTTAATTTCTTGGCTTTTTTTTACCAGTCAATCACTTAAGGCTTGCATACCTCAAATTTGGTACTCTGTATATTTGAATACAGCCATTAAATGTCATCACTGGGCAATTCACACCTTTTTGTGAGTAATTTCTGGAACTGCTGAGAAGAGCAGCACCAACAAGGTCAATGGCAACAGTTAAAAATGATCATTTATTCTTGTATCATGTCTCCTGTTCCTTAACTGATGGTTACTTCTGTAAGGGCCTTCCATCTTTTTATGTGACATCTTACTTTCTCAAAGACTTGTTATTTAAAGACCTTGTTGAATAATTCTCTGAAAACCAAACAAGCTGTATTGACTGGATCTCTCTCTTATCTGCATGCTTATTGAGCCTTTCAGAGAAGTCTGTTAAATTTGTGAAGCATGTATTTCCTTTACAGAATCTGTCTTGCCTTTTTCTCATTTTGTCATGTATAACTTCAGTAGGGTGTTCAAATCTGCCACTTTTAGTGAAACTGGACCTGTGTCTTCTCTTTCACTCTGCTGAGAATACATTTGCAGCTGTCATTTATGTCATCAAAACGTTTTCTCAGGGGTACTATACATGCTGCTTCATTATAGTAACAGCTCTCTAAAGGTGTTCATTTTGTACCCAGTGGTAAATGGGATTTCAGATAACAGTTAAAAATCCAGCTTCTTTGCACACATCAAGAAATCACTTCCGTGGGCTGCATCATTTTATGCTTACAGTGTTACTAGCCTGTACACTACAGAGAACATAAGTTATTATTTTAAATATAACTGCTTGTAGACTGATTTGTACAATATTTCTTTGATTTCTTTATTAATTGCACAGTTTAATAATGATTATGTTACTCAAGTGTGATTTATGCAAACCTACACTTGTTTGCTCTTTGCTTTTTTTTTACAGGTTAAATGTCACAACTCCTCCTTTATTCTGCCTGAAGGATGTTTTTCAGATTTGTGTTTCATTTTTCATTACAGAATCTTAATATGAACACACTTCACAACTCAGAGTGTGGAAAAAGTCATTAAACTAGCTTTCTAATCAGAAAGGTGTAAAACTGTAATTAAACTAATGGAAGATTTGACTTTATTAGTCAAAAATACATTAAAGTAAATATAGTGCATGTTCTTGCAATCTTTTATTTCATATAAGACTTTTGCACTGTTGTCAGTTGATATTTGATTCATAACCATAGAGGTAGCATCAACACTAAGCAGCATTATAATTTACACATAGAACATTCATATGGGAACTGCAGCTACAAGAAAGCACTGATACTGCATTGTGAGTCACTGTCATTTTCCTAACATTGTGTGAGGAGTCACTCTGTGTCATCTGTGAAACCCAATGCTTTTTAAACTCCACAAACCAAGACGAATTGGTCCAGACTCTTTTAATGGGATGCAAAGACTTGAATTCACTGGTGATGAAACTAAATCCAGTTTAAATCCAAACCAGATTGAATTTCACTTACAAAATCTGTAATTCAACTATGCCATTGAAGGCTTTGTCAGCAAAGTAGAATTCCCTGTATTCCATTATTTAAGGGTTATGTATTAAAAATAAGTAAAATAAAATTGTGTATGTGGGTCATTTGTTATCATTCTGTGTGAGCAAAGAGAGGAGATTATTATATTCCCACAAAACTGTAGTGGAAGACCATTAATGAGTCATGGTTCAGAACATCCTATTGCAAATGCCTGTGATTTATTTTTTACATCTTTAGTGTCTTCATCCAGTCCAGCAGCCAACGACTATTTATGTTAGTTATATACATTTGTATTTGTTATATTTCCTTTGAAGTCTGACTGATACCAGAAGTGATCTGTGGAAAAAAAAAAAAAAAAAAAAAAATCCTTGTTTTAGCAAATGCTTGGTTTTTGGGAAAATACAGAAGAATCCTTTTTAACTGAGAGCTTCATGGACTAGTCCTAGATTAAGCTTAATGGGCAAATGAAGTGAGCCGCTGAGGCTCTGTGGTGCTAGGAAGTTGCCCTATTGTTAATTCATGGTCAGTGAAATGTTGGCTCGCGGTTGTTTTGCCACTTCTACTAAAGTTAGGCATCTGAAAGAAACTGAGAGGCCTGACAGAGCTAGTCCATTAAGGATTAATGAATTAGAGAGCAAGAGTAGTACTTGATCTTTAAAGTGTTAAAGTACTGAAAGATAATTAAAACATTTAAAGACTTAAAAATCTTAACTTCAGCATTAATAGAGGAGTTAGAGCCTAGTGCTGAACATTAGTGATACGTGCTCCCAGTCCTTTCCCAATAATAAGCCTCCAAGCAACAGTCCATCTCACAGATCTAGATTAGCATCCTGTTCCAACACTATGATTTAATTTTAAAAGATCTAGATTGCTTTGCCTTATTTGCATCTGAAAAACAATAACAGATTATATCTAAACCATTCCTTTTTTTCTTTTGCTTCTGGCTAAGGCACAGAATACATGAACTATTTTTTTAAGAAGTTCAGCTATTTGAACAAAAAACTTTGTAAAAGACACTTTTCACACTTTTCAGAAAGTTGTTTTTTTTTTTTTTTTTCTTGCTATAACAGCATTTACTGGCAAGAAATTCAGGGTTCTTGTCATTTTGGGTATTTTTGATTAGAGAGCAAATTGCAACAAATGGAATAACAAATAAATTATACTTTGCTTAGCAAAACTTGTTTCTGTACAATAAATGATAAACCATGGAAAATAAGTCCATAAAAATAAAAAGTAACATTTTTTAATTAAATTGGGTAAACTACGACACTAATCAAACAATATCTGTGAATGCTACTAATTAATATGCATTGCATGTGATCTTAAGTATACTTTATAAATGTCATGGCTAGAGCAAAAGCAGATTAAAATCATTAGCTACATCATGTAGCTTATAAAAAACAGGATCACAGTTATGGAAGAGGGTAACTCTTTAATTTCATATTTTCAATTGACTGCTTCTGTAGTTAATGAAACATTTACTGTAGGTTTTGGTTACAGTCTTAATGGAAATTATTTTAAGCAGCTATTAAATTGAGAATCTTTTATAGGAACAGTTTTAGTCATAGAAGGAACTCGTTCGTGTTAGTAGATTGTATTGGAGCTGAACTTACTTATATTTAGGAAATAAATTAGTATTAAGTGTCCCACAATAATTTATTGAAATATCTCTTGGGAAGCCATGTGATGTTATCAATTAAAGTTATCATCTGTCATTTCCCACTTACTCCACTGTTCCACTGGGGAACATGCACAAGCTTGTTTTAAAAAATAAAAACCAAAATTCTTTAAGCCATCCTGATTGCATGCTCTTTCTTCAAAGTACTATGAAGAAGCTAGAGGTCTTCTGAAGCCAAACCAATGTTTCTATATAAAATATATATGTTTCTATATAAAAAGAACTGAAAATATCCATTTAAAACCTCTGGAGGAGTTTGTTAGTAGATGTGTCAGGCAGGCCTGCTTGTGTACTTTCAGTTCTGTCAGACTCTCAAAAGATTATAAATCCTTTTCTGAATGGTCTGGCAAAACAACAACAGATTTATCCCTAGTTAGCAGATTTGTTTTTGAAGATACCCTTAGAACAAACATAGGGACGCTATTACTGATTTGCTTTTTAATTATTTCCATTCATAAACTTTCAGAATGTATTGGGGGCTCACCTTTATTGTTACCTGTAATCTGGTGAGCTTTCAACACTTCAGGTGGGAAAATGTGTTTCAAACATTGGGAAATGTCGATGTTCTTTCATTCCTATACGTATGAGTTCCTGCTTTTCACTTTTAAACTTGGTCATTGTGGTGGTTTAACCCTGTCCAGCAACTAAGCACCACACAGCTGCTTGCTCATTTCTCTTCCCCCCCACGCTGGGGTGGGAGAAGAATTGGAAAGGTAAAAGTGAGAAAAACACTTGTGGATTGAGGTAACAACAGTTTAATAATTAAAACCAAATAATGTTATTTTAAAAATTACAGGGGAAAAAGAAAAAAGCAGAGAGGAGAATGAAACCCAAGAAAGACAAGTAATGTAAATGAAAACAGTTGCTCACCACCAACCAGTCCCCAAACAGTCCCCAAGCAGTGGACCCCCCATCAACCTCTTCCTCAGTTTTGTTGCAGAGCACGGTGTCATATGGTACGGAATATCCCTTTGGTCAGTTGAGTTCAGCTGTCCCAGCTGTGTCCTCTCAAGTTTTTGTGCATCTCCCACCTGCATGCTGGCAGGGCAGTGTGAAGAGCAGAAAGGGCCTTGATGCTGTGTAAGCACTGTTCAGTAGTAACTAAATATCAGTGTGTTATCAACACTACTTTTATAACAAATCCAGAACATTGCCCTGCACAAAATACTATGGAGAAATTTAACTCTCTCCTAGTCAAAATCAATAGAGTCATAAATGTGTCTTCCTCTAAACTGTTGATAATGCAATAGTCATATAATACCTCTCATGAAATTTTCCTTCTTAACAATTTTAATTTAAAAAACCACCCATCTTTCTTCTGGAAGCACAGATAATTTCATTTGGGGAAGAAGCACTACTTAACTGTAATTTTTTTTTTTAAGTAGGAAGATTAGATTGACAGGCTAAGATTTGTTACAGTGTATTTCAGATTGTGGTTATTGCACATTCCATTGCAACTGCAACAGTGGCTATTTGAATAACTTATTATGTTGTCATAGTGGTTCACAGAACTGGGAAAATTTTCACTATTAGTTTGAAGGGCCTATATCATGTCCACAGGCTGTCACTCATGAGAATTCATACTTTTTTCTTTTTTTTATTTTTCCTTTTCAGAAACCCAAATATGTGATTATGAGTGAGTTGTGTGTTTTTTGTTTTGTTTTTTTTTTTTCAGTGAGAAACATAAGCTTAAAGGGAACAGAGTTATGAAATATTTAAAATATTTAAAAATATTTTAAAAAATATTTCAAATATTTAAAAATATTTTAAAAAGCAAAACCACTAGATTACTTGCCTTAGGAATTGCAACATTAAGTTCTCTTAATTGCAGATGAAAGAAAATAGTTAATCCTTTTTCAAAGTTCCTATTATGAGAATGAAAATCATATAAAGAACTGAAACCTACTTGAACCTTCTTCACATGAAAGTGTATTTAATTCATAAACTGCTTGTAGCAGTGTTGAGTTAATTCAGTAGCTTTTGGCAAGTGTACTTTCCTGCCTAGTACTGTGCACTCTTCAAATTCAGAAGATGAGAACTTGAAGATTTTTCCAAGTCTGTGTGTTCCCAAGAAGCTTGTATTTTCATTAGAACACTGTTCTGAGCAAATGTAATTGTTCAAACTAGATGATATTCTTTTGTTGGCTAAAACAAGTAACTTTAAAATTTCTTCATTTCTTTTCCTCTTTTTATTTAAAAAAGAAACAAAAACAAACAAAAAAAAAAAAAGAAAAAAACAACAAACCACAAACCGTGTACATATTAAAGTGTCAAAAATCATCAGAAATGGATTGGCTGTTCCAGATAAATGCCTCCTAAGTTTCCAGAGTAGTTGTATAATACCACTAAGAGCAATTTTTGTAAATGGTCTGTCATCCAAAGTTTGAGACATCCATTGCATCTTTAAAGTATAAGACAGCTATTACTGTAGACAGCTTTGGAAATTTATAGGCTTCTTGTGAAAGAAAAATACAGTAGCTGCAGACCTTAGACAGATAGTATTACAGACTTCTATATATTCTGACCTTTACTTCTCATGCACTCATCTGGCTTGGGAAGAAAATAGTCTTGTCAGTGCTTGAAATTAGATCTACTAGTCTAAGAAAAGTGTTTCCTCTATTGCTGATGGCATCCCTGTACGCTTGCCGTCTGAAATCTTCAGTGGTCTATGCAGGGCTTTGTGGCTTAAAAATTAAAAAGTTGTCTTCATCCACTGCAAGTAAATTCTATTAAACAAATCAGATTTTCCTGGGAACACTTTTTCATTGATTATATGATTTCAAAACAGCTGGTTACTCTTAAAAAGACAATGTACTTCCCACCATAGGAAGTGACATTATAGAATCATAGAATCATAGAATAGTTAGGGTTGGAAAGGCCCTTAATATTATCTAGTTCCAACCCCCCTGCCATGGGCAGGGACACCTCCCACTAAGCCATGTTACCCAAGGCTCTGTCCAACCTGGCCTTGAACGCTGCCAGGTATGGAGCACTCACAGCTTCCTTGGGCAACCCATTTCAGTGCCTCAGTACCCTTACAGTAAAGAATTTCTTCCTTACATCCAATGTAAACTTCCACTGTTTAAGTTATTGTGGGTGAATTAACTAGATTCTAAAATCTTAAAGTACTGTGGTGTTCTAATGCTCTACATCACTGACACAAAGTTAAACCTTTTTTGCAATTTAGGTTAACTAAAGCCTGGTAAGTGTTCCCACATCATAAATTTTGTAAAAAAAAAAAAAAAAAACACCAAAAAACAAAAAAAAAAAACCAAAAAACAGAGTTAAGACTTAGAGCATAAAACCGTATAGGACCCCAGGAGAACCTTTACATATGCAAAAAGAAAGTAATTGTTCTAATATCATTTGCACTTTGTAACTTGTTCTGATAGTCACCCATAACTGAAGATACTTGTACAACATAGAATCATAGAGTCATAGAATAGTTAGGGTTGGAAAGGACCTCAAGATCATACAGTTCCAACCTGCCTGTCATGAGCAGGGCGACCTCACACCAAACCATCTCACCCAAGGCTTGGTCCAGCCTGGCCTTGAACACTGCCAGGGATGGAGCACTCACAACCTCCCTGGGCAACCTATTCCAGTGCCTTATCACCCTAACAGGAAAGAATTTCCTCCTTATATCCAATCTAAACTTCCCCTGTTTAAGTTTTAACCCGTTACCCCTTGTCCTGTCACTACAGTCCCTAATGAATAGTCCATCCCCAGCATCCCTATAGGCCCCCTTCAGGTACTGGAAGGCTGCTATGAGGTCTCCACTCAGCCTTCTCTTCTCCAGGCTGAACAGCCCCAGCTTTCTCAGTCTATCTTCATACGCGAGGTGCTCCAGTCCCCTGATCATCCTCGTGGCCCTCCTCTGGACTTGTTCCAGGACTTCCCTGTCCTTTTTATGTTGAGGACACCAGAACTGCACACAATACTCCAAGTGGGGTCTCACAAGAGCAGAGTAGAGGGGCAGGATCACCTCCTTCAACCTGCTCGTCACGCTCCTTTTGATGCAGCCCAGGATATGGTTGGCTTTTTGGGCTGTGAGCACACACTGAAGCTGGCTCATGTTCATTTTCTCATCGACCAAAATCCCCAAGTCCTTCTGCACAGGGCTGCTCTGAATCTCTTCTTTGCCCAGTCTGTAGCTGTGCCTGGGATTGCTCTGACCCGGTTATAGGACCTTGCACTTGTCATAGATAAACCTCATAAGGTTGACATCAGCCTACTCATGTCGAAGTCCCTCCTGGATGGCATCCCTTCCCTGCAGCATATCAACTGTACCACACAGATTGGTGTCATCGGCAAACTTGCTGAGGGCACACTCAATCCCACAGTCCATGTCAGCGACGAAGATGTTAAACAACACCGGTCCCAACAAAACATTTCCAATTGATAAAGGTGAGAAGGTGCCTGAGAAACATTTAAAGCTCCTCTCTTTCACTTTGCCTCATTGCTGAAAGGAACGATGAGGAACATTCTTTTGGTATTCCAGGAGAAGCAGGGTCAGAGAATCTACTTTCCCTCTCTGGTCTCTCCTCCTTTAAGCCACAAATAAAGTCTTAACTTTGTCCCTGGTTTCTCTCATCCACATTGAGGAAAGGGTTAAGGAGGAGAGTGTGATACTGCTTTTCCTCGACTCTAGAGACAATTAGTAGAAAAAATCTTCATGCTTCTCTTTTTCCTCTTGAATGTAGGAATTAGAATGTATCCTAGAGGTGAGCAATTTGCAGCCTAGAGATGGCTGAAAGCAAAAGAAAAAAAAATAGACAACACTTGTTCATGTAAGGAAGGAATGGAAATTTCTTTGAAAAATCTTGAAGTCTGGCAGTATTCTCTGAAGATAACAATAACTGGAGCTTGGGGGTTTCACAGTCAACAGAAAATAAGTGTATTGTGCAAAGAGACTAAGCTTATTTTGAACAGTAAGTATCTGTAATTTTCATGTGACTGATTTATGTTTCCTCCTTATATTGGCAATGTTGTTGGAAGAATGTCCATGTTGTTTTATAACCTTTGTATAAGGAGTCTGAGAACGCTTGACTTATTTATTGTAAGGGTGATATTTAATGAGGGGCTTTGTTTATATACTGAAAATTGCATTATGTTTTAATATTGCTATTCTGACCAGTGTGTACTGCAGTATATGAGAGAAAGCAGTAGTGAATATTAGGTTGTTTTAATGAAAAAATCTTATTTCGAATTTATAAGCCTACAAACTACAACAGAGTTCCTATTTTCATGACTTATGTGAGAGAAAAGATGAGGTGTTACAATTCTCTGTCAGTGCCTGAAGAAATAACAACCTAAATATTCCATATAGCATCCATAGGAGGAATTTTTTTACAGATAGGTTTAATTTTCCTATCAAGGTAAAATGTGACATCAACAGGAATTGTACTCACAATCCATGAATCCTAGTATAATTGTTCAGCCATGAGACCATCCATCAGTATAATTTAATTGCCAGTTTGGCAAAACTAGTATTTGCCCTGCTTTGCTATGATTTTTGTCCTGAAGACAACATAAATGATGTGAAATAGCTTCTGTGCTCTGGTTCTTACACCTCTCAGTATCTTACTTATGCTCTTACATACGGTTTTACAGTCTCAGTGCTGTATAATTATACATTTGAATACTTGTATTAGTTCTAGAGCAGGAAGATTATATGAAGATCTGAAAATGTATTATTTAAATAATCATAAGCAGTGTAGAGAGGATAGCAAATAATTCAGATACATAAATCAGATTCTTATTCTTAATAATCATTGTGCTTCTGTTTTTAACCATCTGGTCTCATAGCACAAATAGCCTACTGTAATAATTAGGTTTTTAGCAACTGATATAATGGGATTTCTTGAGATAGGCATGCTGTGATGTACATACAGTTAGCTTCTGCAGAGGATGTATAGATATTTTAGAAACAGAGAGCTTTGCTGCAGTATTGCCATTTTATTGTAAGGGAAAATTTTATGAGGCAAGTAGAGAAAAAAAGCCAACATGTATCTTTCCACTTGGATGAATAGACTTCCATGGTGGGCCTTATGGTTGAGATCCTTTTAACATTTGGAAAAATGGTGCTATCACCGAGTTCAATAAAAGTTTAAAACTGAGCAACCGTCTTCAGTCATATGCTTTCCTAGAGACAAACAGATGAGCTTTGCAATGTTTATGAACACTTAGAAAAGGTTTACAGAAAATATGAGGGTAATGAATCTTATTTTATATTGGAGAAGATTGGTTGTGATAGATACTTAATGGCCAGAGAGTTTGGGGTGGAATTTTTACAAAAGTACTCATATTCCTTTGGAGGTCAGTGAAATTTAATTGCCTAATTACTTGAGGCTTCTTTAAAAAGTTTGAAATTGTTTAATTTGAGAATGCTATGCATGAATAATCCAATTCTGAATTGTGTGGGGTATTTTTGTTTGTTTTTTTAGTTCAGTACTAGAGTTTCACACACTGAAAAGAAATAATAAATAATTTCTAAGATTTTTGTTTGGTTTAAGTCATTAAAACACAGCAATTTTTTTGTCTTAGTATTTGAGTTTTAGTTTGTATCAGTTTGTATGATAAAGTTTGGGCGGGTTTGTGGGTGTGCTTGTTCTTTAAATGCTCAATATAAATAAATTAGAAAATCTCTCTTTTCAGATTTTAGGGACAGTATCCTTTTTATTTCTGTCTTACAGCTGCTATAGCTTGAGTAGAGAAGATTAAACCAAGACAAAACTAACCAGACATTAAAAACACCTAGCATGGATTCTTGCTTTAGAACACTCAGGAGGTATTACTGGTGTTCATGCAAGAGTTTTGAATACTTAATTCCTGCCACCATGTTTTCATTGGGAATTTAGTAAAAAACCTAAATATATGCAGTAGTATAATAGACTTCCAAGAATCTCCAACATTTACTAGCTGTGGGCAGCTCTGCCCCCCCCCCCCCCCATATAATTGGCAGTTAAATTTATAACTAAGAAAAGCAAAAGCAAATTTGGTATCTATTTTAACAGTTCAGTCTGTAAATAATCTAGGAAACATTTTACAAACAAATTTACAAATAATATTTAAATGAGTTGTCTTTCAAGACCTGTGGTGTGTCTCAAGTTTGAGTGTGAGCTTGTTAAGAGTTGACAGGTGAAAGTACCTTACAGTATCTTCAGACAGGATCCCAGATCCACAGATCTTTGCTGTTTCTGTAAGTTCTGTATTTGCTGTGTACAGTAGAAGCAACTTGGCTAATTTATTAGTAGGAAAATGTGAAATTGAAAGAAATCACAGAGACTTAGAGTATTGAGGAGTATTGAGAGAGCTTCAAAGCCTGGTCTGGAGGTTTACATGCATGTTTACCCAAACACAAGGGGTCTGTTAATGAGGTGGACCATCCTTGGGCCACAGAAGTCTCCTGTCTAGACTATGGAAATATGTAGAGATTTCTGGTGCTGTGTTGGATTAGTAGTCTAGCTAATTCAGTAAACCTCTGTGGAAAATTTTAATCATATGTAATATTTTGTCATCTTTCCTTATAATGCAAAGTAGCCTTTGAATTAATGAAGCTAGGAAATGAAGTTGCTCTACTAGGCAAGAAAATTCACAGCAAAATTGCTTTAGGATGCTGTTCCTGTCTTTTGTAAGAGTTATAGATGTATGTTCTTGTGAACTGTAGGTAATAAAGTCAGTCCACGGTGAAATGTTCATGTTGAAGCCATATATTGTCAGAATTGAGCCACATACACCAAAGAATTAATGAAACCTTCAGCTTATTTTTTTACCGTGTGGAACTATCTGATAAGGCAATGTCTGATGATAAATAGAGTTTATGGTGAACTGCTAGATTCAGTCTTTGGCTGTAAATCTCCAAAGCTAGCTTCTTTGAACAGAGAACCTGAAGTCACTGCAGTGTACACCAGCTGTCACTTGAATCAAATTCGTCCTGACAAAGATAGTATCTCTTGTGAAATCTTCCTTAAGTGGGGTCACAAACAGTTCATAATAAAAAAGACGAATGGAAAAGTTTCTCCTACAATAATAGAAAATTTCCTTCAAATATATATCATAAATTCTTATTGCATCTCAAAATTTCCCAGATTTTCTCCTCTGTGATTTTATTTTTAGTCCAATATTACCAAATTAAATTAAATTTTATAGTAACTAATTTCTGAAGTAGAAATGGTTTAACCTCCTTTGAGAATTCTTTTCACTCTCAGGCTGCTAGAGTACTGAACCCCATTTGCTCTTTCATGAATATTTGTTTGATAAGGATATAAATTAAAATAACAACTGATAAGTAAAATTGTCATGATTGATTCTGTCATTATGGCCTTAAACTCTTACTAAGAAGATTCCTTTATATTTTAATGTAGGAGTTATAAACCAGACATCTGTTAAATATACATCTTGTTTCCTTATTGCTTTTGAATTCTGATTTAGGATTTGAGTCATGTAGGTTTTTCCTCACTGAAACCTACCACTGAATTAATAGGAACAGTTGCTAATAAAGAAATAATAACTACAAATTTTGGCTGTAAGTAGGGAAAGCTACTGCAATAATTGTGCTGGTACAGAGGTTGTGTAACTGTTGTCTTGAAACAAATGGAGAAATGTTCTTTTAAACCTGCATCTGTGACAGCATCATTACTGATTGAGGAGGGCATATAGGAAGAGACGAACCATTCAAAAATATTTTTTAAAGTGTGATTGAAGTATCCATTGAACCATAAATTTGTTTTTCAGTTGTATATTCCTTGTGAATTTGGATTAAAGCAACAGAATAAGCAAGTGTAATTAACAAAATTATCTTAAGAATGGATTTTCCGACCATAAGGTTGGAATTAGAATTGAAATTTCAGTTCTTTAGTAAATAATTCTGCTACAGAGAAAATGTGGAAGACAGAAGTCAGAATCAGACTTCTTTTGCCGTTGAGATATCAGTGAGCGAATGGGTTGAAATACTTGTTCTCTTTTCTGGTAGTCCGAGATCAGGCCTTAAGACACAAGATAACAGCAAAGAGCTGTCATTGTCAGCTACTATATTCATCTTCTCCCAAATAGTTTCTTCTTGGACAGTGTCAGAAACAGAGCAGTGAAATAAATTAATTATTAATGTGCAGTTGTGCAGTAGAGCTGGTGATCCACCTTAATAAAAAATGAGAAGGGTTAGTTTTGACAGCATCAGTGTGAACTTTAATCCATACTGACTGATGCTGAGAAGGTGCAGGGGGTGTAGATAAACAAATTGGAAATGGGGTTACCTGCCTCTATAGGGACGGCAGAGACCTACATGAGGTCGTAGGAACCTCTATAGGCCACACACTTAAACTCAGAGACTTCTGATTTACACAAGAAGTTAAACCTGTAACTCCCTAGCAATTAGCTCCACTTACCAAAGGAGGGGAACTTTGTGAATTGGTTTGTTCTGCACTCTATTTATTGCTAGTGTTGCCATGAACTATTTCTTGAGAATGCTGATAATAATTAATTGCTTTGGGAAAGCCAACAAGAGATTTATTTTTATATGATGTAATCAGCAGCAGTTATGTTAGACATGTAAGCCTGGAAGGTGCTCAGTACCTCCTGCTCCTGGTGTATCTTCCTGTTGTGTCTTCTGCACCTTTTATTTTTGAACTTTTAATCTTACGCAAATAAGGCAAATATTTCAAAATTTGAGAAATATGAACAAACAAAACATCCCAGAGTTACAAGCATTATTGAACATATATGAAGTCTTTACTGGACTGTTTTTATTGTACTTTTATCCCATTTCATGTATGAACACAGGGAAGGCTGAAGGGAAAAAACAAAACAAACAAACAAAACTGCAATAAAGACCCCCCCCCCAACCACAACAACCCCCTCAAAAAAAACCAAAACCAACAAACCAGAAAAGGATACAGAACAGCCCCTTCCCCTCACCTGAAAACATAAAAACAAGTTTCTTTTGATAGTTAACTTGTGACAGTTTCTGTCCAAACTGAAGAATAATTTAATTTGTTAGTCTGTCTTTAGAGCTTCTTGCAAACTTCATTGCACTGAAGGTTGCAGTTCCACTTGTCTAACGAAGAAGTGTATGAGCTATAAATTGTCACCTAATGAAAGCTGTTTCTTGCTGCCAACAGTGATTAAATAGGAGAATGTGGGAAGTTTGCATCTGCAATAATGAACATGTCCAAGCTGTATCGACAGAAAAAGTTGATATACCACCATCAATAATCCGTTAGTATTTACCATGAGTGATTGGATGAGAAAATGTGTTTAGATAGTAGTTGTTTCTTTTTCAAAATACAGGACTTACAAGGAAATGTATTAAACATACACTTTAGACATACAGAAATCTATACAACATAACTGTTCAAAGGAGGTAAATGCATTTCCTGTTGTACATACAGAAAATAAAAGTAATAAAATAATTCTGATAAATTCTATTTTCAGTAGCCAGTTATGGTCTAAATTAAGTTTTGACAAGATGTGCAAATAACTGAATTCCATTGATATTTCTAAACATTATTTTTTTTTAATATGCTTTGTTTAGTAAGTCTGTAGAGTTTTACCACAGAAAAATAGTAGAAATAGGAAATTTTTAAATCAGGAATACAGCATCGTTAGAGATAATATAACACATGAAGTTGTTAGCTGCATGGGTTTCTAGACATAGAAACCACTTCATTTGGTCCTAATTACGTTCAAGAAAAATGAAAAATCCTAATGAAATTGTATTTCAGCTACATTTTCAGCTACATTTTGCGTAAGAATAAGAATATTTTAGTATAATATTCCAGTTATAAAATTATTTAAATTCAGCAATTTTCTTCATAGTGATGACATTCACCTACATTCAGTAGTTATTTTTATATGATGCATCAGCAAATTCATAACCACGTTAAAGCTCTAACACTAAGGGTTTTTCTGAGTTATGTGTTATATTCACACATTAATAGTAATCTTGCATAAAATGTTACAGTAATGCGCGCTGTTTAGCTGTTGCATCTATTTTAGGTAGCTGAAATATCATGCTTTTAAAAATATTTTTCTGCAGTATATCAAAAGTCACATAAAAGAGAAATAGCAAACCTGTCATCAAGATTTGACCTTGTTTTATTATTAGTTAGGCTAATGTATATTTTGATTGGCTAGAATTTTAGCTGGATTTGCCTGTTGTATGTAATTTCTGAAAACGAATATTTATCAGTGCTTAAAATGTGCTCCAGTAACTGTCAACACATCTGTTTTTCTTTCAGCACTGTCTCTGTCTCCTGAAACGGATAGTTTCCGAACCTGTAATATATATTGTAATTAAATAAATCTGATGCTGAAAAATTCCCTGGTCCATGTGATAATCACTGTGAAGTAGTAAGTGGGCTTGTGTGATTTTGATATCAAAGTACTTGTTGTGATTTCAAAATCAATTTCAGTGGCATTTCACTTAACTATGTTGCTAATAATTAAAGGGGATGGAATATAATAGTGTAGCCTATGGATTTATGTGTGTTTTCTCCTGAACCTTCTTTCTGTTTCTATTCATTGTTTTTTAAAAAATGACTGTCCTTCTCAACACCTTTGGTGGAGTGAATTCCTTAATTTAAAAATATTATTAAAAGCCAGAGATGGAAGACCACAGAATTTATTAATTTTAATGGTTTTTTATTATAAAAGTTACCAAATTTTTGTTTTCTTCTTCCCCTAAAGGAGAACAGAAGACAGAAGTTTCAAATTGTAAAACTCCCTGGGACAGGAAAATCACTTTCTATCTGCCCTTAGCAATTCAGTCTGTGAAGTCTTGTGCGTTTTATCGTAGAATCATAGAGTAGTTAGGGTTGGAAGGGACCTTAAGATCATACAGTTCCAACCCGCCTGTCATGAGCAGAGACACCTAACACTGATTTATGTCACCCTAGACGCCATCCAACTTGGCCTTGAGAACCTCCGGGGGTGGAGCATTCACAACTTCCCTGGGCAATCCATTCTGGTACCTCACCACCCTTACAGTAAAGAGCTTCCTCCTAATATCCAATCTAAACTTCCCCTGTGTAAGTTTTAACCCATTACCCCTTGTCCTGTCACTACAAGTGCCTAATGAAGAGTCCCTCCCCAGCATCCCTGTAGGCTCCCTTCAGATACTGGAAGGCTGCTAGGAGGTCTCCACGCAGCCTTCTCTTCTCCAGGCTGAACAGCCCCAACTTTCTCCGCCTGTCTTCATACGGGAGATGCTCCAGTCCCCTAATCATCCTTGTGTCTCTCCTCTGGACTTGTTCCAACAGTTCCGTGTCCTTTTTATGTTGAGAACACCAGAACTGCACACAATACACCAAGTGGAGTTTCACAAGAGCAGAGTAGAGGGAGGGGCAGGATCACCTCCTTCTGATGCAGCCCAGGATATGGTTGGTTTCTGGGCTGCGAGTGCACACTGAAGCTGGCTCATGTTTGGTTTCACTTAGGCCAACACCCTCAAGTCCTTCTGTGCAGGGCTGCTGTGAATCTCTTCTCTGCCCAACCTGTAGCTGTGCCCATCCATTATAGTTTGATTGTGATAAGGAACTAAAATACAGGGTCTCTTTCAGGTGATTATGCAATTTTAGCAGATTTTCTCTTGAAAATATCTTTAATCAAGTTACATGTATTGTGCAGCCAAATAAATTTTGCCTAATGTTGTCTTGGATAACCAAACATGCTGCTTCCCCTACTTTATATGGATACATACTAAAGAACGTGAACTACATTCAAAAGAATAATCTCTCCTTTAAGTTTTTAAAATTGCTTATAAAAAAATGTTCATTAAAAGGCATATTATAACTAGAAGACTTAACAGATTTTTGATTCTTTGGCTCACATTTCAAAATTATGTTGAAAAAGTAAACATAAAGAGTAAAAGAAGAATAGTATATGAATATAAATAAGTTGGATATAATTGGATTTATTCTTAAGTATTCCTTGCAGTCTTGAAATACTGTGGTTTTCTTATAACTTCAGTATGTCTGAAACTTACTATTTCAGTGTAAGGCAGAACACTTAAATGTATTTAGAGTGCTTTATAAAATACCTGAGAAGACAGTAAAAATGTAAGATATAGCATAGAATTTACTCTTCTCATGAGACAAAGAGATCACCCATAGTTTGGATTTTTTTTATATTTAGTGAACACTGAGTCCTGTTTGACTCAGTAAATTTGCTTGAGTTGCTCCATTTATCAGGTATCTGTGATGAGTTTTGGCAAAGGAACCTCTTCTGTGATGCTGATGTTGTAGTCATGCATATTTACCTCTCTGTGCTTAAGTCTGCTTTCATGGTTAATATGACATAAACCCAACATATAATTATATGATTCTATGATTTCTTTGCAGTATTCTAAGGACATACATTTAACAAAATTAGGAAAGCCTTGTTTGAATTAACTGTGAAGTTTCTCTGGATTTCTGCGTGTTTGGAAGCTGGAATAACAATGCCCATAAATAACAATGCTGCCAGTAATTAGGTCTGTCAGGAAAATTCGTCTCTCAGTAATTGTGACCTATGAATAAGTGAAATATGTTGTATCACCTGTGACTCTGAAATGTTCAACACGTAAAAGAAAAAAACTTTTTTCTATATAGTAACAATACTTAACGTTAGGTGTCTTGGTTTAAACCCAGCCACACAGCTCATTCACTCACTCCCCCCTTCTTGCCCTTCCCCTGCTCCTGGAGGGATGGGAAAGAGAATCGAAAGAATGCAACTCCCATGGGTTGAGATAAGAACAGTTTAGTAACTAAGGTATAACGCAAATCACTACTGCTACCACAAGTAATAATAATGATGCAGGAAATAACAAGGGAAGAAAATACAACACCTTACCACCCGCCGACCGACAACTTGCCCCCCCTGCCAGCCCAACTGAGCACTGACCGATACCTAGTCCAACCCTAGCAGTCCCCTAGCACTTCCGGGTAACTCTCAGTTACATCCTGGGCATGACGTGCTGTGGTATGGAATGCCTCTTTGGTCAGTTTGGGTCAGGTGTCCTGTCTCTGATTCCTCCCAGCTTCCCTTCCTCCCTGGCAGAGCACAAGGCTCAGAAAGCTCTTGGTCAGGCTAAACATTTGAGCGGTAACTGAAAACATCGGTGTTACCAGCTCTGTTCCCAGGCGGAAAGACAAAACCACAGCACTGCACCAGCTACTAAGAAGGAGAAAAATTACTGCTGCTGCTGAACCCAGGAGAGTTAGGCCACAGAGTTCTCTCTTACACTAGCCCCAAAAGGGGATCAAATAGTATATTCATCATTATATTAATATAATTACAGCAAAGTATAAGCTGAACAACAGGCCTTAATTCTTTATCACCATGAAAACTTTACAATCTGGATGAAATTCCAGGGTTGGAGTTCCAAAATGTGGCATATGGATCCCATCAAGAGGGAAAATCAAAACAATACACTTACTTCTCTTTTTTATGCTCCCCCACCCCCAACACTGATAAGCTGACTAGTAAGCAATAAAACAAAAATAACAGTTTTTCCACAAGCATGCAACAGCAAAAGTGCAAACACCATAGAAGCAGAATGACAAAATACTCAGCTTGGGGCTTCAGTTTTGGAGTCAGCTATCAGAAAATGGGAGAACAAAAAAGAAGATAATACATTTGATTGTAGCACTGATATTCAGGCTTCGTCACTGACATCTTTTGGTCTAACTCAGTGAAGACAGTGTCTAAAATGAACAGTAAAAAAGTCCTAACTTTTACTTACTGGGGAAAGAAATCTGGGTTCAGGACTTCCGTGTTCAATACCTGTTTCATTCTCCTACAGCTTTATAACTCCTCCCATACTCTTCCAGGGATACTGAAGTTTTGTATTAGTTTTATTTTTTATTAATTTTGTTTTTGAATCTGCTGTTTTTTTCTTATTCATACTGCAGAGTGTGACTAGCAATGCCACTTAACAAATGCTTAATGTAGGTATATGGCTTTCATTTCATTTTTATCTTCTCAAGAGTGCCTAGAGATTAGTTGTGACAACGCTGAATGTTTCTGTGCTTAACTTCCTTTCTTAGATGTGTGTCTTGGGACAGCTCCATAGGGCTAATAGAGGACAAATAAAGGACTTCTGTCAAGGTCTGATAGGATTTTAATGTCTATGTGACTCAGTTCAAAACCATATAACAATACACGTCTGAGTCCCAAATGCAGTATAGCTGCATTTGAGAAGTAATAGCCATGACTAATTCAATCAAGTTTAGAGCTGCACTGAGTCAGCTCGTTGCTTCTAGTTCAGAAGCCGCCATGGACACAACGAGCTTCAGTATAGCCGCACCATAGTATATGACTTGGGTCATATTGCGTAACATTGATTTAGCTTGTAGGATTCTATCAAAATGTATGTATTCAAGATTAGGAAGTAGTCTGAAACCATCTATATATGTTAGCAAAAATGCTAACAAGCAAATCTGGTTTTGAATGTGCAAAGGCCCCAGTCTTACTTTTACTCCCACAGAAAACTAGTCACACAGACTTCCCTGGTAGTAAAGAAAAACACAACATATTTATATTTTTCCTTAGACTTCTGCAGTTATGAAGTATCAGGTGTATCTTGTACTACATGAAAGTTTGAAGCTCAGAGTGAGATCATTAGCCAGTTGATGTTCTAGATCAAAAATTGTCATTTGCCCTTCTTTACTGTGCCTCTGAGATAGTGGCAAAACCAAAGTAACCAGCACAGCCAGTTTCTAAAATGGGGTTAATCTTTAGAATATTTTTGCATTACCTTTTCTCAGTTGCTCAACTGTTGTTCTATTTCTACTCCACTCTTTTCAAATAAAGCTCTATTTTTCCTGCTTTTGCAGTAAGTGGCAGAATTTTGCTCAAGATACTGTACCACTCTCAAAACAGGCACAGTTTGTAGAGAAAGCTTGTGACACTATCAATTTGGCTAGCTTTCTTAATTATGTATTTATAATCAATAATATTTTCTGAACAAAAGTTAATCTTTTATACATTTGTCCTTGCTGCATATTAGAACCACAAAACAGATAAAAATCATAAGTAAAAGAAAATAAAAGAATGGATTAAATAGTCACTTCATGCTATTACTTGGGCAGTGCTTTTAAAATATCTTCAAAATTTTAGATGCTATAGTTTGTCTTTGTTTTACTCTTTATCATGTTAACAGCATCAGTTAATAGGAGGAATTGTCTCCTTCAGTTCCTTCTTTTCAAGGCTAACCAAGGAAAATGCTTAAACAAACAGAAACTGTCTTTCAAACTAAAAAAAAAAAAAAAAAAATAAATTTATGGATTGTATCAGGTCAGACTATGCCCCAGACACCTGAGTTGTATATAAGATATATGGGCTGATTGTTGATGCAAATATAAAAATCATGGCGGGGGGGGAGTCATAGTTTGGAAAGGTCCTTAAGATCATCTTGTTCCAACCCCCCTCCTATAGGAAGGGACACTTCCCATTAGACCAGGTTGCTCAAGGCCCTGTCCAACCTCTGGCCTTGGACACTGCAGGGATAGAGAATTCACAACTTCTTTGGGCAGCCTGTACCAGTTCCTCACCCCTCTCACAGTAAAGAACTTCTTCCATATATCCAACCTAAATCTCCCCTGTTCAAGTTTGAACCCATTGCACCTTGTCCTATCACTACAGTCCCTCATGAAGAGTCCCTTGAAGATGTCCCCTTCAGGTACTGGAAGGCCCCCTTCAGAGAGTGGAAGGCTGCTATGAGGTCTCCACACAGCCTACTCTTCTCCAGGCTGAACAGCCCCAATTTTCTTAGCCTGTAATGTAACTGCATTTCACATGGAGCTGCAAACTCTGAAGCTGAAATCTGTCCTAAGTTCAGGCAGCATTGCAGGAAAAAATGGGTAAAAAAAGATATATGGGTATGTTTTCCCTCAGCTTCTCTCTGCTCTGCTGTAGAGGATTTGGTTTAATCTACTTTAAACTCTGTAATTAACCTAGTTTTTGTTTGCTGGTTTGGGTTGTGGGTTTTTTTGATGGAATTGAAGGCAGATGTCTGTTCCCAAGCCCCACTCCTGAAATGACCTATACAGAAATAGCAGCTTCTTGTGCTACTAATTCTCACATGTCCTAATAGGAGTGAATGGTTATTAAGAGGAAGAGTAGGATACCTGGCAACAGAAGGTGTAAAGAGTTGTCTCCTTTGCATCCTTCCTAAGAAGCCCAGCAAAACATGATGCTGAAGCAGAGGGCAGTAAAAAGCGGTCAGAATGTTTGTATAGCAGAAGAGACATGACTCAGAAGCTATACCAGTTGACATAAATTAGAGCATCTTTCAAGCTGCTGTAATGTGGCTGAGACAGTGTTGTGGTTTAAGTGAACCCAGGACAGACAGCCACATCATAGCTGGCTTGGCTGCATCCTGTTCAGCACTTTAAACAGAATGTGAGTGTCGCAAACAGTCATTTTGTAAGAGTGCCTTCGTAATCTTTGTAGCATAGATAGATTAGAAGAAGGTACCTATATAATTTCTATATTACTGGAAAACGTGATGGATATTAAATATGTCAGAGAGCAAATGTAAGAGTGACATATTTTATTAAAAAGAAAGAAAAGTTATTCAGAGGCAATTGTAGTGATATGAAAAATTTCAGACCATCTTCAGGGAAATTAGTCAAAATAGCTGTTAGCTGGATCCTGTTCATAAGTATTTCAAAGAAGATAATCATGAAGACAGGAAATTAATTTTTAGATGGAACAATTAAAGATCAATCGTAACAATCACAGAAAAGCATCCAAGGCTCTAGAGATATCATTCATTCCTCATTATTATTAATTAGAGATAATAAACTATTATGATATTTAATTAGTTGTAGAGCTACTTTGTATTTTCTATCCATAAAAAAGATACAGACGGGAAAGTATGAAATATTGTCATGTGCTATATGAAATGCTGTATTTGAAATCTAGCACTTTAGCTGTGAACAAGCTGCTATTAAGTTGTATTTTAGTCTGTGGTATGGGCATCCCTTTGCAGGAAGTAATATAGGTCTGGATAGATAGATAGATAGATAGATAGATAGATAGATAAATAGATAAAGTAACAATATTTCAGTAAAAGATGCACAGCAAAACTCCTCAAATGGAATATGATCAGCAAGACTTTAAAGGGACAAAACATGTTTTGTGGAAGGCAAAATTCAGACATGTGGCAAGGGGGCCTGTAGGGATGCTGGGGAGGGACTCTTCGTCAGGGACTGTAGTGACAGGACAAGGGGTAATGGGTTAAAACTTAAACAGGGGAAGTTTAGATTGGATATAAGGAGGAAATTCTTTCCTGTTAGGGTGGTGAGACACTGGAATGGTTTGCCCAGGGAGGTTGTGAGTGCTCCATCCCTGGCAGTGTTCAAGGCCAGGTTGGATGAAGCCTTGTGTTGGATGGTTTAGTGTGAGGTGTCCCTGCCTATGGCAGGGGGGTGGAACTAGATGATCTTGAGGTCCTTTCCAACCCTAACTATTCTATGATTCTGTGATTATAAGTACAGCCCTATGGCACCAATGACCCATATAGTCGTATGTAAGTGGAGATATTAAAATCATAATTTGGGCTTCTGAAGCCTGATCTTCAGTGAACTGCCAAAATTCAGCATGCATAGTCTGAAACTGAAAATTAAGTGCTTGAAGGGCTTTACAGTGAATTCCTGTACTTGAATAAATCTCAGCTAGAAGGGGTTTTAATCCACAAAAATACAGTCTTGCTCTTAAATACTTCAGAATGATGGCATCAGTAAATTGTTATTATTCACTTGCGAAGGATCAACTCTGCAAGGTTCTGAACAAAGTGCCACGTACACAACAAAGCTCTAAAACATGTGCTTATCCACATAACATCTTAGAGAGTAAAGCCTTAAGTGAACTTTTGGCTTATACTTTAAAAGATCACCACCCGTAGTGGCTGGTTTCTATTTTGGCAAATAGACGTAGCACATAAAATCTACTTGCTAAGAAACTTTCTTATGACATTCAACATTTTGATTTCCAGTCTAAGCAAGACTAAAAGGACAGAAGTGCATGGAAAAAAGGAAACCACTTTGAAGAGAGTATCTGTTTTCATTTCAGTTGTGGATCTGGTTAAATCGCTTTGAAAGGTGAAAAAGATGGGGAAAAAAGTCTTTTTTGAGTTGCCAAAGTGATTTTATTGAAATTGATTTTGTTCTCTTTGATGGTTGTCATTTCATTTGAACAGGCTCTGCTGCTATTAAGGACATAAAACCCATTTCTTTTTTATGATCTTTTTTTCATTGGTTATACGCATTAAATTAAGATTTGATTCAGAGAAATAGCGGCATTGACTAATGAGTCCCAAAAACAGCTCTTAGGATCATTAGAATGCACAAATTCAGATTTTCTCTGTGACCTTGAGTACTCCATTTTTCAGTTGATACAATAGGAATATGCAGGTGTATCTAGATATTCAGCAGCAGGAAATGGAAGAAGAGGGGTTGGGGTGAGACCTGCTCCTAGATCCTAGAAGAGGCTGAGTGCCTTCTTCACTTCTCTCTTCATTGGCAAGATCTGTTTCCAGCAATCTAGGTGCCTGAGACCAGTAGGAGAATCTGAAACAAGGAAGACTTACCCTTGGTGGAGAAGGATCAGATGAGGCAACATTTATATAAACTAGACATATACAAGTCACTGGGACCTGACAGGATGCTGGAGTCGAGTAGGGTAGAGGAGTAGAATAGAGTAGAGTGGAGTAGAGTAGAATAGAGTAGAACAGGACATAACAGACTATCTTAATTGGAAGCAACCTGCAACGATTATCTAGAACAGTGCCTGACCACTTCAGGGCTGACCAAAACTTAAAGCATATTATTAAGGATGTTACCCAAATTCCTCTTAAACACTGACAGGCATCAACCACTTCTCTAGGAAGCCTGTTCCAGTGTTTGACCACCCTCTTAGTAAAGAAATGCTCCATAATGTCCAGTCTAAACTGCCTCTGACTCAGCTTTGAACTATTCGTTATCACTGGATCACAGGGAGAAGAGATCAGCACTCTCTCTCCACTTCCCCTTCTCAGGCAGTTGCAGAGAGCAATGAGATTGCTCCTCATCCTCCTTTTCTCCAAACCAAGCAAACCCAGAATGCTCGGGTCGGTCTCACAGGACATGCTTTCCATTCCTTCCACCAAATGTGTTGCCCTTCACAGAATCACACAAAATAGTTAGGGTTGGAAAGGACCTTAAGATCATCTAGTTCCAACCCCACTGCCATGGGCAGGGACACCTCACACTAAACCATATTGCCTAAGTATCTGTTCAGCCCAGCCTTGCACACCACCAGGGATGAAGCATTCACAACTTCCTTGGGCAAACCATTCCGCTGCCTCACCACCCTTACAGTAAGGAACTTCGTTCGTATATCCAATCTAAACTCTCCCTGTTTAAGTTCTAACCCATTACAACTTGTCCTATCACTACAATCCCTAATGAAGAGTCCCTCCCCAGCATCCTTTTAAGACCCCTTCAGATACTGGAAGGCTGCTATGAGGTCTCCACTCAGCCTTCTCTTCTCCAGGCTGAACACCCCCAACTTTCTCAGCCTGTCTTCATACGGGAGGTGCTCCAGTCCGCTGATCATCCTCGTGGCCCTCCTCTGGACTTGCTCCAACAGTTCCATGTCCTTTTTATGTTGAGGACACCAGAACTGTACACAATACTCCAAGTGAGGTCTCACAAGAGCAGAGTAGAGGGGCAGGATCACATCCTTCGACCTGCTGGTCACACTCCTTTTGATGCAGCCCAGGATGAGATTGGCTTTTTGGGCTGTGAGCGCGCACTGAAGCCGGCTCATGCTTGGTTTCTCATCAGCCAACACCCCCAAGTCCTTCTGCACAGGGCTGCTCTGAATCTCTTCTCTGCCCAACCTGTAGCTGGCCTGGGATTGCTCTGACCCAGGTGTAGGACCCTGCACTTCGTGGTTAAACTTCATCAGGTTGGCATCAGCCCACCTCACAAGCGTGTCAAGGTCCCTCTGGATGGCATTCCTTCCCTCCAGCATATCACACAACTTGGTGTCATCGGTAGAGTCGCTGAGGGTGCACTCAATCCCACTGTCCATGTCACCGACAAAGACTTTGAACAAGACTGGTCCCAACACTGATCCCTGGGGGACACCACTCGTTACTGGTCTCCAGCTGGGCGTTGAGCCATTGACCACAACTCTTTGTGTGTGGC
Organism: Lathamus discolor; assembly: GCF_037157495.1. NCBI lineage: Eukaryota > Metazoa > Chordata > Aves > Psittaciformes > Psittacidae > Lathamus > Lathamus discolor. The sequence continues at coordinate 79,262,412 of NC_088909.1, forward strand.
CATCCAGCCAGTTCTTTATCCACTGAGTGGTCCATCCATCAAATTGATATCTCTCCAATTTAAGAGACAAGGATGTCATGCGGGACAGTGTTGAATACTTTGCACAGGCCCAGGTAGATGACACGAAGTGCTCTACCCCTGTCCATCAGTTCCATAGCCCCATCATAGAAGGCCACCAAATTGGTCAGGCAGGATTTCCCCTTAGTGAAGCCATGCCAGCTGTCACCGAGCACCTTGTTGGTTTTCATGTGCCTTAGCATGCCTTCCAGAAGAATCTGCTCCAAGATTTTGCCAGGCACATAGGTGCGACTGACTGGTCTGTAGTTCCCTGGATCATGCATTTTCCCCTTCTTGAAAATGGGGGTTATATTTCCCTTTTTCCAGTAGTCAGGAACTTCACCTGACTGCCATGATTTTTCAAATATGATGGCCAGTGGCTTAGCAACTTCATTCACCAGCTTATTCAGGACCCGTGTATGGATTTCGTCAGGTCCCATGGACTTGTGCACGTTCAGGTTCTTAAGATGGTCTCGAACCAGATCCTCTCCTACAGTGGGCCCAAGGTCTTCATTCTCACAGTCCCTGCATCTGCCTTCCAAGTCTTGGGTGGTGTGGTCAGAGCATTTGCCAGTGAAGACTGAGGCAAAGAAGTCATTAAGAACCTCAGCCTTCTCCAGATCAGGGAAGCCAGTTCTCGAGGTATCTTCCAGAGGGGGCCCAAGTTGTCCTTATTCTGTCTTTTATTTGCAATGTAATTATAGAATCTTTTCCTGTTATCTTTCACATCCCTAGCTAAGTTGAATTCGAACTGGGCCTTAGCTTTCCTAACCTGGTCCCTAGCTTCCCAGACAACATGCCTGTATTCTTCCCAGGCCGCCTATCCTTGTTTCCACCTTTTATAAGCCTCTTTTTTTCCTTTGAAGTTTCCCCAGCAGCTCCTTATCCATCCAAGGAGGTCTCCTGGCCCTCCTGCTGCACTTCCTTCTAGTCGGGACTCAACACTGCTGAGATTGTAGCAGGTGATCCTTGAATATCAACCAGCAGTCTGGGGCCCCCCTTCCCTCTAGGGCTATATCCCATGGCACCTTACTAAGCAGGTTCCTGAAGAAGCCAGGGTCTGCTCGCCTGAAGTCCACACCAGTGAGCTTGCTGCACACTCTTCTCACTCTCCTGAGGATCTTGAACTTGGCCATGTCATGATCGCTACCGCCCAAGGGTGGCCTGGAGCGTCACATTTCCAACCAGCCCCTCCCTGTTGGTGAACACGAGGTCAAGCATGGCACCTCTCCTTGTCGGCTCCTCTATTACTTGCAGAAGTAAACTGTCTTCCACACAATCGAGGAGCCTCCTGGATTGCTTTTGCCAGGCCTTCTCTGGGTGCATGCAAGGACCTTCACATCCTTCTGAAATTATCAGGCCTTGAACTTCACACAGTACTCAGGCCACAGCAACACTGAATACAGGGGTGCTACTGAATTCTGAATCCTTTGCTTTCAGGTACACTGAATCCTTTACCCTCCTTTGACCTTATGGTTATTCTGTTTTTGATGCACCCCGGGGTGTGGTTTGCCTTCTTCTCTGCCAGGGGACACTACTGATTCCTTTTTAGCCTCCTGTCAGCCACGTTCCTGAGACCCCTTTTTGCAGGGATGCTTTCCAGCCACCCCTCTCCCAGTTTAGGCTTGCACCCAGCGGTACTAAGTCCTAAGCGCAGAATTCAGCATATTGACTTGTTAAATTTCATCCCATTAACAGTAGCTCAGTGCTCCAGTCTATCTCTATCCCTCTGCAAGGTCCTTCAAGAGAGTTAACAGTACCTCCCAGTTTGATATCATCATTAAACTTGCTTATGGTGCATTCAACTCCCGATCCATATTGTCGATAGATATGTAGAACAGGGCTGGCCCTAGAATTGAACCCTGAGGAATACTGCTGGTTATCTGTAGCCAGCCAGATGTAGCCCTATTCACTAAAACTCTTTGAGTGATGCCCTTCAGCCAGTTCTTCACCCAGCACATCATGTACCCACTAATCCTGCAGTTGGACAAGTTGTCCAGAAGGATGTCATGGGGGACAGAAAACCTCACTAAAACCCCCAAAAACTACCGGCACAGCCCTCCCTTATCCACTAGATGTGGGTGACTTTATCATAGAAGGATATCAGATGATTATCTAGATCATAGAATCATAGAATAGTTAGGGTTGGAAAGGACCTCAAGATCATCTAGTTCCAACCCCCCCCTGCCATGGGCAGGGACACCTCACACTAAACCATCCCACACAAGGCTTCATCCAACCTGGCCTTGAACACCCCCAGGGATGGAGCGCTCACAACCTCCCTGGGCAACCGATTACAGTGTGACAATCACACATCAGCCCACCTCACAAGCATGTCAAGGTCCCTCTGGATGGCATTCCTTCCCTCCAGCATATCACACAGCTTGGTGTCATCGGCAAACTTGCTGAGGGCGCACTCAATCCCACTGTCCATGTCAGCGACGAAGATGTTAAACAAGACCAGTGCCAACACCGATCCCTGAGGGACACCACTCGTTACCGGTCTCCAGTTGGACATCGAGCCATTGACCACAACTCTTTTTGTGTGGCCATGCAGCCAGTTCTTTATCCACTGAGTGGTCCATCCATCAAATTGATATCTCTCCAATTTAGAGACAAGGATGTTGTGTGGGACAGTGTCAGACGCTTTGCACAAGTCCAGGTAGATGACATCAACTGCTTTACCCTTATCCATCAATTCTGTAGCCCCATCATAGAAGGCCACTAAATTGGTCAGGCAGGATTTCCCCTTAGTGAAGCCATGCTGGCTGTCACCAAGCACCTTGTTGTTTTTCATGTGCCTTAGCATGCCATCCAGGAGAATGTGCTCCAAGATTTTGCCAGGCACATAGGTGAGACTGACTGGTCTGTAATTCCCCGGGTCTTCCATTTTCCCCTTCTTGAAAATGGGGGTTATATTTCCCTTTTTTCAGTCGTCGGGAACTTCACCTGCCTGCCATGATTTTTCAAATACGATGGCCAGTGGCTTAGCAACTTCATTCTCCAGCTCCTTCAGGATTCGCGGATGGATTCCATCAGGTCCCATGGACTTGTGTGTGTTCAGATTTTTAAGATGGTCTCGAACCAGATCCTTTCCTACCGTGGGCCCAAGGTCTTCATTCTCACAGTCCCTGCGTCTACCTTCTAAGAACTGGGTGGTGCAGTCAGAGCCTTTGCCAGTGAAGACTGAGGCAAAGAAGTCATTCAGAACCTCAGCCTTCTCCAAATCCTGTGTAGCCAGTTCTCCCGAAAACTTCCTCAGGGGGCCTATTTTGTCCCTAGTCTTTTTTTTGTTTGCTACATACCTGTAGAATCCCTTCCTGTTATCTTAACATCCCTGGCTAGGTTTAATTCTAACTGGGCCTTAGCCTTCCTAACCTGGTCCCTAGCTTCCCGGACAACATCCCTGTACTCTACCCAGGCTGCCTGTCCTTGCTTCCATTTCTTATAAGCCTCATTTTTTCCTTTGAATTTTCCTCAGCAGCTCCTTATCCATCCAAGGAGGTCTCCTGGCCCTTCTGCCACACTTCCTTCTAGTTGGGATGCAGCACTCCTGAGCTTGTAGCAGGTGATCCTTGAATATCAGCCAAGAGTCTTGGGCCCCCCTGCCCTCCAGGGCTATATCCCATGGAACCTTACTAAGCAGGCTCCTGAAGAGGCCAAAGTCTGCTCTTTTGAAGTCCAGGGCAGTGAGCTTGCTGCATGCTCTTCTCACTCTCCTGGGGATCTCAAATTTGACCATCTCATGATCACTACATCCAAGGCTGCCCCGAAGTACCACATTCTCAACAAGCCCTTCCCTGTTGGTGAGCACAAGGTCAAGCATGGCACCTCTCCTTGTCGGCTCCTCTGTTACTTGCAGAAGGAAGTTGTCTTCCACATAATCGAGGAACCTCCTGGATTGCTTGTTCTGTGCAGTGCCATCGTTCCAACAGATGTCAGGGTGGTTGAAATTCCCCCATGAGAACAAGGGCCTGCGAGCGTGAGGCTTTTCCTATCTATCTGTTGAGTGCTTCATCCACAGGTTCTCCTTGATCAGGCGGCCTGTAACAGATCCCCACAGTAATGTCTGCCACGGCTGTTTTCCCTTTAACCCTGACCCACAAACTCTCTGTAAACTGCTCACCTGCCCCCAGACAGAGTTCCATACTCTCCAGCCTATCCCTAACATAAAGGGCAACTCCCCCTCCCCGCCTGCCAGGCCTGTCTTTTCTAAAGAGCCTGTAACCTTCCATTCCAACACTCCAGTCATAGGAGCCATCCCACCATGTTTCTGTGATGCCTGTTATATCATACCCCCGTAGATGTGCACACATCTCTAATTCCTCTTGTTTGTTCCCCATGCTATGGGCGTTTGTATAGAGGCATCTGAGACGAGCTCCAATTGAAGCCGGCTCGTTGGCTGGAGCAGCTGGAATATATCTACATTGCTCCGAGCATTTATTATAGGTGTTGGCAACTGACTGGGTGTGTTGGGATGGAATGATGCCCCCCTCCCCCAACACATTTAGTTTAAAGCCTCCTTGACAAGTCTGGCAAGCCTCCTACCAAAACTGTTCTTCCCCTTCTTTACCAGAGCAGCTCCACCAGCCCCCAGTAGATCTGGCCTACTAACTTCAGTCCTGTGTTCAAGACACACAAACCCCTGACTATGACACCACCCTTTTAACCATTTATTAACCTGGCCAATCCTCCTAGCTTTTTCTTGGTCCTCCCCTGTGTCCTGGAGAATTGACGAAAAGACTGTCTGAGCACCGGAGCCCCTAACCACCTCTCCCAGGGCTCTGTAGTCTTTCTTTATGGTCCCCAGTCTACTACTACCTATATCCCTAGCACCCACATGGATCACCAGGAGTGGGTAATAGTCCATGAAACTTACTATCACTAACTAACTAGATCAGTGAATCTGTGCTGACTGTGCCTGATGATTGCATTATTCTTTAAATGGCTTTCAGTAGTACCCAGTATAATCTTGTCCATAGTTTTCCCAGGAACTGAGGTTAGACTAACAGGTCTGTAGTACCCTGAGTCTTCCCTCATGCTCTTTCTGTAGCTTGGAGTAATATTAGGTAGCTTCTGACTACCTTGGAAGTCCCCAGACTTCCAAGACCTCTGGTAGGTGATTAAGAGAGGTTCTGCCATAGCATCTACTAGCTTCTTCAGTACTTTGATATGAATCCAATCAGACTCCATGGACTTGTGAATATCTCTGTCTTGACAAGCAGACAGTGAGTTAGATTGAAAACTGGCTGAGTGGCAGGGCCCAGAGTGTTGTGATCAGTAGCACAAAGTCCAATAGGAGGACAGTCACTACTGTTCTACCTGGGGGTCAGTAGTGGGCCCAGTATTGTTTAGAATCTTCATTACTGACCAGGACAGTAGGACAGAATGCATCCTCAGCAAGTTTGCAGTTCATACCAAACTGAGAGAAGAGGCTGATACACAGTATATGTATATTGCCATTTATAGTGATCTTGATGAACTAGAGAAGTAGGCTGACAACAACCTAGTGATGTTGAAGAAAGGAAAGTTCCAAGTCCTTTGCGTGCAGGTGAATAGCCCCATGGCCCAGCACAGGCTGTAAGATGCTGATCTGGAAAGCAACATTGCAGAAAAGGCCTTGGGGATCCTGGTGGACACCACCTTAACCATGAACCAGCAATGTGCCCTTGTGGCAAAGGTGGCCAACAGCTTTCTCAGCTGCATTAGCAAAGCATCACTGGGAAGGTTGGAGCTGGTGATCCCTCTCCTTTTCTCAGTGCTGAGCCCCGTGCTAAGCCCCCGTAGTAGAGATATGGATATTCAGTGTACCTGAATGCAAAGGATTTAGAATTCAGTGGCACCCCTGTATTCAGTGTTGCTGTGGCCTGAGTACTGTGTGAAGTTCCAGACCCTGTAATTTCAGAAGGATGTGAAGGTCCTTGCATGCACCCAGAGAAGGCCTGGCAAAGCAATGGATATCCTGAAGCGATTACAGTGAAGGGCCACAAAGATAATCCCAAGTGCTGAAGCACCTGACAAATGGTAGTGTTTGAGAGACCTAGGAGTATTCATCATGGAGAACGGAAGGTTCAGAGGCATCCTAGATAAGTGTTTGAATACCTGATGGGGTGCAGTAAAGAAGATGGAGCCTGACACTAGCCAGTGATAAGGCTAGGGCTAGAGGCAATGGGCACAAAGTAAAACACATGAAATTCTGTTTAAATATGAGAAAAAAAAAAGTATTTTCATAGTAATCAAAGGTAAACAAAGGCTGGAATAAGTTGCCCAGAGAGGCTGAGGAATACTTGTCATTGGAGTTATCCAAACAGTCTTCTGTTTCTCAACCACTCTACAGGGGTGGGACTGGGTGATCTTCTGAGATGCGGGCTAATGATAGCCTTTCTGTGTTTGGGTGACACATCTTTCAGGAAAGGTGAAATGCATATTGGATTGTGAGGCAAATACAAGACTTACCTCATAAATTCCTAAACCTAGGATTGCTTTTTGTATTGAGTGAACACAGTACAGCAGAGGTTTGCTGACATATATATTGTACGTATTAACTATTTAATGATTATACAGAATTCTGAAGATGTAAGTGATAAATATGTACTCCCTGTTTCTGAATCTGAGTTTGTTTTACTCGTTATAATGCTTTGGCTGGTAAAAGACTTGAAAGATTGCACGCATACCACTGTTATGGCCTTCTCACATATTGTATTATGAAAGCTTTATAAAATAGATAATGCACTGTATTCTACCTTGTCTCGTAATTTGAGTGAAAAACAACGCTATTACTTAATCATCTCTCATTTTCTCCTTTAGAAGATGTCATTAATGAATGTCTTAAGCTCCATGAATAAATAAAATTACATATTCAGAGTGTAAATGTTTTAAAACTCTAAAAAATGTATCTAGAAAAATTTAATTGAGTCCTGAAGATATGTGGAAAATGAAAATGGCTCCTGGCAATTAGTAGTAGCTTTGAATATTCAAATAGCAAAGAGTGAAAAGTGCTGCTGTGATTAGGATTAAATGAATATAAGTTGCATTTATAGCTGTAATTCTTAGCTTTTTGTGGTACTTCTTTTAGGAGCATGGTGTTGTGTTCTTATTATATTTTTCTAATGAACAAGTGATACCATGCCTGTTAATTCAAATAATACATTATTTTAACATTAAGGTAGACAGCAACTATGCAAGAATGGTATCTCAAAAATCTAGTTTAAAAAATGCATGCTTTATTCTATTAGTGTTCTTTTACTGAGCTTTTGCTTAAGGTTTGTTACTGAACACAGAAGTAGCTGCAGCCGTATGAGCTAATACAGGTCTTTTAAAAGCATATGGATTGTTTTCTTGAATGCATTAACAGTGACAGCACTACATAGAAGGTACAACTAGAAATTTATACTTTTTCAACACTGTAAACTAAGTTACTAAAATAATACAAATTACATTCAGCCAGGACAATATAGCATCCCAGGGCTTTTAATAATCAAATAAAAACCTGAAACATTCAGTATAGAATAGGGTAAATTCCTGTTCAAGGTTATTAAAAAAACAGCAGTCATTACTAGTATTCTAAAAGAAAATGCTAGTAGATTTTTATTTTTTTTAATTATTTCAGTGATATTTGTACTTTAGCAGTGGGGTTTGGTGCATTTGCTATTATATTTGAGCAAATGAGAAGTGCTATGCTGGACCTTGTTTTCAGCAACATGGAAGAGCTGGTGGGGAATGTGAAGCTCAAGGGCAGCCTTGGCCGCAGTGACGATGAAACAGTGGAGTTCAAGATCCTTAGTGTGGTGAGGAGGACACTTAGCAAGCTCACTGCTGTGGACTTCAGGAGAGCAGAATTTCTCCTCTTCAGGGATCTGCTTGGTAGAGCACCATGAGATAAAGCCCTAGAGGGAAGAGGAGGCCAAAAATGCTCATTGGTACTCAAGGAGAACCTCCTCCAAACTCAGGAGAGACACATCCCAAAAAAGAGTAAGTGGGGCAAAAGTGCCAAGAGGTCTGCATGGATGAACAAGCTGCTCTGGGACAAACTCCAGCACAAAAAAGGAAGCCTACAGTGGGTGGAAGCAAGGACAGGGAGCCTGCAACAAATACAGAGAAATTATCGGAGAAGTCAGGGCTAAGGTTAGGAAAGCTAAAGCCTTGAAAGAACTAAATCTGGGCAGGGATGTCAAGGACTACAAGAAAAACTGCTATAGGTACGTTGGTGACAAAAGGAAGGCTAGGGAAAAGGTCAACTGTCCAGGCTGAGGAAGGCCAAGATGGGGACTGTGAGAAAGAAGAACTGCCTGCTGTAGGAGATCAGGATCAACGCAGTTTGAGAAAACTGAAGTTGCAGAAGTCTGTGAGATTTGATGAGATCAATCTACAAGTCCTGAAAGAACTGGCAGATGAAGTGGCCAAGCCACTATCCATCATATTTGAGAAGATGTAGCAGTCTGGTGAAGTTCCCACTGACTGGAAAAGGGGAAACAACCCTTCTAGCAGTTTAAAAAAGGGAAAAAAGGAAGACCTGGGGGACTACAGACCAGTCAGTCTCACCTTGGTGCCCAGCAAGATCATGAAGCAAATCCACATGGAAACTGTGCTAAAGCACATGGGAAATAAGGAGGTGATTGCTGACAGCCAACATCGCTTCACTAAAGGCAAATGTGACTGACAAATTTGGTGGCTTTCTATGTTGGGACCGTGGCTTTGGTGAATAAGTAAAGTGCAACTGAAGTCATCTATTTGGACTTGTGCAAGACATTTCACAGTGCCTCACACGACTCTAAATTGGAGAGGCATGGATTTGACAGATGGACCGCTCAGTTGATAAGGAATTGGCTGGATGGTTGTACTCAAAGGCTTGCAGTAAACAGCTTGATGTCCAAGTGAAGACCAGTGGTAAGTGGTGTTCATTAGGGGTCAGTACTGGGACCAGTGCCATTCAACACCTTTATCAGTGACATGGACAGTGGGATTGAGTGCACACTCAGCAAGTCTGTTGATGACACCAAGCTGTGTGGTGCTGAAGGGAAGAGATGTCACCCAGAGGGACCTTGACAGGCTGAAGAGGTTGGCATATGCAAACTTCATGCCAAGTGCAAGGTCCTGCACCTGGGTTGGGGAAATCCCAAGCATAACTACAGGCTGGGGGGAGACTGGATTGAGAGCAGCCCTCAGGAGAAGGACTTGGTTGGTAAGAAGCTCATCACTGGAATAGGCTACCCGGTGAAGCTGTGAATGCTCCATCCCTGGCAGTGTTCAAGGCCAGGCTGGACAAGGCCTTGAGTAACCTGGTCTACTGGGAGGTGTCCCTGCACATGGCAGGGGGGTTGGAACTGGATGATCTTAAGGTCGTTTCCATCACAAATCTTACTATGATTCTATAATTCTGTGAGCCAGAATTGTGTGCTTACAGCCCAGAAAGCTAGCTGTACCCTGAGCTGCATCAAAAGAAGTGTGACCTGCAGGTCAAGGGAGGTCCCCATCTACTCTGGTGTCATGAGACCCCACCCGGGGTACTACTTTCATTTCTGGGGCCCCCAACATAGGAAGGGTGTGGACCTACTCGTGTGAGTCCAGAGAAGGGCCATAAAGATAATCAGATGGTTAGAACACCTCTGCTGTGAAGAGACACTAGCAGAGTTGTCATTGTTCATCTCAGAAGAGAAGGCTCTAGGGAGACCTTATCACAGCCTTCTGGTACTTAAAGGGGGCCTGCAGAGAAGGTGAGAAGGGATTCTTTACCAGGGAGTGTAGTGACAGGGTGAGGGTTGCAAACTGAAAGAGGCTAGATTTGGATTAAATATTCGGAATAAATTTGTTACTGTGAGGATGGTGAGATATTGGAACAGGTTGCCCAGAGCAGCTGCGGATGCCTCATCTCTGAAAACACTCCAGGCCAGGTCTGATGGGGCTTTGAGCAACCTGCTTTGGTGGAAGGTGTCCCTGCCCATGGTGGGGAGCTTGGAACTGAAAGATCTTTAATGTTCCTTCCAACCCTAAGCATTCTGTGATTCTATGATACTATGATATTTGTATAAATAAGTCTGTTATTTCTAAAAATATTATTACACAATGACATATCTGTTCCATTGAAAGACTTAATCATAGTTTTCATATCAAGTTGCTATGCTAAAAACATCAGTTTTGCAATTCAGAAAAGCCAAGCTGAAATGTCTTTTTCTGTGACACAGTATTATACACACTTAAAATGTTCAGTGTTCAATTCATGTTCTTTTTTTTGAATGGAGTAATCATTTGAGGCATCTCATGATACAGTGAACTGTCAAGAATATTTACAAAAATGCATCTCCGCTTCAATCAATACTAGATGTTTTCTTCTTTTTTTTGCTTTAAAAATATATGATTAAGAGATGAGGGGCTCATTTTAGTTTATTTATACGCATTGGATGAATTGTTTATTTATTTTGAACAGAAAAATACTCTTAATTTCTAAAGAAAAAGATTGAAAGCAATAATGAGTGTTATAAAAAACTCATAGAAGTAGAAGAGATAAATGTATAAAAAATATTTCTGGCAAATTAACTATATTTCAGGCAACCTTGATCATAACTCATCACACCCCAGCCAGATTCTAGAAGTAATGCAGTTGTCATTCTTCATAATCTAGTATACTGTATTTACTGTTACGTGTTAGTATTATCTGTTCCTTTTCTGTTTGTTTCTTTGTGTGTCTCTCTCTCCATGTGCCTCTGTCTCTGTCTCTCTGTCTCTCCCTCCCCCTTCACCCTCTCATATATAAGTAACTATGGATTTGAGAATTTCAACTGGCAAGAAGCCTGAGTGAAATTCAGAAACTGAGGGTTTGTCCACATTGTACTGTTAGCACTGGGCTCCAAGAAGCTTTGCATTATTGGAGAAATATATTTACTTTCTTCCATAGCAGCACTGTGGGATTTGAAAGCCAGCTTTTACTTATGACTTTCTAATGATTTAAATTAAAATACGCTCTAAAAAAGGATGAGAATTTCAAAAAAATGAATTGTAATTTTTATTGATGTCATCTTAAAATCTTGGTCCAAAGAATATGACAGCAATGCAAATAAGGGAAAACAGAAGGGACTTTGGTCTTTTTCGTACAATCACAGAATCGCAGAACAGCTGAGGTTGGAAGGGACCTCTGGGGTCTTCTGGTCCAACTCCCTTGCACAAAGCAGGGTGACCTGGAGTCAATTGGCCAGTACCATCACCGGGTGGCTTTTGAATCTCTCCAAGACAGAGACTGCTAAATATTTCTGGGCAACCTGTGCTAGTGCTTGGTCACCCATCACACTTACAAAGTGTTTTCTGATGTTCTCAGGGCTGTTCCAGCCTGTGCTTATTGCCCCTTGTCCTGTCATTGGGTACCACTGAAAACAGTCTGGTTCTGTTTTCTTTGAATCTTTTCTTCATTGGTCAGATCATTGATAAGATCACCCTCTGAGCCTTCTCTTCTCCAGCCTAAGCAGTCCCAGCTCACTCAGACCTTCCTCATAGGAGAGATGCTCCAGTCCCTTCATCATCTTAGTGGCCCTTTGCTCTACTTGCTTCAGTGGCTTAATATCTTTCTTGTATGGGAAGCCCAGAACTGGACACAGTACTCCAGGTGTGGCATCATGTTGTGGTTTAAGCCCAGCCAGCAACAAGAAAGCATGCAGCTGCTCACTCACTCCTCCTCCCTTCCTTCCCCCGCTCTCAGGGGTTTGGGGAGGAAAATCAAAAGAATGTAACTCCCATGGGTTGAGATAAGAACAGTCCAGTAACTAAGGTACAACACAAACCACTGCTGCTACCACCAATGATAATAATGATAAGGGAAATAACAAGGGAAGAGAATACAACTGCTCACCATCCACTGACTGATACCCAGCCCAACCCCAGCAGTGATCTTGCCCTTCTGAGTAACTGCCCCCAGTTTATATACTGGTGTCCTGGGTTCAGCAGCAGCAGTCATTTTTCTCCTTCTTAGGAGCTAGTACAGTGCTGTGTTTTGATCTTTTGGCCTGGGAATAGTGCTGATAACACCGATGTTTTCAGTTGCTGCTCGAATGTTTGGTCTGGCCAAGGACTTTCTGAGTCTCATGCTCTGCCAGGGAGGAGGGGAGGCCGGGAGGAAGCAGAGACAGGACACCTGACCCAAACTGACCAAAGAGGTATTCCATACCACAGCACGTCATGCCCAGGGAGATTACTGGGAGTTACCCGGAAGGACACACTCTCTCTTCGGGGGAGTCGAACTCGTTCGGCGGTGGTATCGTATTCTCTTGTTATTTTCTCTTATCAATATTATCATTGGTGGTAGCAGCAGTGATTTGTGTTATACCTTAGTTACTGGGCTGTTCTTATCTCAACCCGTGGGAGTTACATTCTCCTGATTCTCCTCCCCATCCCTCCGGAAATGGGGAGGGTCGGGGGGGGGGGGGGGGGGGAGTGGACAAGCTGTGTGGATTGGTTTAAACCACGACAACTGGGCATGACGTGCTGTGGTATGGAATACCTCTTTGGTCAGTTTGGGTCAGGTGTCCTGTGTCTGCTTCCTCCCGGCTTCCCCTCCTCCCTGGGAGATCATGAGACTCACAAAGTCCTTGGTCAGAGTAAACATTACTGAGCAGCAACTGAAAACATCGGTGTTAGCAGCGCTGTTCCCGGGTTGAAAGTCAAAACCACAGCCCTGCACCAGCTACTAAGACTGAGAAAAATGCTGCTGCTGAAGCCAGGACACCTCACCAGTGCTGAGCAGAGAGGAAGGACCCTGTCCCTGGAATTGCTGATGATACTTTGCTTCTACTGCATCTGAGGATCCCATCTGCCTTCTGCTGCAAGGGCACATCACTGGCTCCTGTTCAGCTTAGTCTCCTCCAGGATTTCCAGTGAAGTTGCTTTTCAGCTGTGTGAACCTGAGAAAACACTGGCTTCTGGGCTTGTTGCTTCCCAGTAAAAGATTTTGTATGTCTCCTTGTTGAACTTAATGAGATTTGTTAATTTTTTGTTTATGGGAAACAGGTAATTTTGAGACAATACAATAGCTCTTTCTATATAGGAAGTATTTTAATGAGACTTTGTTTATTATAAGATGTTGATTCTTTGAAAAACAGAAAAAAACACCTCGAGTCTTTTCTGCTTTAAGTTTGCATGTTCCAGATTCCCATGAAATTACCTGTTTTTCATTGTAAGTTTTCTAATGACTTGAACCACTGTTTGGTAAACTCCATTAGGGATGGTACAGGACTTTGTGGCAAATTAACCCTCCCCCTTCTGGGATACTTTAGCAAGGGTGCAGGCACGAGGCTCAGGGAAGTGATCCTGTCATCTGTTCAGTGTGTGTGAGAGACTGTCTAAAGTGCTGTGTTCAGTTCTGGTCTCCTGAGCACAAGGGATATGGACGTACTTGAGTGAGTTCTGTCAAGTGCTACAGACATGGTGAGGGGCTGAAGCATATGGTGTACAAACAAAGGCTGTGGGATCTTTATTCCTGAGGGAGATAAGATTTTAGGATGATCTTATTGTGGTCTTCACAATAGGAAAGTGTAGAGAAGACAGAGCCAGCGTCTTACAGGTGTACAGCAAAAGGCTGAGGGAATTGGTCAGAAGGTGCAACCAAGAAAGTTCTGATGATGTATAGGGGGAAAAACTTGAGCTGTGTAGTGGACAAACAGAGGGACAGGTACTCAGAGAGGTTATGAAATCTACATTGTTGTTGGAGATGCAAGAATCTACTGACTGACCTGACAGAGCCTGAGCCACCTGGTCTCATTTACCCTGCTGCAAAGAGGAAGTCAGACTAGACGGCCGCCAGAGGTCTCCTATCCTTAACTATGCTGTAATTCTAACAATTTAACATTTAAAGACTAAAGAAAACAATTGTGTATCACTGTCCAGGTTTCATTTTCCAATACAAATCTGTAAGTTTTAGAAAGCTACTTTTTTCTTGTTGCAGATTAAAAATGAGATTTGGACTATACCAACACTCTTACATAATATCTGTTAGAGACTCAGATATACATTATTTTTATTTTTCCTGATTTCAAATCCACCATAATTTAGCTGTGTTAACTAAAATGTCTATCAAGCAAAGTAAAAATGAGCCAGTCAGACCACTGATTTTCAAGAAGAAAAAGTAGATTACTATCTTAGTTGCATATGTCATAATTAAAATGGTAAAAAGCTAAGAGATACGAAATGACTGGTCTTAATTAGACTGATGAATATTGGTGTGGAGATCCCAGAATAATCAAGTTAAGTGCAATTTAAATTAAATTACCGAATTGGAAACAAAGGCGATACATGTTATTCTGTCAGTGCTTTCAAAATCTCTGAACTTTCTCAAAAAATTATAATAATATTTAACAATCAGGGGCATGGCTAATTCAAATAGTGTTTGCTTTTTGTGTTTTTTTTTTTTTTTGTTTGTATGGTTGTTGTTGTGTTGGGATTTTTTTAATCTTATACATTACCCTCTATGATTTATACATTTACCCTGTGATTTTATATATTACCCTCTGTGATAATAGCTCGAAACACAGTAAATGTTAATGGCTCGTATAGCCCTCTTATGCTTATTTGGTTTAGGTACTGTGTATGAAGTGTCACTTCATATCCACTGGAACCCAGGAAGAAAATAACACTCTGGCATTCAGTTATTTACAAAATAAAGAGCAATAATACCTTATTTTTATTATACCTCTCAGATAATCATTATTATAAAAAGTAGGAATATTTGATTGATAAAATTTCAGCCTTTTGGTGGCACAACATGTCAGCCATATTTGGCATAATTTGATATACATACTGTTTGATTTCGAATCAGACAAAATACTCATGATATTTTGTCATGCACAGCTTTTCAAAAATAGTTTTTGTGCCTCAGAGAATACTGAAACAACTAAAGATGCTGATCTTACTGAAACGCTTCTAATGATCTGCATTTGTTATGAATAATTTAAATGATCCAGTTAATATGAAATTAATTAGTCAAACTTTTTAAAAATGTTTTGTCAATCCTCTGAGAATGTTGATTTTTCCAGACTATGCTATCTTATTCTCAGTCTAAAGCTCTCTTACCTTATTTCTTACATATATGCAGGAATGGTAGGAAATACCATTTAATTTTACCTTTTAACTTTTTAATTCTGTTTCAGTATCATAATATTGCTTTTCATATCACATTCATAATTTCAGTTATGTATTTGGAAAAAGTGAATAAACCCCTCTTTGTTAGCTACTGCTCCATTTCTTAGCTGTCATCACAGATGTGGAAGAAAAGAGCTAATACAGTTTAGTTTGTTGTAGAATTACGAGGAACGAGAGTTTAGCTGGAAAGATTTTAATGAAATATTGTTATTAGAAATACAGCTTTTTTTTGGCTTTAAAAAAAGGATATTACTATAAAAATTTGATGTTGGATTTGGGGGTTTTAGCTATTTTAAAAAAAAGTATTCTAGTTCATATTTCCATTGAAGCTAATGAGAATCCATGCCATTAAAAGAACATGCAAGCTTAGGGAACTTAACTGCAGTACTAGGATATCTTAATTTTGGATGTGTAAAATAAATAGTTAACTTCAGAATCCAGTGGAAAAACATTGCATATTAAAGTTCCAAATGAATATAGGTGTTTAAGACTGAGTCTTCTTATCAGGCCATGAAGAGATATTAAACTTTCACAACTCTAAAGTTCTGGTTTATTCTGTATTTGAAATGCCAGTAAAAATACTCAACACAAGCTTTCTTTTCTTCTGTTCCTGAGTTTTCAAAGGATCTGTTCATTATGTGATGAAACTCAATATCAGTATTCAAGAACCACACTGTATTTCACAAATAGACTTTTGGAAGAATTGATAGAAGATTGTACTGGTGGTGGTGTTTTGAGGTAGGTTTTTTATGTTGGTTTTGTCCTGTTTTCTTGGGGACCAAGGTGTGGTGGTTTTGGTTGTGTGGTGTTTTTGTTTGTTTGTTTTTGTTTTTGTTTTTTCTCTCATGTAAAGTATGCACACAGTCTCAAACAGTGGGGGTTATCTTAGATAATGGACTATGTGTTTTACATGTCAACTAGTGTTTCAGGAAAAACAATCACCTATGTTTTTGCAAGAAGATTCAAGTTGCCAATGCAGACCTGACCTTTTTTAGTGAACAGTTCATTGTATGCAATATGTTTTGCAGTAGCAGTTTTGAAGCCAAATCCGATTGTATGCATGGGATTTATGCTGTCAGAGGCCTAATAGGGACTGTCTAGCAGAATTTGAGTTGCTGAATGCACTTGATGTTCACTGAATGACTGTCATTATCAGGTCAGCCTGAGGGATCATCCAGGTTTCTCTCCTCAGAGTTAGAAAAGGTCTGGCTCAAATTCTGTTCTGGAAACAGAGAAGATGGAAAAAATGGTAGACTGTAACTCCCCTTCTGCCTTGCCCAGGGGAGTGCTTTTCTTACCTAACATTCCCCAAGTGTAGTTTAAGAGGGACTGAAATTACATGTTTGGATATGCAGTATCAATTACATTGGTATATTTATAGTCTTTTTGAAGGGTTTGCTACTGAGCAACCCTAAAGAGAAGGGTGTAACTCACAGTGAAGGAGTCAAAACATAGCATTGAGAAACTATGATGGGCTGCCTAGCACTTGCCTGGGATTGCTTGCTACCAGGAAAGAAGCTGGGAAATTCTGTGCACACCTGAAAAATATATGACTCTTTTTAGTGATGCTTATGAGTCATAGAGGACAACCAACTGCAAAAACTGGACTTCTAGGTTACAGTGAGGTGCCAAATGAGGTTGAGAGTTAGGTGCAAAGCATACTCATGAGGTGGCAGTACAGTTATTAGTATTGTATTTGATATTAATTAACACAACTATATATTTTCATATTTACAAACTGTTCTGTGACTTTGTAATATTCTGCATTCAGTGGAATTGTTTAGTAAACTTAGAGCATTTTTCAATAATTAGGACTTTTAATATCTCTAGCTATCTTTTCCTTTTTTTTTTTTTTTCATAAATCATTTTAAAGGAAACTGTGTGTGGTGTATTGAGACTGTCTACAGTTTTTCCAAGAGATTTGGTATATAACATCAAAATACTAAGCTGAATGAATTCAGTCTCTGCTTGCTAGATGACAAATTACTCTCTTTGTGCATTTCCATTTTTCTAATAATCCTGAACTATGACCTGCAGCTTTTGTATAAGAACAGTTTCGAGAAAAAAAAGGCACGAAAAAATCTTCCAGTCTACTAGGGTAAGTAAAGATCATAGTTCTTCGCTAAAATGAGAACAAGCAATATACCTTTTACATAAATTCACTGACCCAGTGTAGGTAGTAAGTAGAAAAGACTTTCAGGTCATTTAGATAGGGGATTTCACACTCAGGTGTTTCCCAGTCTGCTGCTTTTTTATGGTTTGTGTATTGTTTCCTTAACACTTGTTTATATCTGCATTACCTTAGATGATGCCATAGTTTCATCACTCAATCTCAGTGACTTACTGAGTGTTGTTTTCCAGAAGTCAACTGTAAGGTGTCAAAGGCTCTTAGTACCACAGGCTCTTGTATGTATGAAGAAGTTAGCATTTTATGGTCATTTATAGATCTAACAATAGCCTTCTCTACAAACAGCATATGTTCTCATGGAAAACATGTGACCTAAAGTATTTTATATTCTTCAGATGCAGACTTACACCTATTTATCTTGTGTCTGCAGTCAGAATTGCACAGAAGTGCTTAAAGGAAAGAAAACAAATTCATCTTCCTATGAAAACAAGAAGGAAGTCAGCTCAAGCCACATTGCCACCAGAACTGTTGCATATTAAATGAAAGGCCTTGTAGCGCTCTGTTTTTACAGTAATGGCGTCAAACCACAGTATTCTCAACTATCCAATTCCAGAATGCTTAAAAATCACATATCTTAAAAAAGGTAATATGTTTATCACCTGAATTTATGTTGCCTTCACAATATGGCATTAAATTTTCATGGAAAAGACTCTTCACAGTTCTCCACTATGATTAACAAGAAAAAATCTTCTTTCCATCATGCCTTGTACAGCCTCTGTTGAAGGCGATATTGACAGTGAATGAGGCAATAGTGCATGACCTCTCACTGTTGGAGAAAAAATATTTGGTTTTAATCCAAACAAACAAACAAAAAAAATTGTTTCACTCAAAACTAAGCAATGTTAGGACAGAAAGCTGATAGGAAGTTGTTAGATTTATAAAATTATTGATGAAAGAAGCAGGAGTAAGGAAAGCATTCTTGGTTATTTTTATGAGCACCCATAACCTGAGTGGACATGAACTTTCTCCAAATGCAAATTCATAACACTAAGCATTGTAGACAGTTTTTTTGAAAAGATATGTAAGTCTCCTGTTAGTCTATAAATAGGCAGCCAATTGACACATCTTGAGGGTTTCCATATACTGTTACTCAAATTTATTTTTTCTGGTAGTTAGTAAGCAACAATGCCTCTGAATTTGATTTCCAAAGCCACTTTTTTTTTTTTTTTATCTTCACAGTGCTATGTGAGATGGTCTAAATGAGAATGGCTGTTCAACATTATTTGAAGTAGTACAAATCTGCTTATCACATCAAAATTATTTTTCTGGCAGCTTATGAAATTATGTTTATAAAAAATTTTACTGTAATTACTGGTCACCCTTTTGTCACAAAGCACATCCGCAGAAAACTTAATAAGGGTATAATCAAAGGGGGGAAGAAAATGCAGTCAGTCAAAATCAATTGCTGTATAAATCTCTTTAGAAGCAATGTACACAGTGTTTTAATTTGGAATTTATAAGCATATGTTGTCATCTGAAATTTGTTAGTAGTTGAGCACAGCATAAATTGGTTTGGCAGAAAAGTTGTAACTGTCCCCTTTAGGCACTCTAGAGATAAACATTTTAAGCCAAATCTGCTTTGTTTGATGGAATGAATTACACTGAAATATAATATTTAGCATCAATTTATTTCAATTATCAAGACATACTATACAGAAAATACTGTGTGTTATCTGCCCTGAAGGACAAATAATAATTTCTTAAACACTCTTTTCCCTTAGTGACTTTGCAGTTCAATGTGTGTTGTTATGTGATTCTGGGGAAATGTAAGATTCAAAAATTTTACTCTTAGACATTCCCCAAGGAGTTCTGGAATCCCTTCTCAGATGATATCTAAGTGCTTCTTTTAAAATTATGTAAGGATGAAAATTCAACCACAAAATAAATATAACTGGTTGATATTTACACCTAAATATGGAAGGGCATATCTGCCCAATAGGGGCATATAGGACAGTAGCGCATTACTGTGCATTTCCTATATTTTTTAGTGGATGTGAAGAAAGAGAATAGTCAAAAATATTCCAATGTACCATAGCAAAGCAAAACTTTCAGTAGTGTGAAGCAGGCTCATATAAATGCTTTCCTTTCAGGAAAAGCGCATCTTCAGTAAGGAAACCAGTTTGGGTTTTCTAACCTAAATTCCTTAAAGAAAAGGAACACATACGTGTGTATCAAACCAGAAATCTGTTGGCCACTTATCAGACTAATCTCTTCATAAAATGGCATTTCACTTGTCAGATTTCAGCTTCACTACTCTCTATGCTGGAGTGGCCTGATAACGCAGTTTTGACAAACCATATATGCATCCATTGATATTGAATCTACCTACTAATGCTTTATGTTTAATGGAATGCTGATTAATCTCACTGAAATACAGTTGTATGTTAAACTCAGATTTTTTACAGCTTCAATATAAAACCTGTTTATTTTCTTGTTATGCTTGAAGGGTATGCTGTAGAATTTCTTGAAATTACAATTCAAAGTAAATATTTTGCCTTCCTTCCTCTCCTCTAATGCCCAACTGAAATATGCATACCTTCTAAAAATAAGAGATACGTAGTGTATTACTTATTTGAAATGGGGGAATAACAATTATTTTTAGAATATATTAGAAACACATACTGTATGCATGCCATTTTTTTCAATAAAGGTGTGGAGGAGCAAAAAAAAATTTTCTACCCTAGAAGTTACACGTGGACGTGAACATTGGTTCCCACTGGCTCAGAATTTATATCTAAGAAAAAACAGTTTGTGCTGAAGATCCAGACTTCTTTTTTTATAGTTTCTACAAATACTGTCATTGGCTAGGTCATACAGAAAGATTAAATTCTTATCTCCAAAAGTTTATTTGAGTGTACTTGTACTGCAGTTACTTTTTGCTCTTTACAGAGTGCAGTGCTGTCTCCAGGGTGTTCTAGGGTACAAAGACAGATTGAACAGTGTTGCAGCTATTCATCTGAATGCATGTCCTGTTTGCAGACAGAGACTTTAGTATAGAGTGGACGTGAGAACTCATCTACAGTAGATTAAAAGCATTAGATCAAGGTCTTGAAGTAAAGTTTCCAGTGGCATTCCCTTTTATGATAAATGAAATTATTTTTTCTGTTTATAAATATGGACCACGGTCTGTTTCCTGAGAATGAGTTTCAACTTCTTTTGATAAGACTGAGAAATGAGGCCTTAATTTCAGTTTCATTTGAAAAGATTTGTTTGCTTTTGTTTTTATTGTGAATTGATTTGAAGGAGGCCTTCAGGGTATTACAGAGGAAAATGAGATAAAGCTTTGTTCTATCTGAAAAAGATAAATAATAATCAGTTATATTAAACAGATTCTCTCTCTCTTATCCTTTCCTAAAATAATATTCCTTTTGTCATCCTTGAGAGGGGGGAAGGCTTAATGTATAACTTTTCTTATGTTGTTATTGCTTGTCACTGTTTGTTATTCCTACTTGGCTTTTGGTGTGTAGCGGAGTCTAAAGCTGGAGAAAAATAAAACCAGGCAAAAATCAACAATCCTAAGGTGCAATCCAAAGAAGCACTGTCTTGGGCTATGACAGTACGTGACAGTTAAGCTCGTCTTTCTTTTAGCAAATGCATCTAGTAGTTAAATTGCAGTAACAAAAATTTAAATACCAGTCATATCTTTCATTGATTTGGTTTATTTATTTAAAATACGTGAGATGTTGTCTTTTGGAGAAGATAAGTATTATTAGGTAATAGAGCCTATAATTTTTTGTTCAAAAATTTTAAATACAGTGAATTTATCTCCAGAAAACATTCAGTGTATCCTCACTAATAAAACAGAGTGAAGAATTTGACCTGTCTCAAATATAATAAAAAAAAGAAGCCCTGTGGAAAAAACATAAGAATTGTTGCTGAGATCTTTTTACATGTAAGCTTGTAAGAGCACCAGGAAAAATATTTATTCTCAATGCTTAAAAAGACTCATAAAATGCTATTTTTCGATACAGTGTCTAAAAAGTTTTAAATATTGTGTGCTGTACCTGCAATTGTACATTTTTCTTTCAAGATTGACAAGCAAATAAACAGCAACTATGTAACAGCTGTGCTCATATAGCTCTAGAAATAAAAATATTTCTAAAGTATGTTAACTTACATTTCTGTGCTGTACTGTGGGAAAGGATATGGGCGGAATTAATGTGTATTTCATTATTGTCAAATTAGGTCAACTTACTTTCCCATTTTCATTACAGATCTAAGATGGATTCTTCTGTTAAACACAGTTCAATTTAACAGGGAAACTGTTAAATGGGGAAATGAGCTGGCAGGGTTATATTTCATAGGAAATTATGAATTATAATTAGGATTGAATATATAAGGAGTGTGCTATGACTTTTCAAATTGTTTTCTCTTGTCTCATGAGTGGATGGCTGTCAGAAATGCTCATGGTATTTAGATCTGACTTTGAAGAATGAGGCTTGAAATAACAGGTATATGGCTAAAAGTGGCAAATAGGGTGTGGTTTTATGAGATCACCCTCATATAGCACTTGTGCAACATTAGTAGGCAAAGTTAACTCATTAATTAGTTTCTAGAGAAACTTTTAGTTACAGGAGGAACAAAATTGTTAACCATAGACTGTCCATTTTCTTTTAAAGTTCCTTAAGAACCTAGACTAAATTTCAGTGATTATATACAGCAACACAGTACTTCTTAGTCCTCGTAGTATACCTGGAGTTGCTCAAACAATGCACAATTACAAGTAACTGTAAATGTGCCCCAGTGTTGTTTGATGTAAACGCACATAATGAAACCACATGTGTTCTCAACAAGTTCTTCATCTGACGTTTTGACATGTCAGAATATAATTTCTGTAGAAAATTAGAATAACATTTTTGTTTGCGTATGTCTAGGTGTATTTCAGTAAGGTTACATGAAGAAAGGCAGGATTACACTTCTTTAACTGCATTTACCTTTTTTTTTGTTAATGATAATGTGCATAATGTATATGCAGAGCAGCAGATTTGCTATACATGAAGTCATTGTAAAGGCATGATCTTAAAAGCATGATCTAGACAAATATAACCTTGTGAAGAATATTTTAAATATATCTGTGCTTGGCAGGGGTAAACAGAACTTGGTGCTGAAATATACATGAATTGGAAAATTTACTATGGAAACCCGCTGTATTGTCTGCCGTCGGTGTGAAGGTTTTCAGAGAATGGCACAACGATTATGTCATATTTTACTATACCAAGATGAACAAAATCAGTTTTAGTGCCCCAAAGAATGAACTACTAATATGAAGGTCGTAAAACATTGCCATTTGCCCTTCGGCGCTGAGTTGGGAAGGATGAAAAAGATAGCATGAAATGTGGCGCAGCTTCTTCATCCTGTTATTATCCTGAAACAGTGAGATGAGAGAATAGTGATAACCTGAAAGTGTAAGGTAGAAAAACATGGTGCAAATGTAGTAACTCTTAAAGCAGTTAAGGTAACAGAGAACCTCAAGATTAAGCTGGTTTTGCTTTAGTCATCTGGTTATAGAAAGCTTCCCAGAAAGATTTTATTGTTTTGTTGTTGTTTTTTTTTTTTTTTCCCTGTTGACTAGGAAACAAGCAACAGTTATGCAAATGTTATTGAAGTTCTCTCCTTCCCATGTATGTCTTACATCACTGGTGCTTCCTTCAATGGTTTAGAAATAAATACTGCTGTACATTTATCTGAGCGTAAAATTTGAGCTTAACGGTAAAGTCCTCAATTTAAATTTAGTGCAGAATTTAATATTTTTAAGAATAAGAGGAATCAACCACCACATCAGGGATTAGTGAATAAAAGTCTAAATGCTGTATGCTAGGGTAATTGATAACAATGATTCCTGTAAATGTAGTTAACTTTATTGTCTGGCTTTGTAAGAACCTTATCTTGCAATCCTAGTTTACTTCAGGTAATTTAGCTCAAGCTACACTTTTGCTCAATCAGCTTATATTCATGTAACAAGAGCTGGAGTAAAGACAAAGGAAGAAACTTCCCTGTGTCTAAAAGCTGCTCTCTGATGGGCTTAGTTGCACAAGTGAGATTATAAGTAACTTTAAAAAGTGGTGTGGAATGAGCCTTTTCATGCTTAAAAATTACTTATATGTTACTTATGTACCAAAATATAGTATTAGATTTGAATGGAATGATACCAGCAATTAGTAAACAATATGCACCCCAGGTTTAGCTCAGTCTTTTTTTAAAGTTTTTTTAATTTTCACAGAATCTTTTCAGGTAAACTATAAATACCTTTGAGTGAGCAGGGAGGAAAGTAAAAATGTTTCAAAATAATGAAACCTTTAAAATATTATGAAATTAACATCCAGGTAAGTTCACTAACTCTATTCAGTAAATACCACAAAAAAAAAAAAACCCAACTTGTTTGTGCACCATACAGGAAAATGAGATTCCTACATTGAAGCTGAGCCAGAAGTAGAGAGGGTTTGAATAGCAAAGGAGTGTTTTTTTTTCCCAGCAACACAAGGTTTCAAGTGACAGTAGCTGAGAAGGAGGATTTCTGATTCTGTTTTTTACCAATGTAATTGTTAGTCTTGCTTCTTTTCAGCCTCATTGTAGTTCATTAATCTCTGCTATGTATCTTTTCCTGGTATTCAAAGGTGTTACACCCAAAATAGTGCCTATTTTCTCCTGTACTCCAAGGAGCTCAAGACAAAACCTACCATATTAATGTACTTGTTTGTGGCTCTTCAGTGAAAATATTTTATTTTCTGGTTTCACTGAGGTCAGAGTAAGGAAGCCCTTCTTACCTGATTGTTTTAACACAATGTCTGAAACAATTAAAATGCAGCATTTTTTTTTCTTCTGAGAGATTGAATTAAGAGAATCTTGGTTTTTTACTTGTCATTAACTCTGCCAAAGAAGTACCACTGGTTTCTTTCATTTGAAGTTTGTCTGCTAGTTGGAACTTTTAAACTAATACTAAATGTCAGTAGTTTAAGCTGTATAGCAGTGATCATCTTTGCATTGTAACTGGATCAATTTCATTCATGTATTACATGTATAGTGCTATTCTGTGAAATTCCGAGTTGTATATCCTAGTAGCTCTTCATGAAGGAAATTTGTTATGAACTTTATTATATAGTGCAAGAACAGGTTTTTGAGGCTAAGCTGCTTTCATTGCTTACAAATCTTGGAAGTGAGTACCTGTAGAACATAAGATAATGTTACTCTGACTGAAATTCAGACATACTGTCGTGGTTTAAGCATGAACCCAGGAAGCATACCTAGCCTATATTCATTATGGCACAGCAGCAAGAAGGAAGCCTCACAACTCATGCAGTTTCAAAGAACTGTTTTTAAAATAGCTCTGTGATTTAATGTTCCATTTGATAATGTAAGAACTGAAACCTCCATATTGTTGTTTCAGTTTTATGTACAGTAGAAATTTTATTGTCCGAAGGATAAGGAAGAAATTATTTGTTTGCAAACTGCGTTAATGGTTAATTTCTGTGTAGCTTTCTGGTACCATTGCTACTGGTTACAGTTACAAAGAGAAGATGTTAGTTCATAAACTGGAATTTTGTATTCATCCACCTAGCCACGTATTAGAAGTTTCATTTTCACTTATGTTGAAGCATACCATATTGCAATATTGAATACTATGCTGTAAAATTTGGGCATGCTATAGATACAATCTACTAACTTATGCTTTATAACTTTAGGAATAGAAGATGCTCGTAGTTATTGACGTGTAATCATGTATAGTACCTGCATGTTTGTTTGTTTTTCTCTTCTGTCACAAAGCTAGCATAGAATGTAATTGCAACTAAATTCTTTCAGGCTAGAGTATTACCTTTCAGTGTCTCTAAACTGTTTTGGATAGAAGACATTTCTAGAGGTTCTCTACTTATGAAACATAATTGAGAATTCATCATTATTCAGGATCTGCTTCTGATTTCAAAGGCATAGCACATGTGAAGAGATACTTGTCATTTCTTAGAATGGGCAAAGTCTATGCTATTTTAATGGCTGAATTAGGCTTAGTGCCTTGTTAAATGGAATTCTAGTGGCTCTAACTGCAAATAACCTGCAGGGAAAATACTTCGGAGAAATTTTTCCACAGTGGATGCAATTACTTTTTTTATCCAACTTGCACACAAACTGTTCTAACTGGATAGAACTAAATGTCTTCTGCTTGTAAGTCAAAAGTTCATTAAACTGGTTTATTCATTCAGAACTTGATATGTAAATTCTGTAGGCCTCAACATAATCCCACAACAATGTTCTGCATTGTCTTCTAACTCCTGGAAAATTATGTAGATAAAAGCATTCCCCCCCCCCCCCCCCCCCCAAACATACTGGCTTATTGGAGGGTAAATGAAAAGAACACAAATTCTATGTAATGACCATAAAGTGTATTGCTTTTGAGAGTGAATCTCCTTGAATCCATGCTTCTGCAAGGTGGCAGTAAATTGTGCTAGGATTCCAATTCAGATATTTATTGCTTGTCTGTTCTTTGAAAATGTCTTTTGAAAGTCTACTTGAATGCTTCATTTGCTTCATGAAGTAAACATCCTAGTTCTAATGCAAAGTAACAATCTTACAGAAAATGTAAGCCAATTCTTTCTTATTTAGTCTTGCGGAAATAAAACAGTATTAACTACCTTGTGTGTGAGAAAGACAGTAAAGTAGCATTTCCTAGTTTTTTTTTCTCTTCTAGATTATATGAAATCAGTTCGTTCAGGATGTACTAAGATGCTAGGCATCCAATGCCTCCTAACATTCAGCCTGAACCATTTTTACATAAAAACTCTTTCTTAAAAAAAGATACAGGAAAATCTCACATGATATTTTCCAGTGCAGAACAATACTGAATGGCTATTGTCTGTTTTTCACATTGAGGACACGTGCTAGAGGACAGTGTCAGAAAGTCATTTGCCATTTTACAATACTGAGGCATTCAGGCTGTCATGCACTATAATACGAAGTTTTGGTAGATCTTCTGTGTAACTGCTGAACTTCCACTTTGCTTACTATTTCTGGCTAAATGCAGTACTTTGTGTTCTTGTTTTTCCTCGTTTTGGTGGGATAACAACCTTTCCCCCAGTATATTAAAGTCATGCTGAATTCAGAGCCTGTACTCAAACCTCTGAACAAAGTGCTTTCTACAGATTTAAACAAAATTTAAGATGTCAGTAAAAGTCAACAGAACCCAGGATTTTGCTTTTTATCTTGTTTTTAACTTTCCTTGTTGGAGATTTAATTTATCTGTTATTAAAATATTTTCCATATGGAACAATTCATAAATACTTGCTGAAGTCAAACTATATCATCTGAATCATGGACTTCTTTTATTTATGATTTTTTAGTTATGTAATAGGCCAGGTAGCCTATCAGGAAAGCGTTCGATCTGATACTATTAATTCTTACATATCTCATCATTATCCTTGAACTATGAATACTAATTCTGCATAATAATAATTAGATTTAGTACATAGATATACAAGTAAGCATTTCAGGCCTAAAATTCCTAGGTACTCTTTAAGAAGAAATAAAATGAGCTAACTTTGACCTTCAATCCCTTTTGGACAGGTTGATGTTGAGTTTGTGCTCTCCTATTACTTGCTATTCTGTCTTGGCCATAGGCAACTTGTGAGGAGTTCTTGTAGAAGATGGAGAAGGAGGAGAAGTTAATTGGTCAAGCTGAATATTTGTCAAAAAAGCGAGAGCAATGTGTACGTAGTCTTTGGGTCATTCCCTTTCTTCCTGTAACTCCTGGAAAGTTCGTGAATTCCTACTCCTATCAGAGGAGTACAACTAAGCTTAATAAATAATAGGCTCCATAAAAATGTGTACAAGTAGAGATGCCAGTGCAGAGCTTCAAAAGGACATTGCATTACCATAGAATCATAGAATAATTTGGGATAGAAGGGACCTTTAAAAAACCTTTAAAGGTCATCTAGTCCTAAACCTCTGTAATGA